>NC_089855.1:5022500-5362500 GCF_036373705.1 Amia ocellicauda
GACTGGAGACGCACACACACACACGCACCATCAGACTGGAGACACACACGCACACACACACACACACAACATCAGACTGGAGACACACACACACACACACACCATCAGACTGGAGACGCACACACACCATCAGACTGGAGACGCACACATACCATCAGACTGGAGACGCACACACACACACCATCAGACTGGAGACACACACACACACACACACACCCCATCAGACTGGAGACACACTGCCCGCAGCACAGCACTCCCTGAGAGCAGACACTCTTCCATGTTCCCGGTCGGCCCTGGGTGGTGCTGAACACTCACACCGTTCACAATTCTTACAATCTTACACAGTTTATTTTCCCCTTTCGCATAAAGTTACGTAAACAAACACTAAAAGAAAGGCACTTTCTCTTGGAAAGGATTTGCACTGTTTTGTTCCACCTCTAAAGCAGAACCCACCCTGATGCACAAAAACACCTCACAACCAAAAAAACTGAAAAACAGTGCGGCCTTAAAGTGACATCGATTACGCGCTCCCAGCTCCAAGAAAAGTCTAATATGTGTTCAGTGTTGTTCCTTCTCTCAGAAGACAGCGGCCTTTGATGTCAAGATCTGACAGACACATGATTTATTTTAAACTAAACAAAAAGGGAGAAAGACGAGGCCCCTCCCTCAGAGCTGCTACACAAAAGGTTCACTGTAGAGTTTCCATACGGAGGAAAACTCGAACGTTTTCAAGCTGGATGTAAATACCGTGTTACTGAAAGGCACCATTGAGTCCCATGGACTGCAGGCTGAACAGAAATCTCAGGAGTCAGACGGGTCCGATAGAAAACTCACTGATGGATCGCCCTCTCATGCGTGTGCCTTGATTAATAAATGAGCCGGGCCTTTAATTAAGGAAACGGCCGCATCAATGAGAGTGCTTTCAAAGGTCAAGGATGAAAGGATGAAAACTAATGGAGATTAAAATACTTAATTGCCGCCACACCGTTCTCAACATGATGACAATGAAGTTTTCAGCTACTTCAATTAACTGCCAGGCAATTAATTAGCGGAGGGAGGGGACAGGCCTGCGCAAGTGCAAACTAAGTGACGTTTTGATTTTCTGGTTATACTTTTTCTCACACAAAATGAACTAAAAAAGCAGTAAATAAACACACAAGAACCAAAATTCCACAGCCCAGCCTCAAAACTTTGGTAAACCCTGGCGTGATCCAGGCTGTTTTGCTCAGGCCCACTCGGGGCTACCTTGGCCTCGTCTCGGGAGTCCGTACCTTCTGATGGGTGCGCCTCGGTCCGCAGCAGTTTGGGAGACAGCGGCGCAGTGTAGGGCGGACAGTCCTTGGAGAAGCGCTTGGCCCCCCGGTTTATCGATAAGGCCTCCGACGTCTCCTCTTTCACTGGGGAGGCAACAGAGTCACGACTGTAACAAACATGCCACACGTGACACCACGACTGGTTACCACCAAAGCAAGCCATGCCTCCTGTTGTTCTTCCCCTTTGTTACTTCTCTCAGTGGAGGCGTGACATTTAGGTTTAGACATTTAGACACCGAAAGACAAAACGAGAGGGATGACACTGTTTTTCACATCTTTTTAGTCACGTTTAATCCGCGAAGTCTCTCACGTTCAGATTGTTCTGATCCGGCTTAGGAGCTTCAACCTTGTGATGCTTCCCTGATCGAACACCAGAAATCATCACAAGAATATGAATTATCGGGGAGGTCATATAGATTCCGGTGCGTCGCGAAAGTTAAAGTCTTAGCGTCTGTCCAAAGTGTAGACTTCCTCACTGGACTTGACCGGAGAGCAGAGAGTGTCCCGAGAGGTCCTACCTGACTTGCTCCTGTCGTAGGCGGCGTGCCCGTGCACCGCGGTCATGTAGGGGCTGAAGGGCTGGCTGCTGAACAGGTTCTCGCAGCGCAGGTTGTGACACAGCATCTCGAGGAAGCGCAGCACGAAGGAGGCGCTGTTCACCGAGGGCAGCTGCACCAGGTGCTTCCCTCCGTCGAACGAAGCTGAGAGAGCGAGGAAGGGAGAGGGAGAGAGAGAGGGGTCAAACCCTTTGGCATATAAAAAAATAACCAAAGTTAAAGCGTCATGTTTTGTTTCCCTTCCATTCTTTTCGGGAATTCCTTTCTTGTTTCTCTCTCTCAAACCATGTCGCTCGTGTTCAATATTTACCGCAGGTGGAGGGTACAATAAAAAGTGCCGCTGTTAAAACACGAGAGCGAGGCTGTAAATCTATTCGCCATTGCGCCCTGATGGGGGGGTTGATAACGCTGGAGACACCTCGGCAGAAAGGTGGTACCCCCCCGCAGGGAAACAGCGTTCAAACTCACAGGGCTGATGAAGGGAAAACAAAGCCTGCGTCTGACACCAGTGAAAGCCCGATTTGACCTGGGAAGTCAATTCTGGGGAAGATTTTATTTTAAATTTATTCACGAATGTGCTTCACTTTAAAACAAGTTATTTCTGGAGTAACACAGTGTATAAATACCCGACTTTTTAACAGCCACGCCATCACAGCGTCTCTCTGTCTATGCGCTCAAGCTCACTTCCTACTAGATGGTGAAACAAATGATCCATTAGGAGAAGAGGCTGTCTATGAGCAGGATTAACAGCCTCTCGGTCCACCATAGCAGCCGCCGAGGATGTTACGCACGCAGCCCAGGGAGCGACGGCCGAGCCAGCGGGGCCACAGCAGATGGCCGGACGGGGCCGAGCCGGCAGACACAGCCGCACGACAACCCCCCAGGGAGAAACCAAATCTACCGACCGAAAACCAGGTTATGACGATGTTGTCACTTCTCATTGCCGTGGGGGTTTTCTGAGGGAGACTCTGGCTGCGATATCTGTGCTCGCGCGTACAGAAGTTGACATCAGTGCTATCTGTGGATATTCCCGCCTGGTTTTTCTTCATGGTTTCAACGCTTGTTTGTTGAGATCCACCTTTTTGATAGACTGTGCGTCTCAGTTTACACCAAGAGGAGAAATCCACCGATCTCCTTCTCCAGAAACGTGCTGGCACCACCGCGCCCGCTGAAATAAACACACGCTCTATATTGTCCCGATTGTGTTCTGGTCTTCCGTACCTGAGATGAGCTCGCCCCCGTGGTGGCCGGTCTTGAGGAAGTTGAAGACAATCTTGGGCTGGTAGGCGCAGTCCACACAGGCCTGCACTGCCTGCTGCAGCACCACGTTGACCGGACCCGGGCCGAAGTGGTCGGACAGCTGCTGCACCTGCTTCCGGTCCAGGTGAGGCCCGCAGTTCCCGTGTTTGTTCACGTAGACGCACACTGCAGACCCCCCGGGGAAAAGGGCGTTAGATTGCGGCACGGTCATGCACAGGCACGTGTGAAGGCAACTTTACTGCTTAAATATGCACACACACACATTTACACCTCTTCCCTGATATAACACAATCCTCATGAGCACACTTACCACGTTACAGGTGAAAACGCGTTCACTTTGGCCTCCAGCATTTGCCTTATTATTAGTCAGCAAATCATTTGTGTTAGAGCTGACATGTTGTGTGCTGTAAATAAATCTGCTCTACAATTCAATTAAAGTTAAATTTAATCTCCTTTCTTTAATTACAACAATTATTTTATGAGCTACAGATACAGACAACACCGGTACTAAACACTTAGGAAAATTAATTTTCACATAAAATATCAGAAAACCCTTTTAATTAAACATCCATCCAGACATCCATACATTCTTGTATTTAGCAAATAGGAGCACGGGCCACTCTGTCACTTAGCCAGCTATGTTATACGCAGATCGTTAAGTAATATGAACTGTTAACTATTAAATACTTTGGAGGCGGGAGTTTTTACTTACAGAAAAGGTTCAAATTAAGCTAAAAAGGTAAAGAAATCAGCGCATTTAAACTGTCAACATTAGAATTTGAAGAATTGCCAAAAAGATGACAAATGCGCTCAGCTTTTACCATTTTTACTAGGACTCTGTTTTCTTGTATTTCTGTGCCTCTGTAGGTAAGCGGGCGCGTGAGTGTTGTCTGGGGGGCGCTACCTGTGGAGATGACTGCTGGGTTCGTGTTGAGGTGGTTGGGCCCGTCCTTGGACACCGGAGTGCTGCTCAGCTTGGTCTCTGGAGGGGCTGTGGGCGTCCGTGCTGGGACTGGGCTCTGGATCAGCCGCGGCTTCCTCTGAAACAGGGATTTCGATCGGGTCACGGATTAGGTCAGTGTAGGTCTCGGGCCCCGGGTCTCAAGTCATAATATCAAGTCATCTAACAGCATATCCCTGAATGGGTGGTTCCTATTTAGATGTGTTAGCATGTCAGTTTAACCCGAGGAACCCTAATGGCAGAAACGCAATAGGTCTTTAGTTTACCACTTCATAAATCAATAAAATGTGAAAAATAAAATAATTAAACGAACTGAAACAACTCAATTAAGGCCAATCTTCAACGACGCAAAACTGAGACTATCAGAAAGGACCAATGGGCCTGGAATGAGTTTGCAAATGGCCTGTTTTCAGAGCTGGGAAGTGGAGGCAGTTCAGTACCTTGCTCCCGGGCTTGGGGCCCTTCTTCTTGGGTTTGGGGGAGTGCTGCAGGCTGGAGGTAGATTTGGCCGCCGCGCTCTGCGCCGCCGCTTCAGCCGCGGCCTTCAGCAGGGCGAGGGTCTCACTCTTGGGCCGCCGCCCCCGGACCCCCTTCCTGACGGGCAGCGGGGGCAGCGGGGGCAGCACGGGGGGCTTGTGCGCGGACTGCATGGAGCGTCTGTTGGGCTTGGCGGGAGAAGACACGAATGTTGGGAGGCTCTTTGGAAGGGTGACTGGAATGAGAGGGAAGGACACAGAGTCAGGCTGCGGCGCAAATTAAAACGTTATGCATAGGCTACAACAAGGGGAGCAGGTTTTCCCATTTATATTTGTTTTCATTTCCCACTTCTACTGAGCAGCTGCACATGGATGAGCTAATAAACTAATGCACAGGGAGTAGTTACATACATATATATATAATATGAAAAACAGAGCACATCACTGATCAGAGGTAAACACGCATGACGGACACGGACACAAGTAGCCCACGCTCGTCTCTTTCAAGTGCAGCCCATATACACTGGGAATCAATCAGAGTGCTGACGTGCATTTAGCATGATGCCAAGGAAGAATTGGGAGCCCACATGCTGCATGTATGTGAAGATCAAATACATTCAGACACCAAACCTTTCATCTTCTTCCTTTGAATCAGAGGCTGCAAAAACCTCAGCCCTTTGATTTATTAGTCTACGTCAAAGTTTCAGCCGAAAATCAGACATGCATTTGATGTGTAACACTTCATTTTCTCAAAGACTGTTTTTATTTTCATTTTCCACTGGTGCCATATCTCTGAATAACAAGAAAAAATAGCAACTGCTAAGCAGAAGTGACTGAAGAGGACACTCGGTCTCGCTGAGGTTCGAGTTGACTTGCGCGTGAAGTTCTCCCTGATAATTCGTGCTGGGAAGTTCGAGTGTGCTGTTCAGTCTTTTGTTTCAGGGTGCACCTCCCCCAATTCATTAAGCCTTGTAACGATCTTTAAATCCCCTCTCCCCTGGGAGTCCCCCGCCTGGCTCTGGTAGCGCTGACAGCAGAGACACACAGGCTTCGCGGCTCCTCGGCTGCCTTGTCTCTCCCGGCTTCAATGTGAAGCGAGCGGCTCCTGTTTCAAAGGCCACCGTTTCAAAGCTGACAAGACTTATACATACATACATACATACATACATACATATATATATATACATATATATATATATATATATATATATATATTTTTTTTTTTTTTTTTCTTTTTTCTAAGAATTAGGCGACACATATCATTCACACAGAGCACAGCAAACACGAATGTAGTCATGATGACAATATTAGACGTGTATATATATATATATATATATATATGATTGTTTATTAATTTGGCAGAGTTGTCAGTGACTTGTAAGTGTGTATATGACAGCATGTTTTTTTGACACACTTCGGCATCACAATAATTTTAGATGTCATTTATGTCTTTCATCGTTGTTTCTCTGCTCCTAAAACATACACATTCCTCTAAAACTTTCTATATACCACCGCTATGCTGAATTTATTTGTCTTATTATTTTGTATATCTGTTCTTGACTTCCTGGAGTAACAGTTGCTCTTTGTCACTCTTAATCTGAACAATTCAGTTGAACTGCCAGCTCTTATTAACGAAGCATTTCTCCATATATCTTAAACCTCGAGGCATGAAAAACACAACAGCACAGTTTAAGTTGCGATCTTTGCCAGTAAGCCAATTCTCTTGAGAGGAGAGAGAGACACACACACACACGCGCACGCGCACGCACACGCACACGTACCCTTTACAGCCCATATAGCCCTCTGCTTGCTGTATTTATTTTGCTTTCTGTGGGCTGTGAAAAACACTGCCCATCTGGGGAGAAACAGCACATCTGGTGTTTTTAACAATGTTATTAAATCAAGTGGAAACTGTCAACTGGCAGCTGAAGAACAACAACAGGACAACATCATCTAAAAAGTCCCAAGAACAAGATTACAAACACAAATGTGTATCCATTATGCATCTAGTTATTAGGAATGCATATGTCGATTATTTTGGGGAAAACATTCAATATCTTAAAAAAAAAAAAAAAAAAAAGTGTTATTTATAGTGAGAAATATATATTTTTCTTATCATAAGAGGTTATATGTTGTCCTAGGCTTAGCTGTTCATTCTATATAACAGGTTTATCAGCTTGGGTAATAAAGATGCTCAGAAGCCGTGTGATATTAGCTTGAGGTAGTACTATGAATCAGATTAAATTAAATGCAATGCAAAAAACCAATACAGTGCTTCTCGACATCCGTGCAGCGTCTGAAGTAATGTGAAGTAGTGAGAAATCCAAGTTACTCAGCAGCCAGGATTGAATCGTCTCTGTATAATAAGCGGGTTTCCTCCTTCTCTGATCCTTCCTCTTTCACTTCAGACAACTGCTTGAAACGGCAAACAATGGGGCAGCCCTGTCTGGAATTCAGCAACTACACCTTTGATCAAGGAGTGCGTAAAACACTCCACTCTCACTCTCACTCACACACACACACTGCTTACAATCATACAAATCCACAACGCTTTGCGAGAAAGATTAGAGTTGTGGGGGGGGGAGCTGTAATGGTTACTTGTGTTACCAAGTCCTTTCACATGCACCTCAGTTTAATAAAAAATCAGCACTAATTGGGAGCAGAGAGGACACTGACGAAGTGGCGCTCAGGAGAGAGGAGTGTTTGAGCACCTTCAGAGATGTTTTGTTGAGCTGTGTGGAATAGTCAACTCGTCAAGACACACACGCATGCAAATACATACACGCACACACACGCTCTCAAATATACACACACACACACGCAGACATACACACACGCAGACACACACACAAACTGTGTCAGACTCAGAGCTCAAGCACGGTTCTAGGACTGTCAGTCTTTCACTTAAGAGTTGCAATTGAGTGACAGTTCATGTAATACACAAACAACAACACAAAAAACAGGGTTGCGAGGAGATTTCCACAGAAATCCTCCCACAGTATTAAAGAGGCATATGGAGCCGATCACGATGACTTCATTTCCATGTGACCCAGTGACCTGCATGTTGAAAAAGGAGCCTGTTTCAGCTACAGGCTCTGCTGTGTGTCGGCTGGAGACTCAGGGAAACCTCTCATTCATTACACTCTCACAATATTTACATTTCACCCATTCTGAGTCTATTGCCATTGTTAGCTCTCGTTTTGCGTCTGACATGGCTGATATTCTTCAGCTCGCTGGAAATAATAACCACATGTCAAAAACTGGGCTGCATTGAACTGACTTGAGCATTATATGGCATTCGTCATTGTACCTTCGGGGAGTTCAATAAAACAATACCATCTGCACGTATATAATATATCACAATATTAGCTAAAGCTTAGAGGAGATACTTTAGCCTACACACAATCACACACACACAAACACATATGTGCTCACATTCACATATTCATTCATTCATTCATTCATACAATTACTTTATTGATCTTTTCATTCAGTTTATCTTTTTTTTCTTCCAAATTAGATTTAAAATAAACAGCAGTATTAAATGTTACTGTTACAGTCTTTTTACTGTTCGGCAAGTTTAAAAAAAAACAACAACATTGTCCAAGTACAAATAACCACAAACTGCAAAAAGCTTAAAAGTTACTATATAACTGTCCAAGATAGAAAGTGTAAGTGAAACAACATCTCTTCAATTGTAAAGCAATTTTAGAAACACATTTCTCTTCCCAACGCTATTACATTACTCCACTCCCCCTAAACAAAAAAAACTCTAACTCAGCCTAAATACTACATTATTTCATTACACAGACTTTCCTTTTGTTTCCTGGCATCAAACATTGTATCAGAAAGGCACGAAGCATGGCCAGCACAGACTCCACAGATAGAAAGTTCGATGTTCTGAGAAGCAACAGCTACACAATGAGCTTTCAATTCTCCTTTATGCCAATACGTGCAATATGAGAATGCCTAAATATAGACATTCCTCTGCCTCCAAAAAGTAACTTTTCTACTATTGAATCATTAGCAGCAGAGCAACACAGAGGAACGAGGCACAGAATTAATCTGTGAGGGAGAGAGACGAAACAAAAGCCAGGCAAAACTCACCAGGGAAGAAAGGGTTAAGTTTATGCATCCAAAAAAGGGTTCCCGGCCTCACCTCGCACACCCCGACGTGCCCGGGAGTTCAGTCCAGTCCGATGCGTCGCGCCTCACTCCCTTACTCTGACTGAGTAAGTTGCTTTTCTTAAATCGAGTAGAAAACCAACAACAAAGCCCATGCTGACAGAGCTGCGCTGCAACTAACAGTGAATGAGCAATGGCTTATTTGCATTAGAGTAAAAAGGGGAAGGGGGTGTGTGTGTGTGTGTGTGAGTGTGTGTGTGTGTGGGGGGGGTTGCCAGAGCTCATATGCATATTATCAGTGGGCCGTATTGACAGTGCCCATCAGTCACCTGCTCTCCCAGGCCCCTCCCAGGCTTTCAGGGGGGGCAAAAGGTTAAAATGGATCAGAGGACCCAGAGCGACAGGAGAGCGGAAAGGACTCCTGTTGGCTGCATTAACAGGGCGGCATGTACCCCTGAGAAGGGTTTGCACAGTAACCCAAGCCTATTCAGGAGTCCCAAGAGGACAAGCTGAAAAGCGGCTTCAAAAAAGCAGGAAACAGTAGCGCGTAACAGCATTACCCAGCTTGAAAAGTATGTTAAAAGAGCCCCTTTCTACATCTTAATGACGAAAGGCAAGGCAGACAAAGGAACCCTAATCTTCAGCAAACGCAACCTTATACCATTCATATCTGCAGCGTGCACTTCTGCAGGGGTCATTATTTGGACGTTGTCTTTAAATCTGAATTGTCATTATTGTGATTATTTTTTTATCCGCTCATTTATTGCTCCTTGTTCTGAAAAACTGAATTAAACTATTGACAGCAAGACTACAGCAGCACTATATAAGATGAAAATGTGTGTAAATATTTCAAATGAACCTCTAAGAAGCATATCTGTAGTTTAGTGTCTTGTCTGTTTGCTTGTTTGCTTCTTTATTTTTGTAAAATAGAAAAGACTATGGAAATCAACAGTTTAAATAATAGCCTTCACAAGACAATTGCTTCATCTTTGCACAAGTTCAAAAATACTGCTGATGCAGCAATTTAGCAAATCTTTTTAAATTAACAAGCACTTTTCTGTAAATTATTTGTCCTCTGATCCACTTCTGAAAACCGGGACTAAAATGCCAAGGTGGAGAACCAAAGGCACCGGATAATTAGCAAACGGGCCCCGAAATAATTGCCTTTTCTTAATAACTCTTTAACTAAAGATCAGTTTAATGAAGCCGTCCGACACACGGCTCCTTCTCTGTGGGCTTATCGTCTCCCTCATCCACCTGATTGAGGCATCGTTAGGAGAGTTAGGCTGATAATTGAAAACCGAGTCAAAAGGCATTCATATCACAAAAGCACCCTGAAGCCACGCAATAAAACTCAGGAAGCAAAGGATGAAACAAAACCTACATTCTGCACAGCCTCACCTCTCAACAACAGAGGTTTACACTCTTGGTCTTGTTTGTTAAAGTTTTGCACCAAAATATTAAGCATTAGGTTAAAAGCAGCAGTTTAAAGAAAAGAGTATTATTTTTACATGCGGCAAACCTTTTAAAGTTCAAATGATAATTATGTCCATTTAAATCTTAATATCTGAAAGGCTTTGTAAATTAAACTGTCACAAATTATTCTGTGACCCTTATGCATAAACTTGCAGAAACATTTTCTTAAAGATGCTGAACCGTACTACATCTTTTCGTATACCATTTTCTTATGTAAAAGAAAGACCAAAACACGCAATGTCTGTGGACGAGAACACCTCCACACTTTGAACAGGCTTTTCGATTGTCACCACCCTCGCTGCCTCCTGATGTTGCTATGCGACAGAGCGAGAGAAAAGGGTGCTTTACACTGATAACAATCAAGCATCGATATATAAGGAGTACAAATACAGTTTCTTAATGTGGGTGAATAGGGAACCCATTACAAATTCACCACATACTTAAATAATTCTGCTGACTCAATTCAGAAGAAACAATGCAAAGGTAACACTGACGCAACAGATTCCAAATAGTGCCGCTGACAGACTGCCAGTTACACTTCATTTCCCTCCACTTAAGAATATGCACGTGAAAATGTGTTCTACTGTAACATTTAATCTGAAAATTATTTACATTCGCCAACATCAAGAAAAGTACAACTGAATCCAGTACAGGAAACTGTCAAGCTTTTGGCAATTGCAACTGATGGACTGTCTAGATCTGTCTGATTGCTGTAGATGCTACCTTTATCCAATTCCATCCGTGAAATCTGAGCTCAAATACAAACATGTACTCACACACATATCATTTTTTAAAACAAGGTTGAATAAAAATGTATATATGACCGAAAGTTCAATATTTGAACAGCTTTGTGTGTGAGAAGCCGTGTGTTTTACCAAGTATTGCCCTGCTAGTCGAAAGTAGTGCAAATGCACGATTTAACGGAATGGATGACTGGAAAATGACTCGTGCCTGATCGTGACTCACTTATGTCTGTCAATTTTGTATCAGGTGAAAGCTAAAAAGGAGCTGTACTGCAGACACACAATGTGGCACACTGCATTTAAACATTTACACAAAGGAGTTTTAGTATCTTGACAGCAATTAAAGTCACCACACTGTGAAACTCCTCATGTTTACATGGCCTTTTCCACAGAGGTGATTTATGTCCCCTGATGTGTGTGTGTGTTTGTTTTTCTTCTGTTTTCTCCCCACATTTCACACCACAGTGTGCGTTTTAAAGCCAGCACTCTCAATGCTAGCCTGTACAGGGCTACACAACATCAACAATAGAAACGCCACGGTTTAAAGCTGAAACTGACAGCATCGTCTCAGAAGTCTCACTGGAAGCACTATCTTTGCTAATTAGTATCTAATTTGAGAACAGCTGATCCGGTTCTCATTAAACAATAGGGTCAGCTCGAGTGACAGGATGGTGGAGGCGAGTGTAAATCCCCCGGGCCCCAGTGGGACACCGCGGAGCCCTTGCTCTTTTCGACACACTGAACGGAAGGGGTTCTGCTGTGAACCCCATGTAAAGAAAGGGGAGGTATAATTGTGCTTATTTAAAAAGCAATCTCCAAGTGCCATTTCATCTGGGCTGCCACTCCAGTATAAATCCTGAGCAACCAGTTGCAATGTACCCCTCCCCCCGGCAGCGTCTGGAATAATAAGGGGTGAGCCGAGAACATTATAATTGGAAGTGTTTTTTGTTTTTTTATATATATTAACATGTTTTCTCTTTAACCGGTTCTCTTCTTCGGAGTTCAACATGTACAACACAATATTGGAAAACAAATACGGTTTGAAATGTACATTTCTTTCTAAATCACGGTTACCAAAATAGATTTCTCCCTCTGACAATTTGCATGCTTTACAGATGCATATGCGTGTGAAAATGGCAGGTTTTTAGCTTCTCATTATGCTGATATTAACTGCTTTATTCACATTGGTTTCAAATTAGCAAAAGGCAAAGTCATTAAAAAATAAACATATACTCTTTAACAAGTATAAAATATACATTTGTTCAACTTTAATGAAAGGTCTGTACATTATAATGGATAAGTACTAACATGTGGCCATGTATTTGTTGCTCGTATAGGAGGGTAATTATTTATATTAACATTGACTACTAGTTTTTATAATTTTAGTAGTGATTATCTATTGATACAAATCTACCTTTTATGTTCTATTTAATGGGCAGTAAAGCTGCATTATTCTTTTGAACATCAGCTCAATGCCTACCCTCTAATCGCTATATCTCCAAATACAAAGGAGCAGAGACAGGCCATTTGATCCTAGTATAGTTCCTTACAATCAATTTAGTACAAAAAAAGGACCACAGAATTTTCTAAAACATTTTCCCAGCACAAGAAAACAAACTCTAGAAGTTAGAAGGAACTTGTCTAATACTCCACTGTCCTCTATGGTACAGATACATGGTGTTTGTAATTGAATTAATTCTCATGTATAACTATTACAGAGCAGACGAACAATTCAACACTAGCAGTACAGAGATACTGAAGTGCAAATCCTAATCGGTGAAAAGCAATAGATAAATAGATAGACAGACAGATGGATAGATACAGATAAAGACAATTTGTTCTGCTCTTTCAAAAGTGTTGCCAAAAAAGACACTGTGGTTAACACATACCTAAACATGCAAATCAGTGACGAGAGGCATCTGGTGTGAGGAAGCGTGCCTTTCCTAAAAGCTGAAACTGTCGGCTGGAAATGTAAACCAGTGTTGGCCACTCTGATTTAAACACAAACATGCAGGACAATAAACAGGCGGAGAAGCCCATAACAGACTCCAGGGACAAGCACTGGGGAAGGAGAGCCAACAGGAATGTTTCTAGAGACAGATTTAAGGTTTTTAGCCAGTTGTGATCTTATCGGTGTTTAAGCAATGAAGACAATAGATCTTATCCAATGAAGTTTGCGTGAACATCACACACATACAGGAAAGTAATATTAATTTTAAAAAAGACAATCTATTCACTCTGTGGCAGAAGGAGGGATATTGCAGGGTAAGCGATGTATAGAAGTATAGAACAACTGCTCCTCTATCAAAATACACCAATCAGCCATAACATTATGACCACCTGCCTAATATTGTGTAGGTCCCCCTTTTGCCGCCAAAACAGCCCTGACCCGTCGAGGCATGGACTCCACTAGACCTCTGAAGGTGTGCTGTGGTATCTGGCACCAAGACGTTAGCAGCAGATCCTTTAAGTCCTGTAAGTTGCGAGGTGGGCCCTCCATGGATCGGACTTGTTTGTCCAGCACATCCCACAGATGCTCGATTGGATTGAGATCTGGGGAATTTGGAGGCCAAGTCAACGCCTTGAACTGGTGATTCATCAGACCAGGCCACCTTCTTCCATTGCTCCGTGGTCCAGTTCTGATGCTCACGTGTCCATTGTAGGCGCTTTCAGCAGTGGACAGGGGTCAGCATGGGCACCCTGACTGGTCTGTGGCTACGCAGCCCCATACGCAACAAACTGCGATGCACTGTGTGTTCTGACACCTTTCTATCAGAACCAGCATTAGCTTTTTCAACAATTTGAGCTACAGTAGCTCGTCTGTTGGATCGGACCACACGGGCCAGCCTTCGCTCCCCACGTGCATCAGTGAGCCTTGGCCGCCCATGACCCTGTTGCTGGTTCACCGCTTTTCCTTCTTTGGACCACTTTTGATAGGTACTGACCACTGCAGACCGGGAACACCCCACAAGAGCTGCAGTTTTGGAGATGCTCTGACCCAGTCGTCTAGCCATCACAATTTGGCCCTTGTCAAAGTCTCTCAGATCCTTACGCTGCCCATTTTTCCTGCTTCTAACACATCAACTTTCAGGACAAAATGTTCACTTGCTGCCTAATATATCCCACCCACTGACAGGTGCCATGATAACGAGATTATCAGTGTCATTCACTTCACCTGTCAGTGGTCATAATGTTATGGCTGATCGGTGTATATATATATATATATATATATATATATATATATATATATATATATATATATATTAATGCAATAATAATAATAACAACAATTTCAAAGTGATTTCTTCTACCATTTCAAAATGTACTTCTAACCCAGAGTTTCCATACAACGCAGATCACCTTTCAAGAGTCATACCACAAATCTGCTGAACAGAAACAAAATAATACAGAAACCAAGTAACGCAAACCAGCAGACTGCGTGTGCATATAGGGGATCTGTCCGGGCGAGCAGGAGTTAACGAATGTGCGTTTGTACGTGGGTGTGTGGCAAAGCGGGGGCAGACGGCACGCAAGGATAGGGCAAAATAATTAGCATTTCTTATCGCATTTCAAGTATGAAAAAGAAAATAACAGAGATGCGCCATGAATAGAAGTGAGAAGCACAGATCTGCACCTGATACAAATGAGAATCCTAACGTTACCTTGGGCTACACGAGCAGCAGAGGATCAAGGCAGAAAATCACATTTGTCCTGATAGCAGAGGAAGGCTATTGGCTACGCTCGCCGGCCCCGGAGGTTTCTGTGGGATTGCGGCTCTCGTGTTTATGAGGTTTAGTTATACAAGTCAGCTGTAGCTTTAGGGTCTGTGGGCTCAAGGGTGCCCCGGTTATAAACACTGGAAAATATTACAAAATGAAGTATGATCTGTACATCAAACTAACCATAGATTGACCATGTTTACCGAATCGCTTGCTGTAGAAGCCGCAGTTGCACACGTCTAGAAGCAAAAGCCATTTTGACAGCAGTGAAATAGAAAGCATTTTTGTTGTTGTCGAAAGCCAGAAAGTCAGATCTGACATTGCTGTTAACACTTCTGTAATTCTCTCCTAAACAAGAATTCAGGGGTTTGGACGACCCCAGAAGACATATATAGTAGAAGGTAAATAGAGTATATGTTGGCCTAGACTTGTGCTTGGTGGAAGCGAGGTGCGAGATTGAGGTTGTCCTCCTGCTGATCTCTGATCTCCTAACATATGCAGCAAAGACACATATCTATAGATACATCCACAAATACAAATACACAACCTGCAAATAGCTAAAACCACAGCCAACGCAATGTCGTTGACCTGGAGTTTTGGTGGGGAAACAGCTCTCATACGTGTACGAGTAATCTGTTGTGTGGGTTTAACAGCATTTTCTGACTCGCACACACACTGACCCCACACTTTCCAAACAAACACCACCAGCGACCAGAAGTAAAGGCTAGGGCGCTCTGTGGCCAATCGAGAGGTACGGCAGTTGAACACTTCTCATGACTGAGACTCTTCTCACAGCCAGCGCTCACCAGACACGTTCGACCACAGAGACAGCCCACAGCCTGACACCACTGAGGGCTCGCCACCCCCGAGACACTGACTTTGTCTGTGTGACAGCCAGTTGCAACCTCATCTAATCTCTTCTTGCGCAGACTTACAGGCATTTTTGACAGAAGCTCAGTGGTTTTTATTTCACTTTTGCTTTGAAAAACAATAATAATGATAAACATCACCATCACACAAGTTGGTGCAGCACTTATTGCCGTCATTTTGGTATAAACAACTAAAACAGGCCATTTCAACAGTCTATGAGAACACTGAAAGATTAAAAATTGATTTCTTGCTGCGAAACTTCCACACTCTCAGAACAGTGTAGCGTGCATACGCTAAATAGCTAAACAAAGAAACCAGTATATGAGAACTGAATACAGTCCACTCCAGCCATGGCTTCAGAAGATACCCTGAGACAGAGAGCAGAGAGCAGAGAGCACTAAAGCCCAAACCATATCTTCACTGAAGGTTCAAAGCAACAAATCCCAGAGAGAAGCACCCTTACTTAGAAACAGCCAACAACACATGCTTCTTTTCTGAACCCACGAAGCACATGACTGATCTGGTTGAGAAAATACCATACAGACATGGAACATACATAAACTGTCATATTTACAATGAATACCACAACATACCAGTAATTGGAGAAAAACAATATCCCAAAGTAATGTTTACAATAATGAAGGCAGAGACCATAACCTTTCCCATGTAGGGCATTGTGTTGAATGAATCAGCCCAGTTATAACATGAATGTGCACAACACAGGGTTACACACAGAGCACAGGGTTTCACACAGAGCACATGGTTTCACACAGAGCACAAGTTTAAACGCACAGCACAGGGTTAAACACACAGCACAGGGTTACACAGAGCACAGGGTTACACACAGGACAGGTTTAAACACACAGCACAGGGTTACACACAGAGGACAGGGTTACACACAGAGGACAGGTTTAAACACACAGCACAGGGTTACACACAGAGGACAGGGTTACACACAGAGGACAGGTTTAAACACACAGCACAGGGTTACACACAGAGGACAGGTTTAAACACACAACACAGGTTTAAACACACAACACAGGGTTACACACAGAGCACAGGGTTAAACACACAGAGCACAGGTTTAAACACACAACACAGGGTTACACACAGAGCACAGGGTTAAACACACAGAGCACAGGGTTACACACACAGGACAGGTTTAAACACACAACACAGGGTTACACACAGAGCACAGGGTTACACACAGAGCACAGGGTTAAACACACAGAGCACAGGGTTACACACAGAGCACAGGGTTACACACAGAGCACAGGGTTACACACAGAGCACAGGGTTACACGCAGAGCACAGGGTTAAACACACAGCACAGGGTTAAAAAATACATTCAGCAACCACTGCATTTGTCACTCCTGTCCTGCCACAGCAAAACCAATGAAGCCCATAACAGCCATGCACTGTAGTGTCCTATACAGCCGCCTCCAGGCCTCCAAAATAAGAGGCTTACTCTGCACACCAACTTTAGCAGCTTATTTCAACTTCAAGATAGCTCCCTCTCCCCCGAGGCTAGGCTCACCAAAGACTGGTGTTTCACTCAACACTTCTTTTCCTTAAAAGCACCTTAACCTGAGTAAAGGCTGCCACCCATCAAAAACGCACGCAGAGGGAATAAAAGTCCGGTTTAAGTAGATCGAAACGTTATAACAAGATCTCTGAATCTCATATCTGAGCAGAGCTGCCGTTCAATAAAATGAAGCGATCGCCGCTCTGTTGCCCTCTGGTGGCGGGAGCTCACCGCTGTTGCCGGGCGGCTGCAGGCTGTGCTTGGTGGTGGAGCACCATCCCACAGGGAAGATGTCCCGGGAGTCGTATTTACACCAGTAGTCGAAGGCCCCTCTCCAGCCGTCGAACATCACGAAGATCTCGTCGCCCTTGACTTCGCCGATAGTCGCCGGGCAGATCAGGTAGGGGTTCTTCCGGTCCACGGCCTCCAGCTTCATCCCGGGCTTGAACCCGTTCTGCGAGGGCTTCTGGGGTTCCTGGAGACAGACGGACGGACGCAGGAACAGGTTAAAGGACGATCGGAAATAAAAGCCCACTGAAGTTCAATTACTTATTCAGTAGCCATTCCTCAAAGTTAGAAGCAGACAAATTCAACAAACACACAGAACAACAACACACGAGTTTGAAGCCCCTCTCTATAGGATGAGAGGTTTGCATTAAGGGAGTGAAAATGGAACATCGAATGAGGGCAGAAGAGCAAATCTGAATATCCAAAGAAAACAGACCTTTTTAAAAGCTGTCGCTGGCGCCATCTCCGCTCCACTCAACGTCCTCAAAAGGAACATTGGCCACGAGGAAGCGTTCATCCTGAATCCTGCAAGACCATGAACGCACCAGAGTCAGACACCCCCGCTGGTCAGAGGTCGAGACACAGCTCTCAGTATTAGTATTGGTCAAACATCAACGCTGTATTAGAAACATTCCTGAACAGTAGGATACTTGTTTAACTATATTAATTTAAAATTTCAGAAAACTTCAGGTTAGAGTAAGTTTAATTCAGCTCTAATTTTGACACTTTTCAAGAGCTTGGCCTCTTTAGTTCCACCTAGTGGTACATCTTGATTAAGTTTTTGAATTTTGTCATTTTAGAGTTCTAGAATTTCTCCCCCAGCGTTGTAGTAAAATCTGAAGCTCAAGTTCTCGGACGACTGAAAATAAACCTGAGATCAATGATGCTTTAAATTCTCCAACGAGTTGAATACCATGTGGACACCTGAGGAGTGAGAAATGTTTTACATCATTATTTCCAATCCTGGTGGGGTGGACACCCAACCAGGCGGGTATCTCCCATGATGCCTCGGGCAGGAGTGCTCACCCAGAGGGGGCTGCAGCATGTCCCCGTTGTTCTCGCAGGTGCCGATGGGCTGGATGTCCGAGGAGTCCACCAGGCGCCAGAAGTCGTTGGTGTTGTCGCTGCCGTCCAGCCGGAGCCGGAGCCGCGCGCCCGTGATGCCCATCACGGTGGCGATGCACACAGAGGTGAAGTTGCGGGGGTCGTGGGCCTCCAGTTTCATGCCCATCTTGAAGTCATTGCTGGGGGGGATCCTGGACTGGAAAGAGAAGCCCGGATTCATTGTGTCAAAGAGGCTCAGCGTCAGTTGATGAGGGTAACATGAAGGGAAGGGGATATTTGAAATGAATATAAACACTCGGAAAAAAAACGAGGGGCACGTAAACAAGACTCGGCTTTCTGGCAGCAGTACAGCCATTGCGGAGAGCAAACACTTTGTGGGGTTGTTTATTTAAAGTGTGGCTTGAACCTTTACTGGGAGGGGAAAGAAAAATCCATGTTGCATGTTAAGAAAATTACAACTTTTTCTTTCCTTTTTTCTTTTAAATCAAACATGGCTGAAAATTGCAACCAAAGGGCAAATAACAGGGATGGGAAAGCTTGAGCTTCAAACTCCATCACAAGTGATTTGACATGTACGCCCGCAGCTCCAGATACATGAGATATGCCAACGGTGGAAGGCAAGTCATGCAAAGAGAAACATCTGCCGGGATTCACGGGGTTTGTGATAGACTGTGCACCGGTCTGAGTACAGTGTGGCTTCTCTATGGCTTGGGGTTGTGAGTCATCACTGTAGCAGTAACTTCAAAATGAAGGCCTGTCAGGATAAAACAGCCGCTACTAGTGGACTGAGAAAAGACCAAGTACAGCCCCCCATCTGAGCCCTGCAGTAAATTGCAGGCCATGACTGTGTCAGGAGGGTCTCAAGTGGGCTGGACAGATATCACCTAAATCATCTTCAAATGAAAAACAGCTGCGTTAACCATTCACTGTACTGTTTCTCCATATTAAGTAATTTGTTAATGAATTAAAATAAAAGTTACATTTCTACTTAGGTGAACACTTAGGCTTCTCAGACCTTTGACCTACCCATGAATGGCAAATTAAAAGCTGGCACCCTATCTACAGATTATTTTATTGTCAGAAGCCACTTTCTACCTCTTATAAATGCAGACGCCACAGGGTACAGCTTTGTGATCCGTGGTGAGGTGAGAGTTTTGATTTGGTCAAGGCCAGAGTAAACATTAAAAATCATTAACAACCTACCTGTCTAAAACAGTTAGGGGGAGCAGGCAGGGCTCCTGTTTCCTTCAGGTACTCCTCCCAGGTAAAACTATCTGCAAACAAGACAAAACAGTCAAAAATACTGGCTACATAAATAGATACGGTTTAATTTGGGGCTTGTATTACATTTATAACCTTTTAAAATATGTGTGTTTTTGCATGTTTATGAGTTTCAGCCACATGTAGATTCATGTTTGGACAGTAGAGGGCACTCTAAGACAACTTAAGTGAATCAGGACAATTCAAAAGCAAACGGTGAAAACAGAATATGTATTGAGTAGCTTCAACTCTAACATTTCTGATTCAGTCTGTTCAACAGGGGTGTTTGTTCTCGGTGGTACCTTTGTTCTGGGAGGGCCCAGGCGAGGAATGGCTCCTTCCTGGTTTCTCTTTTTTGCCATCTTTTTGGTCTAAATGCAAAAGACACACAATGTTAGGCTAGAGTTCATAGAGAAGCACAGATCCGCACCATGAAAGATGTTTTCTCAGTGTGAAATAAACTGGGGGAAACAAACATTCACTACACTACAGGAATACCCTGTTTCACATCAACTAAACTGACTCTCCTGCTTTTAGAGGATTTATGGTAACCGGTCGAGACAGTCATGGCAGAATTTGCAATGTTCACCACAACAACCCAGCAGCGAATCAGGCACATTTTTAAATATAAAAAATAAAAAATATTGGACGGCCCTTTATCAGTTTGAATATCGCAGTCATATTAAGGTCTCTGATATACTGTAACACTTTCAACAGTTCAGCAAATGAGAGCCTCTCTCATATTACAAGAGATCACTGTCCTCCCTACTTTCACAGGGCACAGCACGTTTGAAAGGGTGGTAAAGCCCCACTAATAATGACTAATTGATTGTAATTAGTCCTTGTTTGGAAAATAAACGAGTCAACAAACGTGATTGCTTCCTCCGGAGACGAGCTCAGAAACACAGTGGGTAGTTTACAGAAGTCCCTGCTGAACAGGACATTCGGTGAGAAACACTGTGGGTAACACGAGCACCTCCGAGAGAGAGTACTGTTAATATCAGAATGAACACCCCCCTAATTGATGAAAATGGGTCAAGAGGTGGGAGACACTGGATCTGACAGCCAGGATAGGATAATCAATCAGTGTCACGTCTAGAGAGGAACCAGGCCGATCTCCCGCTGCAGACAATCTAATCACAGAATCTCATACTTTATATTTCAACTGACACAAAATACAACAAACGCGAACAACTGAACGACAAAAGGTTACAGAGCAAAGTGAACTATGAGAAACTCCTGGGATGGATGAAGCAACAGCAGCATAGGAGACTACGTGTGACAAGCACTAAGGAGTGACTAATGGTGTCCTGTACTGGTCACTGAGGTTTAAACTCCCACACCAATCTACAGATCAGGATGCATCATTTACAGAGGCTGAACATCCTAAACTATTCTGCTGTTGTTTTTAACAGCACCCACTTTTACCCGGTGAACTCTGTGCTATTTTACACATGAGCTGATGAACCTGAAGAGCAGGTAACAGTGACTGAAACTGCTGAAGTAATTCATAGCGTTCAATATATAAAATGTCAACCCCCTCATTACGCCATCTTCCCCTTTCTGTCACGGATTTCCATTTTCTTACTATAATCAATGCGGGGTGGAATCAGATTACTGACAGCTTCCCTAAACAAGACAATCGAAATGGAATATTATGAAACACTAGTCCTTTCTGTAGGTTGGTTCTATGAGACCTTTTCCTAGACTGCAAAGAAATAAAAACATAAATACATACACTAAACTGTTATAAAACAAAGCATTCTGCTCCCATTCTGCCCCCAGTTCCCCCAGTCTGCTCTCTCAGCTAATACCAGCTGTTTGGGGTGATTAACATTTTCCCAGTTGTCTTAATTCTGTGAATCAGATCCTGTGCGACAAGTCAGTGCGCAGTCAGTGTGACGTATGTCAGGCAAGTGTCAGTGACGCTCACGGCAGCACGTGTAAAACTGATCACGAAAGGAATATTTTTGACACCTTTTCTTATCTCAGCCAGACAGAGATGTAATTATACATACCCACAGCTCTATTCATGGTAAAAACGAAATGAATTAACTATAAAGCCAGCCCCCCAATTATTGTTATTTTTCATTATTCAAAGCATTTCATGAGCTGCACAACAATAGATAACATGATACATCCTATTTCATGGCATAACTCATATGATTAACTCTGGGTGGCACACAGGGGGAAAATTACAGCGTAGTAGGGAGGAGTGGGTGAAACAGTTAATAGGATTAGTGGGAGGAGTTAGGCGGGTGTGCCGTGAATGGCTTCTTAAACCAGGTGTATTAAATGAAGGTGGCCTATTCACCTGTCACTCATGCAAAGGATTTCTGAGACACTAATTCATATTTCCCTAGTTTGTACGTCTGTCAGACCTATATAAAGGCTAACCTGTTTCTGAGTTTTCAATTGATCAGAATTGATGCAATTATTTGCAAATTAAAAAATAAATATATACACTTATTTTCAATTTCATTCGGTCCATTTTTTGGTTAGTTTAGATGACAGCTAATGCACGATCACTGGTGTAGTTAAAATGTCCCACAAGTGCTGGATTACACAACGAGAAGCAGTCATTGCATCATAACTCAGTATCTCCCCCTTGATCTGTGATTGACCACCAGACGACAGCAGAGGAGGCTGAGAACAGCTTCCCAGGCACATTTAAACACAACAAAAGGGAAAAACCTACCTGATCCTGATAACAATAAGTGTGCCAGGGCAGCAAATCGTTATATAACCTTTTACACACTTTGTTCAAAGCCCAAGTGCTTTATATAATCCCTGGACACACAAAGTAAAACAAAAACACAAAATACCGTTTGAAAGGATGTCAAGTAAATAGCAGAAGTAAGTCATAACATGTTAAAATACAAACACATGCAGCGCCCCCGGAGTCGGCCGTTCCTGTGGAGCTGGTCATAAACTGGTTACCTTTTATTGAGGTTCGGCCCATGCTGACCACCTGTAGGGATCCCTCCTCCACCAATGGTCACAACTGGAGCCAGGAGAGCAGGCACTCAGCTTCCTGCTTCAGGCACGATACCGGCGTCCTGGAGACAAGGAGACAGGGAGGGAGTGAGGTACGTGTCGGCAACACAGGAGCGTCCAGCACCGCGTGCAGCAGTGGGGTTCGAGCGGAGTGGAAAAGGAAAAAGGGAGCTGGGATATTCCTATAGCTGCTCGTTCGCAGCAGCCTGTCCTGAAGATTGATTACACCCTTTTGAACTAAAGTAAACCTTTATACTGGTGGAAAAAATAAAGCTCTCTCTCTCTCTCTCTCTCTCTCTCTCTCTCTCTCTCTCTCAGATGTCTTTACTATATCACATATCCTCTCTCTCATCTGTGGATATTTTATTTCCTAAAATATGTCCTGTTTTCCCTTTCTGTTGAGCACAAGGGCTCAAGGGAAGACAAAAACTACCACTGCACCAGTTGTCATCATATCTTAATTATTTTTCTGGTGAAATATCCAGGATGTCCGTACGAATCAAATGGTCAAATGCTTTGTTTTCATTTGTTCTCCTAGCTGCTACAATCATCTTGTAACACGTAAGTCTTGAAGCGGGTTCACAATGTTAAAAAGAAACCACAACACAGGACATGAAAGAACCAACTGT
Source organism: Amia ocellicauda (assembly GCF_036373705.1). Lineage (NCBI taxonomy): Eukaryota > Metazoa > Chordata > Actinopteri > Amiiformes > Amiidae > Amia > Amia ocellicauda. Next base: position 5,045,765 of record NC_089855.1, read on the forward strand.
CTCCACAATACCTCAGTGTCTTTCGCTTACTCCACATCTAGACACGTCAGTGACAGATTGTCTTTAATTAGCCTTTGGGTCAACGCTAAGCAAAGACAGACTTAAAAAAGAAAACAAGAGTGATGCAGCAAAAGCTTGGGCTATAGTTACACACACCACATGGACTGTGTGTTGTGTCACATGGTGTCATACCATAAAATACGCTTTCAGACACCTGCGACTACTTCTACCAACTGCCAAAGTGAAGGGTTAGACTTTTGCAGATTTTGTAGAGAAAAGACTCAAATACAAGAAAGATGAAAGGGAGAAGAAAAAATAGAGAGCAGATTTTGAAATAGACTCTTTGAAATACAGAAATAAATCTCAGATTGTCCTTGTCAGACACATCCGTCTTGCTCTCACCGAACTCTGCCCTGTCCTACTCTTCTTTACATCAAAGAATCCACAACTCTGATGCAGACCCTCTGCTGGAAAAGCTTTAGTTCATTTCAAAAGCCAAAGTTTAACTGCATGAGGTGTTCGACCTCGACAACGGTTCCTGCAGATTTCCATGGAGAATTCCTCCCAGTGCCCAGTGCAGCTGAGAAGAGAGGAAAAAGGCAGAAAGCTTGGGTTCCTCTCTGCAGGGACACAATTCTCAATTAAACCCCATCAACCAATAAAAAGAGTTCACTGAGAAACTTTGGGATGGTACGGGGTGTGCCAAAAAAAATCCCTGGCATACAGCAGGCTACAAGTTTCCCCAAAGTGATCTTCCTGGTTGTTGCACCATGTCTCACAAAGGCTTCCGTGTTTTTCTAACGATATAATTTCCTTTATATCCATTCAACAATTGTTAATCTGTTATTTAGGCCCCTTTTCTAGCAGAAATATCACCAGCTTTTAAAGGAACTGAGGCAATAAAAGAAGAAGAAACTGAAACTATGGAGCCAAGACCCAGTGATTTGTCACCCTCATTTCAACAACGTTTCTCACGAGAAGTGCGAAAGCTTTTCCCAAAAAAAGAAAATCTTACGCACGCACCAGATATGAAAAACTGTCAAGTATTCCCAAAATGTTTCCTTTTTTTTTTTTTAAGAAAAGCAATGCACAGCAACCAGAACAAGGTCTGTTATTTATGGACCACTTACACCCAGTAGAATGGACTGTGCAATAATGTCAGTAGGTGTATTTTTTTTGTACTGAATAGTTTATCATAGAATTCAAACCACTACAGACATAAACCTTACTGGGCTATACGTTTAAAAATATATAATGACTTATTCTTTGAACATTAACTTCATCACATCACAATTTATTGTAGCCTCATATCCCAGAAGCTTAAATGATCAAAGCTCTTATATTTTCCAAATGCATAATCCTATTACAGTAAATTCAGAAAATGTACTGCAGAGCAGAGCGGGCACACGTGTAAGTAGTACAGACCTTACTGGTATCTGATCCAAATCAATAAAGACTAATTTATGGCCCTACAGTGAGTATACATTTTAAAAGTACATAAATAAAGGCAAGGTAACAGCTTCGTGCTAATAAAAACCAGGTTTGAATTTAATGGGCCACATCCCTGAGCCTCATTCCATTAAGCCTCAGTCCAGAAAGCACATGTTGCCTAGTAGGGAATGGAGATCTAAAAGCCCTCATCTGTACATAGTATAAAGAGTCCCTGTACAGTAAGGAAATCTGCACAATTAAGGACAAGACAATGAAAGACAGCATACATAGTTCAAAGCCAACCCAAACCTCAGACCGACGATACAGAACATGACACTGGGGCTCAGCGCGGTCAGGATCTTTCTTCTTCGCGGCAAAAAGGCGTGTTCCTTAGTTCCTCCCATTTAAAGCCTAGGCTGCCACCATCAAAGTACAGTATGCACAGAGCTTTTTCTCGGCTTCCTAAAATAAATTTGTGTATATCTATATATCATCACCATCAGCCCATATCGATCCACTGCTGTATTAAGGCTCCCCAAGTTGTCTCCACTGGTTTCGATCTACAGCTTCTCTTTTCCACGTCATGCCTGCAAAACGTATGATTTCATCTTCCCATCTTTTACGTGGTCATCTTCCAAGTCTTTTTTCATCTCTTGGGATCCATTCAATAGCTTCCTTTGTCCTTCTTGGAGTGTGTCCGGCCCATTGTCCTTTTAACATCTTCACTCTTTCAATGATGTCACATATTTTGGTTTGTTCTCGGATCCATTCATTTCATTTTCTATCTCTTCTTGTTATTCCAAGCATATTATATATAATTATACACTAATCTATAATTAGTATTCGTGTCTGGGACAGGTTAGTTATAAGGTGCAAGCCGCAGCAACATTAATGCATTGTTTGTATCGGGGAGGTTTCTCTACTACAGTTGCAAACCCTTCAAGGTTGAACCTAGTACTAATAATATTAAGTCATCAATCCAGCATGGGGTGCTGAACTGTATTATTATTATCATATTTCTGTGATGTTGGGAAATTGAGCAATTTCCTCCAGAGATTACAACAACCAAAGATATCCCATCACAATATACAATGGGGAAACTGCCAATAAGCCTTGATGCGCTGTGCCGATTCACCAAGCTGTGCTCCGAATTGTAAAAGAGCATTCGTTGAAAGTCTGTGGCAAGGGGGCAGCCAGCCATTTCAAACCAATTAGGATATTACAAAGAAATGCAAAAAACTGATACCAAATAACTGATAGAATCTGGATGGCATCCACGGTGTACTTCAATTCGAAAAGACACAACAACTACTTCAATGTCATAAATGAAGCCAAACCCGGACAGAGCAGGGGAAAGGAGACAGTGGGGTAGGCAGGGCTTTCTAGGAGGGTAAAAGTCACAAAAGGAGGAGGGACATCTAAATCTCTCACAATGGCCAGTTGACATCAAATTGGGAAAAGGTCTTCCTGCTATTTCAGGCACACAAAACACTCCAAGCCCCTCACACAAACACCCAAGCCACGCCCACTTCCTGCGGTCTTAGTGGCACATCCCACCGGGGGGTGCGGCCATAAAGATTCCCAGGCGCAGTGAAGGGCCATTAAACGCTGTGCATCTGGGGAAGGTTGCCTTCAGAACATGAAAAGGATTCCTGCGCTGCTCATTAACAGCTGATGTCTACATTTCATGCCCCAAGACCATCTGGGACAGCGGTGCAACAGACACCAAACACTTTGGAAACGACCTGAGAGGAAGTGTTACTGTGCAAATTAATTTAACACCCCCTTGCCTGCTGGTCAAAGGGAGCTGACGTGGAGATTAAACAGAGCCAATTTCCCCTATGAAGTCTGGATGCTGAAGCATGATTAATTCAACATATACTTACTTACTATGAATTTCCCATTCGGACAGGTGCGAAGTGATTCTAACCCACAACCTAAAACACAGAGGTTTACTCCTTTAAAGAACTGACATAATTACAAGATGCTGAAATTAGCGCCGCACCGCCATAGTGCCATGAGTTATTCATGTAACATTCATCAGGCAAGACCCACCAGATCGATTCCGGCGGCTGCGCTGTGCCATGGCAGCAATTTGTGTGACTAATTGCCAGTCAAACTTACAAAGGACAATAGCTAATATTTGTGACTTCTGAACCGTGCAAAACTACAGCATAACAAGATCGCACACAACGTTCCCTGCAGGTTCGCGCCACTTCAATGGGAACCGAGCGGCTGATTCCTGCACTGCTCATTAAGTCCCAGCAGGGAATGAGCCGATACAGAAATTGTGTCCAAATCCCCCAACGGCTGCAGCAATGTCCCTTCTCACATCGCTTCCCTTGAACACATTATTTTATCACACGTGGGCCCCGACTGGTTTACCACTGATCAGGAAGATTCAAAACCATCATCTCAGAATTCCAGAAAGAAAACTAAGTAGAATCCAAATGCATTCTAGAACCCCGAATGTTCGTGCACATGACAGGAGGCGTTTCATTGTGCCGGGGTCACAGCACTCTGCGAAACGCGGCGAAACGCTCCCCCTCTATCACACTAATCTGCATTTCACATGACATGTGCCGATCGTCTGTGAGACACTGTCTGAAGGGCATCTTTCTCTGTACAGGGAATGAGGCAGATATTGAGCCTCACACTTCTTCCTTTCACGTTGTAAAAAAGGAACTCAGCTCAACAAAATTAAAACTGATTCGCTCAATCGCTGGAGTGATTGATCATAGGCATTTCTATTCTCCACAGGCCCTTTACAAGAATTCGAATCCCCTAACCAATAGCTGCTTGGCTGCCTTTCTCTGCGGCTGCTGATGCACAGATATCAGTTGAAATCGGTAACATGGGATAAGTCAGTAATTTATCAAATAGACGTTACACATGCTTTCTCCTGTTGCAGCAGAATGAGCAAACTTGTAGCACTTATTCAGTGGTATAAAGCATGTTTTGCTGTATCTACCAAGATTATGGGTCGAGTACAATTCCACAAAACCCTAAATTTTACCCAATCTGGGGTACTGGGTTCATTTGGAAAGTAATTTTATATTTTTATTTTTAGTCCCATCAGATACAGTGCACCATTTCAAAAAAACTGACGACTGGCTTAGAAGTTTAAACTCAAACCACCACAGTCAGTTTCAAAGGAAGGGAGGAGAACGAAAAGAAAGAGCTTTGCACAAAATAAATAAATGCGACTCGTCCCCAGTGGGATCTCACTGTCAGCAAGGTTTTCGGGATGTTTAGGAGGTTTAGAGGTGAGGTCATTAATCACGGCCATTTCCCAACTGAGAGCCAGACTTTGGGTGAAAGGTCCTCTCACACGACAGGGGTAAACACCCAAAACACAACTCAGAGGGCTCATTACAATCTCATTACACCGAGCCTACGATAAGAGGCCTGATGCGATTCGGAGGCAGCTGCACAGAAAGAGCGAGCGCGTCTCACAGCTGCGTTCAGACACGGCTGCGGCCGGGATGGTGTCGGCATCTCCGTCATCGATCTGCACTCAGGAATGTCCAGACATGTACCAGAGTGCAGGAGCAGGATAAAGTTAGCAACAATGGCAGAAAGTTTACTTGTTAAGAATTAACAAAAAAATCTAAATCAAAAATCGTTTTAATTTTTAGTATCAAATATATTTTAATTTTGTTGGGCACTTAAATTTGTCCATTCATGAAGTCCAATTTGACCATCGTAGATTAGTTTCATATCCAGTTTAATTGTTATCAAACATCTTTTATCACAACCTCTTGAAATTCATATTCAGACATTCAGAAATACCTACTGGGTGTTTTAAAATATTTCTTTACTCCTTTGGTGATTCACGTTAATAAAAGCAACATCAAAGGGGCTTTTCCCATTTCCATTAACCTATGAAAATAGTAGCTTTTGCTAATGGAATAACTTGGGATTTCCCATATCAGATATTATTGAACATGGTGGAAAACTGAGCAGAACAGGGGCTGTCATCTGCCAGATTGGCACCAGCGACACAGGAGGTTTACGGCACATTATCTTTCTCTAGACTGTCTGACAATGACAATCACATCAAGAGTAATGAAATATTAATTGAATACGAGGGGTCTTCATAGGCCACTTAGTGGGATGTAAAAACTAATTCTATCTGCGATATGCAGAGTGTACCAGCTGATGTTTCTTTATGGATTTCAAGAGGATAAAAACTCATTACTCCTAGGTATAGTTCAGACACTGTTATACTTTATTAAGTCAGTGCTATAAATATCATGCAACCGGAGCAATTTCTCTTTTCTCACATTAAGGCTTCATTCTCTGCCATCCAAAAAGAGCATTGTTGCCCTACTTTTTCAGATGATTTTCTTGCTGTTATTTTGTGTTATGCAGTAAAATAAAAAACAGCATCTTTTCCAAAGTAAGTTTCAAAGTCCAGTTATTTGGGTACCACTGGGGTGAGTTTAAATAGCAAGAATTTGAGTAAAATACTAAATAACACCACTGATGTAGGAATATCAAAACTGCCTTTAATTCCAATTGCTTCAAAACATTAAAATGAAAAACAAAATCTGAAAAAACACAAAAACTGTGCAAGGAAATAAACTGAGGGCACAAAACTTCTACGCCCCATTGAGCAACATATCTTGCCAGACCTACAGATACCGAAGAGGGTTCAGTAAGAGTAATGAAAATGTCTGTCAGCACCTTGAACTTGAAAGTCTAGGTATCCTGACATGGTTGCATTAGAAATCCCTAACAGTCGCTTCAGGAGGCTTTGGGGATTTCAGGGGAGAGTTTGAAGGATAATTGGGAACACACTCTCTGAGCCAGATGAATTCTTCCACATTTGCCAAGGTCGCCCAAATCACTGACAGCTTTTTCTCCCCCCCGCCCCCCAGCTTTCAACACCCATTACATTTCCTGCCATTAATAATTATAGCCTTGACAAAGACACATGTTAATCTCCACTGGAGGGAGGAAACCATACAGAAATTACGGCGTGGTTATTGGTTTGTCAAGCATCGTAAGGACAGCGTGTATTGAACGAGTCTCGGACATCAGGTTGACTTCTCCTCACGAGCAGACTGGCAGAATAAAAAGAAATGGCCACTGCACAAGGAGCTTGCAAAATAAATACAGTGAGGATGAGCAACTTATGAATATCATAGGTGGTTGTGGCTGCATGCTCCCAGATCGAGAGTTTATTTTGTTTCTCACATGCTGTGGACTGGTGTTGATCATACATACGTGTATGAAGGTTACTCTCATCCTCATCCTCTGTTAAGTTGGCCTGCAGTGGACCACATGGCCCTGCTTTCTGTACACTCAGAGGAAGTTCAAAGCATTTTTAGATTCTGAATCCCAGCGAATGAGACACATGCACTATTTCAATGAAAGATAGTACTGTGTTTAAGAGACTCGCTCAGCAGAAAGCCATGTGGTGGGTCCTCAATTACAAGGGAAGACTTCCCTTCCTCCGCGTTCCACAACCTCTGGGCAGTAATTACAGGGGACCCCAGTGCGGTAAAGCCACCGACCAAGATACGCTGCCGAATCGGAGCCTGTCCTTTGTCACCACAGCACGACCAACAGGCAACCTCAATCTGTGCAGAAAATACAAATCCGCTTCGACAGAGAGTTTAAGACCACAGTTTTGCCTCGGAGCTTTTCCGAACTACAGCAACGAAGGAGACGAAACTGCCCTTCTGCAATTGTAAACGGATTACTGGCGGGGTTTTAAAATCATATAATAACCTCACTATTTAAGAATTTTCCTATACAACTCACTTCAATGACAGTAATATCTTGTAAATACAGATCATTGTATTCCAAAGGGTCCAAAAGCTCTTACCAATTATAGGAGTAAGTGCAGCATTTGAAATAGAGGAGCTTTGAAAAAAACGAACAGACAGTAACAACTTCAGCCTCGCTGGTGAGCAAAGCCTCAGCGTTTATGCAGCAGGAAATAGGCAGTTCAATTCTTAATGAGTCTATTTATTCCAATTTACTCATAAACTAGTCTTTACACATATTCGCAGCCACACTACCTAGCCAGTACATCCCCAGTGCATCAACCCCAGATCACTTACAAGTGAGAAGAAAATGTCAAAAACTAAATATTCATTGGAGGAAGTTAAATAATTCCTCACAGAAGTCAATGGTAAAAAAAAAAAAAGCTATTAATCATGAAGAGAGAAACAATAATAATTTTACAAATGGATAAACACCAAGAGCGCTCCTAACATAGCCCTGTCACACGGGATTGGCGGTCAAGTCCAGCTGGGTCTCCTATCCTCTTACAACAGCTCTAAATGTTCCTGTCGCTCTCCAACAGGAAAGCAATTTCATCGTTAATTATGAAATAACCACTACTGAGCATTAAAAAAAACAAGATTTAACCAGGCAGAACATTGCGATAAGGAACTAAGTATCTTTAAGCATGAGCTGTTGCTTCTGGAAAACTTACAGACACAGTAGAAAGGAAGCAGGGCATTATTAACAGTCAATACATCAGCCATTGCTCTCCCCAATAAGTCACTGCGAGACACTAATTGGAGATAATACACGCTATAGTATGCCAATGCTTGGGAAGGTCACCAGATTCCTTTAATCCTCAACCCTTGAACAACCACAAAAAAGAAAAAGGAAACAGAAGACTCCTGGTGGATTTTCATTGTTATTCTCACGGACAAACCTTGTCTTATTATTACAATGATTTACTTCCAAACAATTTCCCAGCTCACATATACAACATATTGCTATTGGTTCCATCTGTTTGGATAAAAAAGGCTAAATCATTTCAATTACAAGCTTTTCCTTCACTATTTGGACCTTTGAACTTTAAAAAGTGGGTCTGTTAGTGACCGTTGACTCCAAGTCAATGATTTTTCCCCTGCTGATCAAAGCGGTCCTAATCTTCAGTCTCTGTCTGCGCCCTGAAGGACCTGCACTAAGCCGCTGTTTACACAAGGTGCAGTGTCTTCTACAGCCAGGGCTTCTCCAGCACACTGTCCTGAAGTGAACTTTAAACTCTGCAAAAGGTCTGGTTTACTCAGGAAAACGTTGGCTATACTTACAGAATGGCACATTTGTAGTAAACCTATGGAAGCTTTCATGTACATTTACACAGTAGAACACTGTATATAAAATGGTGCAACAATTAATGCATTTCTATTTCTTTTTTTAAGAGCTTTTGCGCATTGACGGCTTCTCTTAAAACATTACGGTTTAGCACTCAGCTATGTATATGCTTTCCCCAGATGTCAGAATATGTGAGGTTAGTCTGCTGTAATCCACTTCACCTGCGAATGACTGGCTGCTAGTACAAACGAGCCAGGACAACTGACTGATCGCATCTTCACACGTCAGTGCAGCTGCGATTGTTTAACTTCAGCTGGAATCGGTAACTAGCATCTTTGAGACCCTGTCGGCTTTTTTCCAATAATGGCTTGACAGGGGTCAGGGTCCCACTCAACTTAAAAAGATAAAAGTCCGTTAACCTCAAAAATGTCCACCATTGTAATGCAGAAACCCAAACATCTTCAAATTTCCACCAATGTCCTTTCCCCCCTTTCACTTCAATACAATGTTCTTGAGCATTAAAGAACAGATCCGTTCGAAATCCATAACGTGGATGATTGCCTAGTTTAAAAAAGGCGCAAAACAATTTCATGAAAGTATTACCTGCTTACTCGCACAAATCTTATTTTAACAAGAGGTCTACAATCCTGTACAATCAATTATTGTGTACTCTTTGTACGGCAGTTGTAGCACCCAGTCGATACACAGTAATCAACAGAGTACCTTTCATTATCAGCATCAGAAATTCCAACGCTTGGGCAGAACTACAAGTACCTGAACTATTGATCTTGATAAAATACTTACAAGTCTACACACTCATGTTAACCTCCAATTGCTAAAAACACTGTTGTAAAAAAGACAGATGTAAAACAGACATACAGAAATTAAAAGTAAAGCAACAAAGTCAATACACAACTATTACCAGAGTAAAACTATTACCACTGGAAATCTATAGCCTAGTTTCTCTCTCCTTATGAAGTGCAACGAGCCAACATGCTGCCTTTCTGTGCTAGAGATAAGGGTTCAAATCTGGCTCAGCTATTATGAAGTGTAATCCACTCCACAGACTCAATCCCCCCGTGGATATTACTCCAGGTCACAGAATTAAAACTTAATTTGTCAGCCTCATTTGTGAGACCCAAGATTAAGTGGTTTGTGGTCTGGGACTGAGGTGAGGTGAGAGAATTAAAGAGCGACGCTGTTGAGGCAAGTAGTGTAACCGTCAGACGCCAGTATCAATTTCTTATCTTATTTCTTGATTGCTCTAAATAATTAGCTGCATTTTTTCTTTTTTAAATCAGCAAAAGTATCTTCACTGCACTTGTGATAATTACGACAACTGATATTCAATTCTGGTAATTATTCCTGTTGAAATAAACACTCATAATGAAATCTTAACGATAAAGGAATTAAGGCGATACTATTTTAATCTAATTGTTTAATTGAATTGAAAACTTTAATTGGCATCAACAGTTTATTAATCTATGTTTCTAAAAATAATTTGCTTCAAAACCCAAGGCATGTACAAATGTTTTTTTTATTTGTAGGAATAACCTCTAAATAAACGGATAATTCATTAACACATCAATGGCAGCAATTGCAGTTGGGTATTTGGGTATGCACATATTGTAAAGAGTTAATTAGAATAGAAATTAGAATTAAAACTTAGGATAGAACAAAAACAAATCCATGGTAATTTAATTATGAGTGCATCTCTTATTATTACCAAATTCCTGGTACACATATATACTTTTTAAATGTGTAGTTTTAATAAGGGAATGTGCTATATGTAAGTATAAAGATTAATTTAATATGCATATTTATTGTTAACTGTGGCATGTATTTGGTTGTTTTTCTCTTTAAAACTAACCCAGGAACCCATGTTAAATAGCTTAGTTACATCTGGGTACAATGCTTTCATTTATTAATGCTTTATTCTGCTTAAATAAATACATACATCTTCTCATTTATTTTTACAGATTAATTACAAAAACAATAATAATAATAATTGTTTTAAAAACAATGGTGTTTTAGGAAAACCATTCCTAAAATGACTCATACCTAGAACAGAATAAAAAAGGGAATATAAAAGCCAAAATATAAATAACCCAATAGGACAAAGTTTCTTTCACCCAGTCTGGAGCTGCTTTTCCCCTCCCTCTCTCTGCGAATCCTTTACAAGATGAGGTTGAGGAGAGAAATAATTCCTACACCTATTATTTAATATTATTACCTTATTTCCTGTCTGATGTCTAAACACTGCTATTACACACAGAAGGTGCTGCACCTCACATTCATTTAAATGGGTTTATGAACACAAAAATAAATACATTTCAATTTCAAACTAACTAAATAAAAATTAATCATTTGGAAAAGTTTTGTATGTGGTAGCATACTTCAGAAGATGAAATATTTGAGTTTTTAAGATTACTGAAAATGAACTTCTTAATGCATATAACAATTTGAATGGTTTCATTTATTACAATGTCCTATTATTGTCGTTATTATTATTATTAGTGTTGTTGTTGTGTAGCTTGCAATTAAATTAATTTACCAGTCCCTTACCAAAATACCAAATAAGTACTTTGCAGGGAAATCTATATGCAGGGAGCAATCACAAGGAACACATTATGATTCATAATAGTTGTATAATGTATAATTACATAGCTGTACAATTATCTCAGTTCTTAGAAAGGTATTGTTATACTTGTCCATTATTACAGCAGCACAGTCATCTACACTGCTTTCGATTCAGAAGAATCCGGATCCAAACGCAGGGATGACAGCATTTTCACAGAAATAGTAAGCCATTTCAATGACAAGAACATGTCGCTTAATAATAATAATACGAATATATGCTACTGCGAAATGTAAAATTCAAATAACAATATTTATATAATAATAATAATCTCGTTCAAAAAAAGGAAAATCCAACAGTCCTGGTACGATACGCAAACTTACCCCGGTCACACAATCCTGAAAAGCAAAACTGCTTCCTAAACACCTGTTGTTGTTGTAAACCAGTTTACTGCGCACGTTTACTGCGTTTACTGCGTTTACTGCACAAATACACCAGAATCCGCGCCGTGTGGTCAGCAGCGCAGCCCGAGCCGGATTGACGAGGCGCGTCTGAACGCACCCGGCGGACCCGATTCGGAATAAACACAATCCTACACAACACACACAACACACACAACAAACAACACACACACAACACACAACACACACAACAAACAACACACACAACATACACACAACACACACAACAAACAACACACAACACACACACAACATACACACAACACACACAACAAACAACACACAACACACACACAACATACACACAACACACAACATACACACAACACACAACATACACACAACACACAACACACACACGCTTTTCAGTCACAGTCTGCCCACCGACGGCGACACCTCATCTGAAGAAATATGCATATTCCCCAAAAGGTCACCATCCAATATTACAACACACCCCCGTGTTTTTGACACACAACTCCGGGACAGATGTGGCGCGCTGTACAGCGGTGTGTTACAGCGGTGTGTTACAGCGGTGTGTTACAGACGTGTGTTACAGCGGTGTGTTACAGCAGTGTGTTACAGCGGTGTGTTACAGCAGTGTGTTACTTACAGCGGTGTGTTACAGCAGTGTGTTACAGACGTGTGTTACAGCGGTGTGTTACAGCAGTGTGTTACAGCAGTGTGTTACTTACAGCGGTGTGTTACAGCGGTGTGTTACAGCAGTGTGTTACAGCAGTGTGTTACTTACAGCAGTGTGTTACTTACAGCGGTGTGTTACAGCAGTGTGTTACAGCAGTGTGTTACTTACAGCGGTGTGTTACAGCGGTGTGTTACAGCAGTGTGTTACTTACAGCGGTGTGTTACAGCGGTGTGTTACAGCGGTGTGTTACAGCGGTGTGTTACAGCGGTGTGTTACTTACAGCAGTGTGTTACAGCGGTGTGTTACAGCAGTGTGTTACAGCAGTGTGTTACAGCGGTGTGTTACTTACAGCGGTGTGTTACTTACAGCGGTGTGTTACTTACAGCGGTGTGTTACAGCAGTGTGTTACAGACGTGTGTTACAGCGGTGTGTTACAGCGGTGTGTTACAGCGGTGTGTTACAGACGTGTGTTACAGCAGTGTGTTACAGCGGTGTGTTACAGCGGTGTGTTACAGCGGTGTGTTACAGCAGTGTGTTACAGCAGTGTGTACAGCAGTGTGTTACAGCGGTGTGTTACAGCGGTGTGTTACAGCGGTGTGTTACTTACAGCGGTGTGTTACAGCAGTGTGTTACTTACAGCGGTGTGTTACAGCGGTGTGTTACAGCAGTGTGTTACTTACAGCGGTGTGTTACTTACAGCAGTGTGTTACAGCGGTGTGTTACAGCGGTGTGTACAGCGGTGTGTTACAGCAGTGTGTACAGCGGTGTGTTACAGCGGTGTGTTACAGCAGTGTGTTACAGCAGTGTGTTACAGCGGTGTGTTACAGACGTGTGTTACAGACGTGTGTTACAGACGTGTGTTACAGACGTGTGTTACAGCGGTGTGTTACAGCGGTGTGTTACAGCCGTGTGTTACAGCGGTGTGTTACAGCAGTGTGTTACAGCGGTGTGTTACAGCAGTGTGTTACAGCGGTGTGTTACAGCAGTGTGTTACTTACAGCGGTGTGTTACAGCGGTGTGTTACAGCGGTGTGTTACAGCAGTGTGTTACAGCGGTGTGTTACAGCGGTGTGTTACAGCAGTGTGTTACTTACAGCGGTGTGTTACAGCGGTGTGTTACAGCGGTGTGTTACAGCAGTGTGTTACAGCGGTGTGTTACAGCGGTGTGTTACAGCAGTGTGTTACTTACAGCGGTGTGTTACAGCAGTGTGTTACAGCGGTGTGTTACAGCAGTGTGTTACAGCGGTGTGTTACAGCGGTGTGTTACAGCAGTGTGTTACTTACAGCGGTGTGTTACAGCAGTGTGTTACAGCGGTGTGTTACAGCGGTGTGTTACAGCGGTGTGTTACAGCAGTGTGTTACAGACGTGTGTTACAGCGGTGTGTTACAGCGGTGTGTTACAGCGGTGTGTTACAGCAGTGTGTTACAGCAGTGTGTTACAGCAGTGTGTACAGCGGTGTGTTACAGCAGTGTGTTACAGCGGTGTGTTACAGCAGTGTGTACAGCGGTGTGTTACAGCGGTGTGTTACAGCAGTGTGTTACAGCAGTGTGTTACAGCAGTGTGTTACAGCGGTGTGTTACAGCGGTGTGTTACAGCAGTGTGTACAGCGGTGTGTTACAGCGGTGTGTTACAGCAGTGTGTTACAGCGGTGTGTTACAGCAGTGTGTTACAGCAGTGTGTTACAGCGGTGTGTTACAGCAGTGTGTTACAGCGGTGTGTTACAGCGGTGTGTTACAGCAGTGTGTACAGCGGTGTGTTACAGCGGTGTGTTACAGCAGTGTGTTACAGCGGTGTGTTACAGCAGTGTGTTACAGCGGTGTGTTACAGCGGTGTGTTACAGCAGTGTGTACAGCGGTGTGTTACAGCGGTGTGTTACAGCAGTGTGTACAGCGGTGTGTTACAGCGGTGTGTTACAGCAGTGTGTTACAGCGGTGTGTTACAGCAGTGTGTTACAGCGGTGTGTTACAGCGGTGTGTTACAGCAGTGTGTACAGCGGTGTGTTACAGCGGTGTGTTACAGCAGTGTGTTACAGCGGTGTGTTACAGCAGTGTGTTACAGCAGTGTGTTACAGCAGTGTGTACAGCGGTGTGTTATGCGTGCAGGAGGTAAACAGACGCGCTGTGCGGGGCGCAGCCACACGGAGCCGCCGGGCTCGTTTCCAGCGCTATCGGGCGCCCTGCCGCGGCGCACGCCTCGCTCCGCCGGCTCCGCTCGTCCGCCCCTGACGGGCACGGTGCCACCGCGGGCAGAGCGGGATGCCCGGGCAGCCGCTGGCACAGCCCCGCACAGCCCCGCACAGCCCCGCACAGCCCGGTAAACACGGCGCGGCGGCTCCCAGCAGTAACACGCATCGAGCGGGACAGGCGAAATAAGCTCCGGTTTTCACTTCCTCAGCCGCAAACCCACCGCGACCCCCGGCAGGGCGGCTGCTGTCCCCGCCCGGTGCGGCGCCGAGGGGCAAAGACAGGCGAAAGCGAGTGAACTTACCGATTAGTCTCGAAATGTGCAGCGGGTTTCTGTACTTTTCTTCAATACCAGGCCGCCATATTTGGGGTCGCTGTGCGCATGTGCGCCGGCAGCGACTCGCATTTCAGCGCAGGGTGCTTTCTCCAGAGACGACAGTACAGTAGGTCGTTTTCCCCAAAATAGTCCGGCTGCGCGTCATGCGTTGCGTCGGTGTTTTTCCCTCACACTGACACACTGGCTGTGTTAACGCAGTGTGTTAATGTGCGCTGCTGTGTGAGGGTTGGGTGAAGGCACGGCAGGTACATGCAACGACGGATTTGTGTCAAGTGTGTTATTCTGTACGTATTGTATTACTTCCCCCGCCGATATTTTCTTAATGCATTTGTTAGTTGAGAAGCTGTTAAATACATATATTGAGAGAGAGTCAAATTAACCTTTTCATAAAATGTATATTTCCAATGGCTGTTTAAATGTGTAGATTAAAGTGAACAATGCAAACACAAAATTAATCACTTTCCTATATAAAAAATTAAATGCTCCACACTCAAACCAAATCGAAATCCCTTATTGATTTTGAATCCTGGGCTTCTCAAACATATCTTTCCATTTTTACTGGCATATTTAATTTCAATTTAGTATTAGATGAAGCTTATTTTAATGTGATACATATTTTGTGACTTTAGTCACATTAGTTTGACCGAAAAAAACAACAACCGTTAAGCCACCTTTTTGTATTTATATTATTTTTTATTGACTTTTCATTAAAAAGAAAAAAAAACGACACTGGGAAGCCCCTTCCACAGTACAGATTATTTTCAAATGTATGTATTTCCCCCGTTCTTTAAAGTATTATATGGGTATGATATGTTCAAACTTTAAAAATAATAATATTAGTCAACATATGTATTTTATTTTTTTACTTCCAATAGACTGTTGCCTGATTTATTTTTATACAGTATTTGTTAGCATCCCTTTTTACTCATAGGTGTGTCCCCATGCATTGAAATATACTCTTAGTTTCTCATTAGAATAAGGTGATTCCACATGCTTATGTACCACACAGTGAATTCCCACAGCGGTCAAGCTCTGTGTTCATTATATTCTCTGAGAGCTGGAGACCATCAGCCTCACCTGATAACACTGTCTGTCCAGATGTGTTTTTCCCACATATTGCTGTTACAGTGAGTGTTTGCCAGTCTGCTGTGTACAGCCACCATTGTCCAGCTGACCTGGGAGCAGAATATAATAATAATAATAATTAAGTAATACATACATAACGACAACATGCTGCTTTCACCCCTTCCTTTTAATAATAACTTGTATTATTATTATTTTTCATAATATTAGTATTATTAAGAATTACTCACATTTACAATTGTAAGTAAAGAAACTACAAACAACTGTAATAAAGTGGCCGTTTTTACTCGAACAATATTTCATTGTATCTGCCTCGAAATAACAGCGTAAGAAAAGACCTGTCCTAATCAAGTGTAATTATCCACCCTATCAGTGTGCCGTGCAGGTGTGCGCTCCTGCCTGTGATTGGTTGATCTGGGTGTTACCTCTTTTCATCACACAGCACCGGGACAAAGCGAACCCCCTCGCCATCCCAGACCACTCAATGGCCATACACCTAGTTAGAAAGTGCGGGTTTTAATGCATGATTGTGTGGGAGAGTGTCTTCCAGGAGAATGGGCAGCCCCACTTTGTTGTCTGTGTGCACTGCTTGTGGTCAAGACATGATTACAGACAGCTTCACAGCAGCTTCGTGTGCGTCTTCTCTTCTTGCAGGAGCCACTTCATTTCCACAGAGTAAAGGTCACTCGGGCCTGAACATTTGCATGCCTGGGTGAGAAAATGCCTCAATTATATAGATCACGTTTTGCAGCGACTATGTTTCTGCAATACTTTGGGTTACACTGGGATATGTACATCACAACTTATCTCCGGCGTTTGCATCTAATATCTCAGATGGTGAAGAACTGTGATGGTGTTGTTGAAAACAGTGTGAGCAATTCTTTTGATGTTTCTGAACTAGAAATACATACATTGGTGTGTGTGTGAGAGAGAGAGAGAGAGAGAGAGAGAGAGAGAATGTATTCTATCTATGTAAAAACGGTTTTAAATGTAGCTTGCTAAATAACATTATATATAAGTACTATAAAATAATATCAAAAAGCTTCCCCAGCCCTATAGCTACAGGGAAGTTAACATCTGTAAAATAAAGCACTAATTATTGCATACCATTGTATTGAATGTGTTATACTGGGGTATTTACATCATAAGCTACAAATTAGAAAATTGAACATATTCTAATTAATATAAATTTTAATATACACATTATCAAGCACTGTATTTTTTAATTACAACACTGTAAATACTGGTAAATTGCAAATTGCAGCAGAATATATGTCATTTTACCAGAAAATAACAGGAACAGTTTTACTGGCTACTGTACGATATATGTGCATATTAAATTATCTGTACTTTAAGATGAAGCTACTAAATCACAGACTGCTGTTAAAAGCTGCTTATTCTGGAAAAGGCATATCCACCCTCTAAATTAAACCTCTGCAATTTGGCTAGTCTGCTTCACAATGATCTCACAGGTAACGCTGTTGTTTTGGATTCGTGTGGTTATTCTGCAGGGTGTTGGCACCACAGACTCCCCACAAAACCATTGCCAACAGATAAACCAGCTCCTTATATTGCTCTTAACATGGGACACAGTTTCACACAAGCACTTTCCTGCAGAGTATTTTTATATCTACGCAAACATTACTTTTCAGACCTACTTAATTACCTAAATTAATTGATTTATATTAAAATATATGCCATCTGGTGGCTTTTGGTGTTGCAATGTTTTCTTCCTTCAGAAAAGCAGTGTTTTATATATATATATATATATATATATATATAATTTAACCAATTTCAGTTTATGATATTCTATTGTATAGTTTTGCAATCTTTCCCTTCTTATGACACCTGTATGTCTAAGACTTTTGAATAGATGATCTGAACTCATTTCATTCATGTTCTCTTCAGTGTGAAAGATCAATAAAGAGAATTATCATACCCAGGTTTTGCTTCAATATGCACTAGAATGAAAATAAGGCCTAGATGATTTGCATATTATTAATATTGCGGTAACCTTCTCCAAGCACACAATGCTTCCACACACTAAACAGTCCATACACAGTCCTACAAGTACACACTTATTCTCTATTTTTCCTGTGTTCCCACTTGTTGGATCCCGTTCAGTCCTGCAGGCATCTTTCACAGATCTAACAATAGGAATCTGTGTGTATTGTGACACCACAATACATACGAAAATGCAAGATTTCTGCACATATCTGCACAACAGTTTATTATTATTATTATTATTATTATTATTATTATTTTATATATTATTATTATTATTTTATTTTACTACTACAACTTCTAACAATATTACTATTATTATGAATATTAATAACAATAACAATAATATTGTTAGAAGTTGTAGTAGTAAAAGCAGCATTAGTAGTAGTATTAGCACTAACAGTAGTAATTGTTTGTTTTACATGAATTTATTTTAATGTGTGCATTCATTTTAAATGTTTTTAAATTTGAGAAAATGAAATGTCCCATGTACATTTAAATGTGCAAAATATTGAAAAAACCTTAACGACATCTGCAATGCAAGAGAAAATAATTGACAGCATTGTTTCAGAATGTATGGACTGTAATGAAACATTTGTTCACTTTCTAATTTGCCTTATAGTATTAACAATGTACACTCACCTAAAGGATTATTAGGAACACCTGTTCAATTTCTCATTAATGCAATTATCTAACCAACCAATCACATGGCAGTTGCTTCAATGCATTTAGGGGTGTGGTCCTGGTCAAGACAATCTCCTGAACTCCAAACTGAATGTCTGAATGGGAAATAAAGGTGATTTAAGCAATTTTGAGCGTGGCATGGTTGTTGGTGCCAGACGGGCCGGTCTGAGTATTTCACAATCTGCTCAGTTACTGGGATTTTCACGCACAACCATTTCTAGGGTTTACAAAGAATGGTGTGAAAAGGGAAAAACATCCAGTATGCGGCAGTCCTGTGGGCGAAAATGCCTTGTTGATGCTAGAGGTCAGAGGAGAATGGGCCGACTGATTCAAGCTGATAGAAGAGCAATTTTGACCGAAATAACCACTCGTTACAACCGAGGTATGCAGCAAAGCATTTGTGAAGCCACAACACGTACAACCTTGAGGCGGATGGGCTACAACAGCTGAAGACCCCACCGGGTACCACTCATCTCCACTACAAATAGGAAAAAGAGGCTACAATTTGGACAAGCTCACCAAAATTGGACAGTTGAAGACTGGAAAAATGTTGCCTGGTCTGATGAGTCTCGATTTCTGTTGAGACATTCAGATGGTAGAGTCAGAATTTGGCTTAACAGAATGAGAACATGGATCCATCATGCCTTGTTACCACTGTGCAGGCTGCTGGTGGTGGTGTAATGGTGTGGGGGATGTTTTCTTGGCACACTTTAGGCCCCTTAGTGCCAATTGGGCATCGTTTAAATGCCACGGCCTACCTGAGCATTGTTTCTGACCATGTCCATCCCTTTATGACCACCATGTACCCATCCTCTGATGGCTACTTCCAGCAGGATAATGCACCATGTCACAAAGGTCGAATCATTTCAAATTGGTTTCTTGAACATGACAATGAGTTCACTGTACTAAACTGGCCCCCACAGTCACCAGATCTCAACCCAATAGAGCATCTTTGGGATGTGGTGGAACGGGAGCTTCGTGCCCTGGATGTGCATCCCACAAATCTCCATCAACTGCAAGATGCTATCCTATCAATATGGGCCAACATTTCTAAAGAATGCTTTCAGCACCTTGTTGAATCAATGCCACGTAGAATTAAGGCAGTTCTGAAGGCGAAAGGGGGTCAAACACAGTATTAGTATGGTGTTCCTAATAATCCTTTAGGTGAGTGTATGTATTACAAAAGGCACTATATGATTAGGGAAAAAACTGTAACAATCACAGATAAACACTCAAATATAATTATATGAATTTTGCATGTCATTCATTCTCCTGTGAGTGCTGAACTATGGAAGCATATAGTGGACTTCATTAAATACATAAATAAATAAATGTTTAAATAAATAAATGTTTAAATAATTTAGTAAATACATAAATGTTGAAAGAAATACTGAAATGTATACATGCATTTAATCACTTAATTATTTATTTAAGTATGTCATTATGTATTTCTTTATTTCAACATGTATTCAACATGTATTTATGTATTTAATAAAGTCCACTACATGCTTCCATTCTGATCAAGACAGTTGAACTACAATGGTTATAAAGAGAGTGGCCGCTAGGGGGCAGCAGACGGTTGTGTCACTGAAGTGTCACCGCGTCGTGACGAACATTGTCATTTTACTCCTCAAGAGCCGGATTGTGCTGCAGTTTTCAAGGAGAAGCACGTTTGTAACATTTCAGCTGGATTATGTTGATTTATACACTACAATTTGTTGTTGAGCATCAGGGTGGGATTAGTACATGCTGAGGCCCTAAACCATGTCACGTTTAAGAGCATTGACAGAAATGTGTATTATTCTAACACAAAGGATGATGAAAATAGAAATATTAAAGTTTAATCAAAATATTTGAACTAAAACATATATTGTGTAATAAGGGTTTTTAAATGATGAAAGACTTTCAAATAGAAAGACTTTATGTTTTTTTAATATATGTGAAAATGTTTAATCTACAGCAACACAGAAACACTGCACAGCATCATTTAGTAAGCAGCCGTAGAGGTTGTTTTGGTTTTGTTTTTTAAAATATTGGTACCCCTAGTCAATTTTACAGATTTTCTCAACTGTCTAAAAATTTTAAAAGTTTTGAGACTTATTTTCTAAAGCAAAATGATGAACTGCTCCGCTCTGCACTCCGGCTCAAATTAAATAATTAACTGTATAATAATAATTTGAAAGAAAGGGATATCACTGATTTTAGAAAAAATATTTGTATTTGAAACGTCCTTCTGATTTTTTTCCACCTGCACTAAATCCATTAGGTCATGGGTCAAAGGTCAACTTCAACTCATATTACTACACACAGACCCCACATTTCTCAGGGAATAATAATAATAGTAATAATAATAATGATAATAATAATTGACTAATTCTTAGGAGGCCTAGTATTAGTAAGTAAGTAGTAATAGTAGTAGTAGTAGTAGTAGTAGTAGTAGTAGCAATAGCAGTAGTAGGACTAAATCATATTAATGACTAGTAATCAAAATAGTAGTAGTAGCAGCAGCATAGTAGCTGTGTAATAGTAGGCGTCCTATGATAGGATGTAAGTGTGTGTAATTATAGCAATATGGAATCTAAAGCAGAGCTGGAGAACGCCTGTAAACGCTCACATTTCTAATACAGTACTGCTTTATAAGTATTATTCTGATGTTTAGATTTAAAATCAAATCGCTCTGTTGTGTCCACACCTGTCCAGCTGGTGGCAGTAGTCAATCACCGTTTCAAATCAGCCAGCGCTCTGGAGTGTCTCCCAGTCTGCCGTTTCTGAAGCACAATTAATTAATTAATCCGCTGATACATGGCGGGGCCCCTATGAGTCACGGCTCGCCGGGGTGGACAGCGCTGCTCGTCGCAAGGTCAGTCCTGCTCTGGATTGAATATACATGCAAACATGAGTGTGATGGTTTACCAATGTCAAATTATGAACAACATCGAAAATAGGTAGGCTCGGGTTCCTGTTGAATAAGGAACTGGGTGAGTCAAGTAGTCTGAGCTCTTGATGATTTGAACATGATGAATATAATCGTGTGCATTCATTTCCAGTGCCTAAATCTTTGTATTGATACCCCATGCACTGACACACACTAGAACTGATTCATCAAATCTTTATAAGAGTCTCATTAAACACAGCCGCCGCAGCAGCATGAAGGCCTGCCAGGATGTGTCTGCTGGTTTTGTCCCACAGGATCTGCAGGTTGTGCTGGAAAGATGCTGATCTCATCACTGCATCCGCTATGTGGTCTTCTTCTTTTCATCTCTTGAGAGCCATTGCTTTTATAGTCCTATCAGACTCAATAAATATCATTTACCTTCATGGATAAATATTCACAAATACATATATTAAAAGAACATGTATAGATCTCATCAAATATACCTACACCAACGGCACACCAGATCCCATGAAGACACTGCCACCAAATTCAAGATCTGCGAAGAAGCGCGTCCAGGACACACAGCCGGTCCAACACTCTTGACCGCAACCCTTGGAAGTGTTCAAGACCTCGGCAGGACATGGCCGTGGGTTGGGCACAGTACAAGAACAAGAAGGGATCTGAGGTGGACTAAAGAACTAACAGAATGGATCCCAACAGGTGAAAAGTGGATCGAAATAAGTGGACACTTCCCTCGCCCAGCAGTGTATCAAGGGAACTGAACCTTTTCACCCTGGAACAGAGGAGACTACGTGGGGACTTGATCCAAGTCTTCAAAATCATGAAAGGCATCGACCACATCAAACCAGAGGAGCTTTTCCAGATCAGCAGGGACACTCGCACCCGGGGACACAAATGGAAATTGGGCTTCAAGGCATTCAAGACAGAAAACAGGAGACACTTCTTCACACAGAGAGGCGTCACAATCTGAACAAACTCCCCAGCGATGTGGCTGAAGAGACAATTTGGGAACATTCAAAAACAGACTGGATAGGATCCTTGATCACTTAGTTATTAATGGACACCAAACGAGCACGATGGGGCGAATGGGCTCCTCTCGATCGGACACTGTCTTATGCTCTTAAGGCTGAAGCTGCTGATATGAGCTATACATGATCTTACATAGGCTATACCTGGTGAAACAAGGTGTCAGGACAGGAGCTAGTGCACATTCTCTAAAATATGTTATCTGACTGACTAGTATAGTAGTTTGATCATATATATAGATATATATGAAAGGCAGATCAGACTGAAATGAACCAACATGTTGCCCACTTGTGTGAATATGTCTGTGTATGAATGCATGATGTGATGCGCACCGCTCTGCTGTCACTGTCACTCCACGCCAGATTCCAGCAGTCAACCGAACCCAGCGCGGCCACGCCCCCCGGGAGCTCCGCGGGCTGTGATTGGCTGTGCGCAGCAGAGGCGGGGCCCTAGCCGTGGTTCTCTGCGTGCTGGTTGGCCGCCCGGCCGCCAGTCACAGCGAGCTGCAGCGGCTGCGAGGAGGAGCTGGTCGCGCTGCTCGGGTTTGGTTAGTGCAGCTGCTGCAATGAGAGCCCAGCAGAGGAGCGCCGCGCCGCCGGGCCGCTGATGCGCCGTCCGACCGACTGCTGTGAGTGGAGCCGTGTGGGACCCCGGCCAGGGGCGGGTCGGTGCGGGGTGCGGGGTGGCGCGGCCGGGCGAGGGTGCCGTGCGTCGGGCTGCGCGACCGAGGGGGTCCGGCTCTGCGGCGGCGCTGGCGGGTTAGTGCTGCGCGGCGTCTGCGGCGCTTGTGCGGGAGGGGAGGGAGACGCTGACGCGGTAATGAGAGTTAGTTTGCGGGATGTAAACGCAAGCAGGACGCGAAGCAGCTGGGAGAGCAGCGTGCGTTTGATTCATGAGCACCAGGTACTACGAGGTCTGTGAAATGTGTGTGTGTATGCATGCATGTATATATATAATGCATATGTGTGTGCATTTACAGGTCATAGATTTAGCATTTATAAATGTATAACAAAAAAAACCCATATATATATATAATATTTATACACGCATACACATTTTTCTTATCTTTACGTCACAAATAGCAGCGTAAAGGACTGATGCATCACTGGTAACCATTGGTTAGGTTGAGCTACTTTAGCTAATGTAGTGTATCTGTGCCACCCACCATCAAGATATCAGATTACACAGGAACACAACTAATATGGAAGTGTTTTCACTCCCTGCTGATGGAAATGGCCTCGCACATATGTGCACATGCACCCATGTCTGATTGACTGTATGACCCGGTGGTAGGAGGCATGTTGTTCAGGCTCCGTGTGCTTGTGCTGGTGTAAGTGGTGCTGATGCAGGAGTGGTGGGGGTGGGGGATTTGTCACTAGTAGCAACAGGGTCTCTACTGTATGGCTTTACAGCCCATTTGTTCATGTAATTGACAGCAGAACTGTCGACGACACATTGTGCTTCAGTGATAAAATACACAGCTCAGTGTGCTTGTCTTGCATTCCTATTGTTTTAAAGGCATATGTTTAAATGATTATGTAAACTGCTTGTACACAGTGTGAAATAACTGTTACCATTCGTGTAGTACAACAGGTTCCCCAATAGCCTTTGACTGTGCAGAGTATGATATAGTCCACTGTTCCGAAACGTTTGTATTAATAATAATAATAATTTGTTATTCCTACTTAAGTTTGCAGTTTTACTGTAAATAAATAGTAATGATATGCACCTTTAAAGGTAGATTACCTGTAATGATAAAATACTGAGGGTATGTGCTTAGTGAAAATGGTTTTATTTCATTTTAGAGGTGATTGATATATCAATTAGGCCTATGTCAACAAAATTAAGGTTATGCATAGTCCTATAAATTGAGTAACATAATGTCTTAACTGCAGATTCAGTTGCATTACTCTGCTGGATTTCTCATACTGAAGGTGACCTACATGATTTATTTTTATGTACACAATTGTGCAAAGGCGTTCTGCGCTAGAGTTTACAGTACGTTGTATATTGGCTTCTCCTGAATTTCATATCATACCATAACATGTCATTTGACATTATAACGTTTCTAAACAGTTCCTATCTATGCATTTTAAATGATTAAGCAGTAGTCTGCTAAGGTGAACTAATGTATGTTTTTTATTTTCATGTAGAATTTCTATATAGTAGATTAACCAATTCTTTAAAACCACCTTAATTTCCTTTCCTGCCACAAGCCAAGAGACCATTCCTTACTGTACTCTAAGAGAAACACTCTATACAGCACTGTTAACTTCCTGCCTCTTCAGTAGTTTTAACTTATAATGGCTCACATGTTTTGTACTGATGCTTTTCAGTCCTCTATCAATTAACTCCAACCGAGACCCGAGGAACAAGACAATTTAGTCTTGTTTTCCAAAAAAAGAAAGTAAATACGTAAACATGATACAATGTGTTCAGAAATGAAGTTAACGTTACTTTACTCTCTTCTGTGGCACAGGAATGATATTCCAGAGTTCAAATTGGAAGCTATTAATAGCAAACCGTGCACAATGCTTTATTCTCCCATTCCACTCTGTATGGCTGTTTCTTTTTGTGTCTGTGTCTAATTGTCCTTGTTAGAAGGGTAAGTGAAGCCAATTCCTGGCCAGCGACTTAATTATTGACATAAACTAGAATCTGTCTGGGCACACAAAGTTCAGCTATTAAATTAAACTTGAAGAAACCTAATTGATACAAATTCCAAGAGAAGACACAAGTAACTTGCACAGTAGACTTTAGTTACCTCCCGTTACAGGACAGGTGTTTTAGGTGTGTATTTTACCAGCAACATGGACTCTCACAGACTCTCAACATGGGGTTACTGTGGAGGTCATGCCTGAATGATACATGGTTGTGATTTCCTACCTTCAGTTTGGTGATGCAACTGTCAATCAGATTTATAGTTTCCTTAAGTATTTTCGTTCGTATTTCTATTGTGTCCTTCACCACTGACCTATCTGGAGCTTTTTGATTTCTTTATATGAAGCAGTGACTTTATCAGGGAATTTTAGGCACAGAACTGTTTTGCTTGTTTTTTAATCTTAATCGGATAAATGAAAGTCATATCTGCCTGTACTAAGAATGCTGTGTCTTGGTAACATTACTATACTCTTCAGCACGCGTCAAAATTACTCTAACCATCAGCGGGGTGTTGTCACAAAGTCATATCTTAGGCTATATTGACACTACCTGGGTAGTCCATATTGACGTTTGCGCTCTGTTAGATTTGATCCTGTACTACAGATGGAAACTACTTTCATAATCTGACATGTGACCCTTGCTGTACTGCAAAGCTGTGGGAGTAGCAAAACTGAATGCTACAGAACATTGAAAAGCACAAAAACATAAAACAAAGACGTATAAAAAGAGCATATTGTCTGAAAGTTAATACAGATATTGTAGGAACCACAGAATTTAGAGACACGCCACTTGTCAGATCCCAGATGGTCCATCTGGCCAATTAAAACAAAGGTCAGAGAATCGCCAAGAGGTCACTAGCGCTGGAAAATGGCAGAAAGTGATTATAAAGATACGTCAAGCCTATGAATATGTAAGAATACCTTGGCTACATTGTCCAGTAGATTATTTGAAGTTTGTCAATTGAATCTGTGTTCTTGTTCTTTTATATAAAGGGATGTTATGACTTTAAATGACTTTCATTCTCTAAAATAGGAATTGAAGAGTAAAAAGCAGACTGACATTATAAAGAAAAAAAAACGAGAAGAGAAGAGACTAGGTGATAGAAGCTAAGCTATTATTATGAAGTGTTTCAGGCACAATTTGTAGCCCTGTAAGCTTCTTCTTTTTTTTAAATCTTAACATGTTATGGGAATGCTTGCTGCTTATCTAATGGAAATGCGTTTTGCTGAGGGGGGTGTTTGTATATAAGGAAATGCCAAAAGACAACATAGCAGAGAAGATGTGATGTGTGTCTTTGCCTCCATGTTTGATCAGCTCTCAGTTTTGTAACCTTTCACCTCACTACACCGCCTGATGTCCAATTATAAAACCACCACACACACACAAAAAAGCAGTTCTTCCAGCAAGAATAGATTTAAATTTTTAATCTGGTATTTGTGTGTGTAGGCGTTTCTCTGACTACACTGTCTGTGAGGGTGATGGATTTGGGGAAGGTAGTTTCAAGGCCTTTCTTGTCTTGCAGAATGTATAAAAAATCTACTTGCGGGTTTTGAATGCAGGATAAAAAACCACTAACATGGTTGTCTTAAGGTGGCTCGTGGTATTTCACATGAGAAGAATCTGAAGAGTCCAGAGAGTCCGTCTGAAATGAGCTTTGAAAACGTGCTTTCATATTAAAAAAAGAGATTTCCATCGATAACTATTGTGGTCATGAGCTGGAGTACTGTACCCAGGATAAATAAAATCACAATTACCTCAGTACTATTTCAGTAATCTGCTCTCTGCAACAGATTATGATTAATTTGCATGCCTTAATGACATTCCCTAATCAATGCATGCTGCTTGTTTACAACCTAGAGCTTTAAGATCAATCATGTGTAGACCTCTATATATTTTTTACAGAAAGCTAATCCACTGCCTCTTTCCTCCAGAGCGGGGTATGAGAAATGCATGTGACAGGTGTGGTTAATAGTAGACCATACCTCAGTGTGAGACTGCATTCCCAAAATAGTCTGTGCTTATTCTCAAGATGTGCAGGCCTACATAACTCCAGTACAGGTTTGTGTACTCAAATTGTTCAGATTCTTAATGGTACTACACACACGTACTGGCATCAGAGTTGATGCACGGAAGAAGAAAAAATGAAAACTCAGTGTCGGATATTCTTGTATTATATTGATTATAACTGCCACCCTGAACCAAAACAGTCAGGCTCTGTTTTATAGGCTAGATTAGCTTTCACCACTGGGGTGTGTGTGTAATATTGTCACCCAGGAACTGTTTTTTGACTGCAGGAGCTCTTGTTGTTCAGCCCAGGAATAGACCTGTTTTCCGGTGGGTCTGTTTAGAGATGCAGGAACTGCAGCCACAGGAGGACAGACTAGGAGTGATACCTGCACAATGACGACAGCTGGAATTAAACACAACCTTCTTTCACTCTGGTTGATCAGCATTCCAGCATCGTTTTGGTTGTAAAATATTTTGTATTAATATAGCATTGTTGCCATGGAGGCAATCCTCCTGCAGAGGCAGATAAATGTGTGCTCTGAAATGCCAGTTCTGTGCAGGTTTAACTGCAAACACAATTCATCACAATCTGTTCACAAAAACCCATTTTGCGGGTTTTGGGATTTCTGGATTTTGTACTTCAGAAAGTGCATTCCACTGACTCACTCCATTTTGACTTATGACTCATCGCAGGAGATCAGTGGAGGTATACATTAGTATGAGAAAATCCGCCACCACACTTTAGCACAGAAATCATTCAATTATTGTGAGACTCTTTGTGGTACGAATCCAAAAACATCTCCAGAAACAAGAGCCGGGTTTCTGTGCACTTGAAAATCTCCTCCGCAGTCATGACTTCGTGACGTAGCGCACACATTCCTCGGGAGGAAGCACATTTTTGCAAGTCCTTCAGGTGGGGCCTCTTTTGGGGACGGTTAGAACGCTTTCTCACATTTGAGATCGCTTCCAAATTCCACATAATCTTCAATACAGGATTAAATAGAGCTGGCTTGTCTTAAGGTGGCTGCTGTCATTGTGGGTGAGAAAAAAGCTACTGACTCTATCCGAGTGAGGTTTCCTTATACAGTTATGCATTTCTAGATGTGTCAAATGTGAATAATGGGGTAAAAACCAGAAAATGTATGGTGATTAGGCACATGCTTCCTCTGGATGAATGCTGGATAGTTCATAGTTCATAGGCATGAAGCTCCCCGCACAATACTTAAAGTAATTCTTAGGTAAATTAGTAGGCAGACACAGGTGTTGACATATCCCCTCCCATATGCTAGTATGAGTTGAGTCATTTGCATTAGCACCCCGTCTTCTCTCACTACCTCGGGACTGCAGAGCCACGCATTTACTGCAAGGTACGGCCACAACGTCGTGAGAAAAACAATCACGGCTCTTCCATGCCAACGCCCCCGATGGGAATTATATTGTTAACAAATGTTTTCATGTACAAGGTAACTATTTATCTACTGAATACATCCTTTTTGGCGAAATATCTTAAAAACGAGAATCGTGGAGAATTTCGGATGATGGGGATGTGTCAGATTCGAGTCAGAAGGAGAGTGGGTGGGCAGACTAATCCAGTCTAGGAGAAGTTTCTGTTTGTTGTCCTGGAGAAAAACTAAAACCGTCTAATGAATTCTAATGATCGCGAAAAATAAATGGTATGGCTATTAAAAATGTGTCAACATGTGTTGCAGTAACATTCGGTAAGAAAGGCATTTGCCATCAGACCCGCGTTGCGTATGAGAATTAATGAAACTACAACTGGGCTCCGTAAGCTAACGTTGATACAATATTGCATTTGGGCAAATACTGCTCCTTATCAAGGAGTTTTTTTGTTTGTAGACTTTATCTCTTTCGCATTACAGTAATGTTTGACCTTCAGTCAGTTCTTTGGACTGTGTGTTTTCTTTTTTTTAAATGTCATTGACAGTTCATTAACATTGTAGCTCGATACACTCGGTCTCAGAGGGAAACGTCCCCATGAAAATGTAATCACTTTGTTACATCTCTGTGCCGAGATGACTGGCGCTGCTCAACAGGCCTGCCCTAGTTCTATAAATTTTAAAAATATAACTTGGCCAGAACTGGAGCGTCTGAAGCGCAGCAGAGAGGGCTGACAATTAGACGAGTGCTCTGAGATTGCAGGGGAAAAGGAGGTTATACTGAAGCGCACTGAATCATCCTGACAATAGCATTCTTCACAGAGGGCAAAATCCCGTCTTTAAGATACTGCTTGAAATGATTAAATGATTGCTTCGCAGTGGTCTAAATGGTGATGCACCGAACTGCCTGGCATACCGAGGAAGCAGGAAAAATGTGCAGACTGAAGAATACATCTGGGATTCACTGCCACCAGATTTGTCTCTTATTTTAAAAGCAGTTTTCCACCTTGAGACTGATGTAGTTATGCCACATTTCATTTAATTTCCTCCCTTCCTTTTTTTAATTTAAGTCAAGACAGTGATTATGTGGCCATCAGCATAGTTTGTCTAAGACCTTTCAGAGAAACAAGCTCGTCACTCTAGCTCAGATGGTCTTCAGACATCATTGTTGGCCTGCGTTCCCAACATTGACATGGCTTTTGGCTTTCTCTACGGAAGATTGATTTCGTAATTTTTATTAGAATTACAGATGATGGTAAGAACAGTTTTAAGGAAGCATTATTAGTAGTGATATGAGTAATTCTGGTCTGAGGTAAAGTTTGCACTAAAGTTTGGATGAAATCTGCATTATATTTTGGTTCAGGGAAGGGTTAGGGTTATAGTCCCTAATTATCTTAGGCTTTCATTAAGGTAGGTTGTGTTCCTACTGGTTGAATTAAATGGTGTTCATATTGGCCTTCAAACGGACCTACTCTGTCATAGTCCGATATAAGGGACCGCCCGAGCGCTCGACACAGGTTCCCTGCTGGGCAACCGGAATATAAAACTTATTTCAAGACCCTGCTCTGTAGTGGATGGCCTGATTCTTAAAAAATATGATAAAATAAATGGAATCACCAAGGAGAAACTGTTCAGCTGTCTGGAGATTGTCCTTGTCCAGTCACAGTCTGTCATCATCGCTGTACAAGGTCCGCAGACAGAAATACCTCATGCTGGAGACGCCACAATAACTCCGGTTGCCTTCCTTGCAGTTGTGTAATGACTGTGGGCAAGCGGCCTTGCAGCATCGACGCACTTAATTATAATATAAGACATCTTTTACAACTCGTTTTGTGACTCAGAGTTAATATCGTCTCTTAATTTTAAATAAATAAATTTTAAATAATACGATCATATAAAAACATTTTAGGATAAGAGATTTGGCCCGTCTTGCATGCTCACTTGCTTGTAACTCATTGTGTCTCATCTAGGCATCTTCCATGCAGGCCCTAAGGATTGGCACTGACCGCATGGCCTGGCGGTTTTGTTATGTCCACCCTTCATCTTTATATGGTCTCCTGCCCTCCGAGTAGAGATGTCAATCACTGCCAGAGTTCCTTCAAGGAAACCAAATACCTCAGTTAAAACTTACTGTTTCCCAACATGTAGATTTCAGGATAGCAGAAGTAGATGTTTGAGGAGATTGAGGCACTGTCAGTGGAGAAAGAGTGTCTGCTTCACTGTCAGCTGGAATGCAGCCCTTCATTTCGCCACCTGTTTAAGTTAATTAATCCCAGTGTTTCCTTCTTCTGTCATCACGGCACTTGTTTATCAGAGAAATAGCATAATGGCCACTTCACTCTGGATCTCCGGCTACATTTTTAGCTATGGGGTTATGAACTGTGATGCATAAAGGGAAGTTGTGACATCGCCAAAGCAAGAGCTAAAATACTGAACTAAATATCACTACAGGTTGCTGTTTTGTAATTTGTTTTATCTTTCATATTATTGTCAGATGTCGAGTCTAGAATGACTTCCTGCCCCTATGATACCATGATCAGATTGAGATGTCTCTAAATCTTTGACAGGTCTTAGCTTGAAGGATGCAAACCCAATTGTGCCATGGTCTCTTTATCGAACAAGGCAATCTGTTTTCACTTCTGCATAGGTTTGTTCCTCTGGGGTTGTGTAACCCTATCATCCTTGCCAAAAGCCCTCTTTGAATTGACCAGTCTAAACAACGTTCACTCACTTCATGACATTTTAAATGCAACTGGCATCGACCAGATGGAGATTATCCTGCAGTAAAAAGCGGAATGATTTATAACATCCACAGTACGAATATTACCCTTTCTTTAAAAAGGCCGTAAACCACTAACTGCAGATGTCACTTGGGGTGGAGTTAGACTCTTTCTACCAAAGCCCAGCCCTAAAACCTTCTGTTCCTTTATTTAAAAGATAGTTGAGCTCAGCTACATCCACACGAGGCCAGGTTGCTGGAGGGATGGGGTGGGGGTTGCTTTTGATACATAAGGCTGTCGGACAATATTCTGAGCCTTTAATGATTTGCGATCCGTTGACGGCGGTCAGAGAGAGCCAAATCTCTGCTGGCGTTCGGAATTGCTTCTGAAGGGTATAAGAGTGCCGGGTGAATTTCCAGTCTGCTGTGATTGATATTGAGACTGGGAGACAGGGAGCGGAGCGGACAGGACAGGACAGCAAAGGCCAGTGAAAGACCTGGGCTGAGAAGCACAGTGAAGATACAGAGGAAGGAAGAGCAAGACGACTGAGACCAAGCCAGTGGCACAAGAGGAAGTAGGTGAAGTCTCCACTCAAGTGGGACCTATGCTTTTTAGACTTAAAAACCGTAGAGCCACAATAGGAGAAGGCTGAATGGGTGTGTGGACTGTGTTGTTTTCCAGGAAATCCAGTTTTTTAGATAGTATTGTAGTGGAAGTTATTTTAGTGTGTAATAAATCTGTGGATATTTTAATCATAGGTCATTTAAATGACTCCATTGTCTTAAAAATGTGGTCCCATTCAGCGATTGTGTGGTGTAGATACTAAAATGCAATCTGACAACAGTGCACCCGAGAGCCTGTTTCGCACCTTGTGATTCTTGTGATGTTTCACGGGCAAAGTTCTGCAAAAGCCAGGTTGAAATCGTGATCTCCAAACTACATTCCCTTGTATTTATGTCTGTATTTCTCTGTATGTCACAGATTTGGCTCACACCTTGTATTCCTTGCCAGTGGTGCTAATGAACGTCTTAAATCCACACTTGCTGGTGGCTGACCCCATTACACCTGGCTTCTAATCCTCAATGCAGGTTGGCTCTTCGGCGGCCACCGTCTCCTAGATGCCGAGCCAATGCCCAACCCTGAGCTGTCCAGAAGATCCCTGTGATATTTTGGCTCTCGACTCACATCTGATGTGCGTTTCTTTGCAGATAAGAGAGTTCCTTTTTTAAGACATGCGCATTTATTTGGCAGCAGAGTGGAGATCCCGGGGTGCCGTGTGCATTAACACCAGTAAACGGGAAGACGATGTGAAGAGTGCCTTGCTTAGGAAGGGCTCTTAAATCACCTCTGAAGGAGGAGATGAAACGGGCTGATTGCCACCAGGGGAATGTTACCCACAGCCATCTCATTTAGAGGGATTTAAATCAGATCTGAGAAACCAGTCGTGACAGAGACCGTTTTACCTTTTTTTTTTTTTTTTTTTTGAGGAATAGTAAGAACTCTTTCTCTGATTGTCGAGATGGTTTGTTTGAAGCATAATGGCCTTTTAGATCTGTGCTGTAGGTGAGGTTGCATCCCGGCTGGGGTTTTAGGATCCCGGCGATGAAATAAGGCGACCGCAGAAAAGGTTTATCATCTTGCCTGAATTCCTGGTATGTTAATGTCTCGGTCGTTTTAAAATGCATGGGTTTTATGCACGATTATATCTACCCTCTAGCTGTTCCATTTACATTGCATCTTATTATGACAGGGGGGTGTATGGGGGAAGATTTTCGAATTCCAGTTTGGCTTCTATTGCCTCACAAATCCCCTCTATGACTGTAGGACCTACAGAGCGAGCAATGCAGGGACGAGGACATGGAAATGTGTTTTTCCCAAGGCTAAAACCTGTTAATGTGTGCAGTGACTTCAAGACATAATCTGCTCCTTTAATAATGGATGCGCTTCCTCAGGAACCGGCTGTGCAGTGTCAGTTTCGGGTACCGGCAGGAAGACAATGGTAGGAATAAACTTTGGTCCCCTGAACTGCCTTGTCAGAATCTTTTTGAGTGCAGATCTTCTCCAAAGTGCATCTCCAGTCCACTGACAGAGTTGTGTTGCAACAAGTTACTTGCAGAGAATCGAAATTCTGTCCATGACAATGATTTAATGTTGTAAGACTGGCAGTTGTTCTCGTCCTGGTGAAAACATGCATATTTTATCCATATCTGAATAATTCCCCTGCCAAATTGTCGTGGTTAAAGGTCACCCATTTCAGAAGCAGAGATGTTGTCTTTGGAAAGGTTGCATGTGGTTATTTTGCTCTCACTCTCCTCTTTCTGTGTTTTCCCGAGGCAGTGAGCTAAGATACATATACTACTTTGACTGTTCTGTTTGCTCCTCGAAGGGCAAAGGGAGAACACATTCTCCTTGTATTCGGCAGTACACAACCTAAACGTTCACACAGTTCAGGACAATGTGAAACTGGACTTCTCGTACAAACTAAATGGTTTCAAATGAATTATAATAATAATCATAAAAATCGTTGTCATCAGGGCCAGCGCTACCTATAGGCAGAGTAGGCAATTGCCTAGGGCCACTGGCTTGGAGGCAGGGCCTTCCATAACCGTAACATCCCTATACGTGAGTGTAACGGGGCTCATTCGTGTCATAATGAGATCGTTACAAAGTGATGTAACCCCTCGGTAAAAGTAGTATAGTGTTAATCCTCCTGTGGTGGGAGTCCCAGCCTGTTAGCGTAGAGGGCTTAACACTCCACTGCGCTGGAGCCGCTGCGAAGCGGAGTGCCGGAGGTGCGCGCCTCGAATCCCGGGCAGGGAGCCCTGACCCGCATTGTCTGCACCAGTCCACCAATCAAGAGGGGGGCCTCCAACATTAATTTTGCCTAGGGCCTCCAAATGTCTATAACCGGCCCTGGTTGTCATCATCATCTTTAAGTTCCAATATAAATCAATCTAAACCTTTGCAAACCTCTGTTTAGAAAATAGTTATAGTTTTAAATTCAGGATTTTCTGATTTAAGAACATAAGAAAGTGTCCAGTCGAGAGGAGGCCATTCACCCCATCGTGCTCGTTTGGTGTCCATTAATAACTAAGTGATCAAGGATCCTATCCAGTCTGTTTTTGAATGTTCCCAAATTGTCTCTTCAGCCACATCGCTGGGGAGTTTGTTCAGATTGTGACGCCTCTCTGTGTGAAGAAGTGTCTCCTGTTTTCTGTCTTGAATGCCTTGAAGCCCAATTTCCATTTGTGTCTCGGGTGCGTGTGTCCCTGCTGATCTGGAAAAGCTCCTCTGGTTTGATGTGGTCGATGCCTGTCATGATTTTGAAGACTTGAAGGTCAGGAGAAGGGTTGTAATTCTCCTGGTTTAAACATCGATTGAAAAATGGCTACAATGCCTCTATATTGGGATA
Source organism: Amia ocellicauda (assembly GCF_036373705.1). Taxonomy (NCBI): domain Eukaryota; kingdom Metazoa; phylum Chordata; class Actinopteri; order Amiiformes; family Amiidae; genus Amia; species Amia ocellicauda. The sequence continues at coordinate 5,080,350 of NC_089855.1, forward strand.
TTTGGGATAAGGCAGTAGCTGATATGTTAGTTATTTAATTACTCTTTAGATAAGTTTCATTGGAGTGGGCTGATCGACAAGATGAGATTTTGGACTCCAATGCAGATTAGTCAGGTCCTTCTGATTCACAAATTGAATTTTGCACTTCCATATTCATAACCCAGTCATTGTGCTCCAATTCCACAGGTTCGTCACTAAATTAATGTCACAAAGCGCATCTCTTTAACGCGCGTCTCATTAAGACATTCCTCCCAGCTTTATAGCTCGAGTGGCCTTTCGAGCAGACTCCGTGAGCGATGAGCAGACGCTTTTATGGGTCAAGGTAAAGGTTATCTGTTTAATGTGATATGTGCCTCAAATGAAACGAGCCTGAAAGCACAATGTCTAACAAAAAAATGAAATAAATGGGATCTGTTCAGATTTTAAGACTAAATCCCTAATTTATTTAAGTCTTAAATCATTGAAAGTGTTATAGCTATTGGAACAGATAGAAGACATGTAAGTCAGTAGGCCTAGTCTTGCTTTACGTTTTCATGCCATGGAAACTAGAGATCGGGAGTCCACACTGCTGGCCAACTGTGCTGGAAAAATGTGAAATGAGCCAGAAATCTCACAGAACCCCTCTCGTGGGAAATAAATATGAGGAGAGGTTATGTATCTGAGGGACCTTGGGTAAAAATAAAGAGACAGGCTTTTAATCATTGAGTTTAGGACTCAGACTGTGCTGCTGAACAAAACAAGAGCTCAAAAGGATCAGCATGAAACAGCATGAAAAAAAGAATCAAAGTGAACAACAGGCACCTAATTTTCTGCCATTGTTTACATATTATTGCGACTGGGTCAATGTAATCCTCATTTCAGAGTCCAATGTGTGATATTTACATCCCTTTAACCATCCAGCCGTGAGCATCACACAAGTATCTCTGTCCTGCTGAAGTCTTAATCGTCCTTTTCTAACAGTAGATACTTTACAGTGTTTTGTCTATAAAATGCTTGGCCTGGTCTCGGAGAGCTGGCATGTTTACCGTGCGCTTATTCTTGCCCTTGACTGTGCATACAGATGTGGATCCTCGTCACCCGGGGCGGCGCAGGAGGCAGAGTTTGCCCTTCAGCTAAAAAGTGGTCGCAGATGAAAAGGAAGCTTTCTCCTGTAAGAGCTGATAGCCGAGGAGAGAGAGGGAGTGGGAGAGGGAAAACATGCTCTCCATTTACCCCCATGGCAATTGTACTTTGACCCCCGTGATCCTGGTTGTCCCGTTGCTTTGTAGTTTTCCGGGGAAATGACCGGTCATTTCCCTTTGTCTCTCACCACCAGCGGATGCACGATCCTTCGGCACAGAGAGTGTTGGTCCCGATACGCTTTTAGAAAATGTTTTGTTTCATTCACCAGTATGTCTGTATAATTATTCCTGCATGGCATAGTTTTTCCTCCCTTAATGCCTTACCCAAGAAAGTTACGTTGTTTCCTCTTTTTTGCAACTCGTCTTGGAAAAGTTGAGAAAAGAATATACAAAGAGTACAACAGTGCTTCTTTCAATGCAGCCAAGGGATGGTGGAGTTGCGGTGAATTCGGCCTCCATTTTCACCTTCCCCAGTCCACCCACGGCTGACTTCCACAATTATACAATCGTTGCGTTTCCTATCTGGAAAGCCGGCCAAACAAAACAACATCCGTCGATTTGCAGATGAAGTGCCTTAGAGTGGTGTGCTCGATGTGGCGCAGGCATCACAGGAGACCAGGATGAAACAGCCAGCTTGCCTCTGCAGGCTTTATTAAAAACACTTCAGACATACGGCTTTCAAATATTTATCCGTGAAGGGTCCGGATGTGTTTGAAAACGCATCCCACCGAACAATGGGATAGGCAAACAAAGTAAACCAAATAAGACGGATGGTGCGTCTCGGCGGAAAAGTAATCATTCCAGCCGCTTCTGCTTTTCTTTGTCTTGTTTGTCTTGTTTTTCTTTATTTTTGTTATTTTTTAGTGAACTGGTTTCTACGATTGATCTCCGCTCATCAGCTGCAGAATTGGCTCCCGCTGTTTCGAGGCGACTGGGGGAAAAGCCTGTCTAGTTAATATTTGTAAACTTCAGACACATGTTGTTGAATATTATTTAGATTGAGAAGATTTTAACCTATTTGAATGAGGTCTATCATTTGAACTTCTTTTGGTGTTTGTTTTAGAGAAATTACTTCTACTTATATATAAATGAATTATACTTACTTCAACACAATCCAAATGCCATTTTTCCTTTTTTAAATATACCTAGTGTAACAGCAAGGCTTCAAAGTCAAAGAGTGAGGTTTTTTTCCTCTTTCTTTTCAATAAGTACCCTGCCCTTTTTCCTTTTTTCTCTCTCCTTTTTTCCAATTTGTACCCACGCTAGAACACCACAGCTTCAATCTCTCAGTGACAGAAAAGATTAATCAGGAAGACAATGAAGGTCTTCAAATGGCTCTGAGTCTAAGGCGCCTGGATTGCGGCTACTCTCCCCCGTACCGGCAGTAGCCCGGCGCTCTGGAGAAGTCAGCCTCGCTCTGTGCCTCCACGGCTGTTTTTTTTTTTTTTTTTTTTTTTTTAATTTTCAGTGAAGGTCACGACGAGATGGAGTGACAAATCAAGAGGTTGTGTGCTGTGATTGCTGGTGTTTTCAATTAAATGGGCCTGCAATCTCCCTCACCTGGCAGCTGTGACAGAACACATTGTTGCGTGTTGCTAAAAATAGATATGACGGAAGTCACCGGCCTCAAGTGGGCAACCTCTACAATCGCAATCTCAGCTGGAAGATGACGTTTCTCACCTTCCTTCTCTGATTGATTCCTTGATCTGGATGATCTCTCTGATTTCATCTGCAATTTCTGTCAGCTGGGGCACCTCTGCGTTTTCTCCCCTTCCCATCCATTCAACCGACAGAGAGAATAGTTAGATTGGGTTGCGTCGTATTCATGAGGTTCCTCTTTTCCGCTCTTGTCATGTCTTCGTACTGGTACCTATGTTAGCCATTCCTCTTTTTTATGACTTTTCTTAAGCTGTGTTTTATTGGTATCATTAATAACGGACTATTGTGATGTGTTTTGTGCAGGTTTACAATGTAACTAACCCCTCAGTCAGAACTGCTCTGCCTCTGAAGCGCACCTGATTTTAAGATCCTACTGTTGATCAACAATGTCTTTCCCCTCCACTTCACCTTAATGATCCTTGCCCTCAATAGTGGACACAGGCGTTGTCTGATGAGTGGTGGAAAACCAACCAGGGGAAAGCTGCTGTTTTTCCCGGACACTGTTACTTCAAATGACACCTGTGTTGTCTAGATTTACCCCAGCGAGAGGATGGCAAACTCACTCTGTCACGGCTATTGAAATGAAACATTTTAAACAGGGTAATTCTGTCCAGTTTATGGATTGTTTGCAGTCTGGAAGGGACAGGTGTAGCCCTCACCAGGCGGATATCAGGTTGTGCGATCAATGGTAAATGTTTTTCTTATGTATTGTGCCAGGACGTGAGCTGAAATCAAAATTCCATTTTATGATCAGTCGCCCTTTGAGGCACGCATTGCCAAAAGCTGTTTTCTCACCATTTTTCTACCGTAAGCTCCACCTCTCTTATTAATCATGTATAATGTAGCAGGAATCTAGCAAGTAAAAGGGATTGTGGGTGAATAATACTGTACACTGCAGTAATGTGGTGTAAAATCAGAATGTACTCCATTTCACACCTTGTACTTATTGTGTATGAGCCTTCCTTCTAATAGAACATAAGAACATAAGAAAGTGTCCGATCGAGAGGAGCCCATTCGCCCCATTGTGCTCGTTTGGTGTCCATTAATAACTAAGTGATCAAGGATCCTATCCAGTCTGTTTTTGAATGTTCCCAAATTGTCTCTTCAGCCACATCGCTGGGGAGTTTGTTCAGATTGTGACGCCTCTCTGTGTGAAGAAGTGTCTCCTGTTTTCTGTCTTGAATGCCTTGAAGCCCAATTTCCATTTGTGTCCCCGGGTCCGTGTGTCCCTGCTGATCTGAAGACATGAATCAGCTTGTTTTGAATTAGCTTGTTTTGTATTGGAAAACTATCTATCTTTCACTATTAACTAACTTCAGTATTTTATGTTTTCTTTTTTTATTGCGACTTATTCAAGCATGGTGTCTTGTGATGGCATGGTGCCTGCATTGGAAGGTTCTCGCTGACTTAGTTTTCATACCAGTTAAATATATTCTTCTGTGCGAGTCTTGTAGCTTTGGAACTTAGAGAGGTTCATTCAAATGTGTTTGGTCAGCTCAGCTGATCTATTATTTGGAAAACAAAACACCTTTGTACTGCATAATGGGTGGAGATAACATATGTGGCATCAAACAGAATCGCCCTTAACTTGGGTGATTTATCAGATTTATCTCCCAGAAACGTCCTACAGATTAAATCCAACTTGAATTTCCAAACACAGCCTGTCCTTCTGAACTTTTTACAAAGCTTCCTTGAACACATTCCTAAATTACAGCTTAATATGACGATTATCCTGATATGTCAGAGAGCGAGAGAGTGTGTTGGGTTTGTAACCACCATGTCTGTGCTCTGCAGGTGCTGTGCGGCTCCGCTGGTTGAGGTGAGCATGTGGTGTGTGCCGTGGCCCAGAGGGATTTGCCAACGCGAGGGACCCCAGCCCGGGTCGCTCCACGCTCTCTGCTAACACTCCTCGCTGAGCTCCGCGTCCAGGGCCCAATTGCAGGTGGAATTTGTCTTCATGAAGATTCCTGACATTGGTAATGTGATGAATAAATTTGAGGTCCTTGGGATTGTAGGTGAAGGTAAGTCACAAATTCCTTTTCCTTTTTTTTGTGCCTAATTGTAAATCATTGATTTGTTGCAAATAGAAGTTCATAAAAATGCCTATTAATAAGTTACCAAAAAGCTCAGAGCCCTGGGAACTGGTGTGTTTGGGATCTCGTTCAGATTCCACGGTTATGATGTCATTCTGAACCGCATGCTCTGCGAATGCTGTGTTGTAGTAATCGATTTCTGTATGTGTTATTCAGTCTAGGCCTGTCCTTGCGTTTCAGGCCCAATCAACGGTTATAGTGTACCTTGTGAAGGAACATATTGAAAAGGCTGAAAAGGAAAGCCCTCCCAATATCTGAAGCTATTTAATTTCCTTAGAGGAAATAACAAACTGCCAGTGGCTTCTTCAAACTGAACCCTGAAAGCCTGACTTCTGGAGAGATCTGGAAACAGATTTCACTGCACAGAGCAGGAGTCGAGCGCTTGCCCAGGGATCGGTGGCTTCGAGGGCCTGCAGTATCGAACAGATTGTATTTAGATTGAGATGTTGATCCAAAACTGACTATAGAGGGAAATGATTACTATGAGCCTTATAGATTTCCCACTTTTAACCTTTCATGGATTTGTGTAGGTTATTTTCATAAACGAAATTACAATCAATGGCTTATGCTACTCATTATGAAAATCACCTTTTATCTGGAAAGTTTTGGGATTGAAATGGACGTTCCACATGCAGAGAACAACTTTGTGTTTTCATCACTAATGGAGCTGACCTCCAGATGAAAGTGTAAACATAGAGGAATGAGGCCCAAACATGTCAGGATGGATGAAGCTGAATGTAATCCATTGAGCTTTTTAAAACGACAAGTTAGGTTATTTTCATGCAAATAGATCCATTGGTGACTCATACAGAAACATGCGTTTGTTTATCCCTCTTTTCCGACCATACACTCAGATAAACACACACACACACACACACACACACTGAGGGACTCACAGCCACGTAGTGATACTGCCGCCCGGCTACCATTAATCATCCAGTTGCAGCTTTACGTAGCAGAGAAGAAAAAGCAAACACATCTCAGCTGAAGATACAACACGAAACTGCAGTCCGGCATCTCTCGCGCTGTGTGTCAAGACCTCGGGAGCTGGCAGCAGCCTCATATGGAGCCCCGAGGATGTTATTTTTTCTCTCGGTAGCCTCTGGCAGTAGTTTAATGCAACAGTGCTTCATGAAACAAAGCATCTACCATACTCTGTTCAAAAAAACATGCCAGGCATTCATTTTATTTATTTTTTTCTCGACATATAACATTCCTAAGTCTAAAGTATGTGTAGGGTTTCCTTATTTCAATGTGAACTCTATTTTAATTCAGAATATTGAGCCAATTAAAAAAACACCCTGGTTGTTTTCCTGTTTCCATGGAGAGACTTTCTTCTCCCTGAAAACATCCTCTTTTCTAGCAACGTTTTGCAACACGGGGAAAATATGTAAAAGACGATGCACTACGATGTAGTAATTTTAGTCACAGGTAAATTATGAATGGGTTAAAGCCCATCCACCTGTAGAAGTCAAACATCTATCCTGAGAAGTGTCCGTAAAATACTTATACTTACACTTATATAAAAGTCTTATGGACACCTGTATTGGACAGAAGGAGAAATTGAATACACTCTAAAAACCATTTCTGAATATATAAGATCTGGGGGAAATGAAATCTAAGAATTTGCTCCTTTTAATTAGAAGTGCGTGTTCGAGGGAGTTTCATTACTATCCTCTGTAGCTATTAATATCTTCTGTTTATGTACACGCACAAGTGAGAATATGCAGTTTTTTTCCCCCTGACTGTTTCTTGAATGAACCAAAAATTATACATTCCCTGTGACCCATTTCAAGCAATTACTTTGGTGTAAGCAGCTGATGTTTTTTACCTTTGTTTTATAAAGCTTTTCCTTGATACCTCCTTCAGCTGACCTTGAAATTGTGTGATTAATTATATATACAATTGTAGAGGTTTCAGAAATTCTCCGCATACATGTCTATCATAAGTGATTACATCTCGTTAAAATCCGAGAAATAACCTAAAGACAATAGCTGTATACATCTCCAAGAAACAAATCATTAAAGTAAATAAGTTTGTGGGCACTAACAGACCACAAACGTAGGCTCTGGCTGCTCAGATCCTGGTCACCTTGGAGGTAAGGAAGTCCTTACACCACGGTAATGTAGAAACCCACGCTTGGTTCCAGGCCAGTGCCGATATCTGCCCCTCGTTTTCCTCACACTATTTTTTCACAGGGTTGTCCTAGATCCCATCCGTCAGCTCTGACTAATCAGCCATCTTGTCTGCCCATCTGCTTAGGAAATTATTAATAGGGTTAGAGAAACGGCGTATTTTCCCACCGATAGCATTCCTTTATGTGTTACCAACCATGTATTTGTTTTCACTCCTCACCAAGACGGAGGAGATGGAAGGAAGTTAAAGGCAGGTTCCCAGATTTCTCCCTCTCTCACTCCATCATGCAGCTCGGAGGTGATTTGTATTTATTGGAGCCGGACGTACAGTTGCCATTTGTACCCTCTGGTTCTTTGTCAACAAGGCAGGTTTGAAATTAATAGGATTACATTCACTCCAGCCGTTCTGTTGCTATCCTTTCAATACTGAGTACTGGGTTTTATTCTTGAAAATATAAGTGGGTGAAAATGTCCAGATTGGAATTCGCAAACGTCAGTATCATCTCCAGCAGTGAAGTAAGGAAGAGAAACTCTGAAGCAAAATAAAGAAATAAAGGGATAGTGTGGAAGAATGGCAGAAAGTAAATAAGTGGGTTTTCTTCTGGATTGGCATGGGCTCCTTCAACACGGACACGTCTTGCTAAATGACTCGTATATGTGACTATATATACAATTATTTTGTGAGGTGTAATACACATCACTTTCTTAGTACCTTATCCCAGTTTAAATTATACTTTCTTTGAAATCAAGTAGTTTTATTGTGCACTTGCTGCTTATTAGTAAAATGCATATGCCCAAATGTCAGGGCTTGAGGAAAACAAAGTCCAACCAGAGAAATTATCTCTCTCATTCCATAGCACCAAACTTGGAAAGGACGGTGTCACAGGTCACCGTATGTTTTTGGGCAAATCTCGTTCGTTAACTCACTGTTTCAGAAACAGGACCCTTCTCCTTGACTAATTGAAACAACCAAAGTCACATTAACCCCGGGGCAGTGAGGCCTTCCTTCTGGTGGATATAATTGGAGTTTTTACTGGAGATAATAGACTGAGTGCTCTAACTGTCCCGCCACTAATGCAATTTAACCAGAAATGAGAGCAGAATTTTTATGAAGCGCCGCGCATGAGATCAGATGCTACGATGCGATTCCCTGAGCGCCGCTACTGTGGGGCAGCTGTCACGTTGTCAAGCCACATCTTCTTCATCGTGGTCTTTACGTCCGTTAAATGAATTATCCCCGTTAAATGAGTGTACTGTGGGCAATCTGTTCCTAAAGCGCAGTGAGAGGGTGGATTTTCCATAATGGATGAAGGAGCTGGGTGAAATTCATCCATAATACACTGGAGGTATTGTGAAGGAGGAATTGAAAACATACTCTAGTTGTTGGTGCTACGGCATTGGCCAAACCATGAGCCTTTCATACCGTTATTGTAGACTCAGATTAAGTAATAACGCTTACATAACAAATGCAAAGAAAGTGGTATACCCTTTCAGTTGCTTTAACTGCTTCAGATCAATGCTTAAACAAATATTGAGTTTACACATACACAGGAGTGCTTCAGATATTGGAGAGTAGTTCTCTGATGAACACGTCGTTAATTTGTAAGTAGAATCGGTGAATGTGACGGCTTTGGTTGCTTAGGAGGACGCTCCATATCTGTCGTGTCAATAAGAAGCTGTTTTGGAAAGCCAGAACCCAGACGATTTTTTAAGCAAAGTCATCTCCTCAGATCCGTCTAAATATATCTTTTGGTTTGTGTCAGATGGGAGAATAGTTATTTGGAGAGTAATAAAGAGTGCTTGTGGCCTGCCATGAAACACTGAGGGGGCAACATCAATGTCTTGGGGTTTATGGCAGCTTCAGCTGTTTGAGAACTTATACCAATAGCATGTAACTTGAACAGAGGAACGTAGACTGGAAAAACGTCAGCTGGAATTTAGTATTGAATACCAGAAAGTGTCCAGTTCCAAGAAACCCAGTGTCCCAGATACACATGCAAATTGTAGTAATTTGAATCCATCTTTTTTCCATCCATATTTTTAAAAGGAATGTACATTAGCAGGATTATTAGTTTGAAAGATTAGAATATTTTCTTTTGAAGCAATGAATATACACTCACCTAAAGGATTATTAGGAACACCTGTTCAATTTCTCATTAATGCAATTATCTAACCAACCAATCACATGGCAGTTGCTTCAATGCATTTAGGGGTGTGGTCCTGGTCAAGACAATCTCCTGAACTCCAAACTGAATGTCTGAATGGGAAAGAAAGGTGATTTAAGCAATTTTGAGCGTGGCATGGTTGTTGGTGCCAGACGGGCCGGTCTGAGTATTTCACAATCTGCTCAGTTACTGGGATTTTCACGCACAACCATTTCTAGGGTTTACAAAGAATGGTGTGAAAAGGGAAAAACATCCAGTATGCGGCAGTCCTGTGGGCGAAAATGCCTTGTTGATGCTAGAGGTCAGAGGAGAATGGGCCGACTGATTCAAGCTGATAGAAGAGCAACTTTGACTGAAATAACCACTCGTTACAACCGAGGTATGCAGCAAAGCATTTGTGATGCCACAACACGTACAACCTTGAGGCGGATGGGCTACAACAGCAGAAGACCCCACCGGGTACCACTCATCTCCACTACAAATAGGAAAAAGAGGCTACAATTTGCACAAGCTCACCAAAATTGGACAGTTGAAGACTGGAAAAATGTTGCCTGGTCTGATGAGTCTCGATTTCTGTTGAGACATTCAGATGGTAGAGCCAGAATTTGGCGTAAACAGAATGAGAACATGGATCCATCATGCCTTGTTACCACTGTGCAGGCTGGTGGTGGTGGTGTAATGGTGTGGGGGATGTTTTCTTGGCACACTTTAGGCCCCTTAGTGCCAATTGGGCATCGTTTAAATGCCACGGCCTACCTGAGCGTTGTTTCTGACCATGTCCATCCCTTTATGACCACCATGTACCCATCCTCTGATGGCTACTTCCAGCAGGATAATGCACCATGTCACAAAGGTCGAATCATTTCAAATTGGTTTCTTGAACATGACAATGAGTTCACTGTACTAAACTGGGCCCCACAGTCACCAGATCTCAACCCAATAGAGCATCTTTGGGATGTGGTGGAACGGGAGCTTCGTGCCCTGGATGTGCATCCCACAAATCTCCATCAACTGCAAGATGCTATCCTATCAATATTGGCCAACATTTCTAAAGAATGCTTTCAGCACCTTGTTGAATCAATGCCACGTAGAATTAAGGCAGTTCTGAAGGCGAAAGGGGGTCAAACACAGTATTAGTATGGTGTTCCTAATAATCCTTTAGGTGAGTGTAGATAACTGCAAGAAACTACACAATGTGTCCAAGCTTCGGCAGTAGTTGTAGACACGGTATCTCTTGTTTTGGCACGGGCAGGAGATTTTGAACTCTGTACGTTGTCTACATTTACTGCTGGTGTGTTTATTTTCAGTTTTAGTATTGAATGAGATATCTCTAAAGGATTGCCTGGGAGTGTGTGTAGTTGTAATGGGGTTATTTTCAGGGGTTCACGTGCCAGTTTTGCCACGGATACCTCTTCCCGTCTTTACTTTTGATTTCATCCCTGAAAATAAATGTTTAAAACAACTGCATAATTCATGGCGTCTAAGGTACTGGTTGAAAAACAAAAACAGAACAAGTTAGTGTTTTAATTTCAAGTCTTAAAATTCCATTAAAAGGATTAAAAAATATCCCATTGCTCCTCTTATGATTTATGTGTTTCATACAGCTTTCATTGACTACATACCTACGGCGATCAGAGGTATAATTGGTTTTGACCCATTTTTATGTACCTGCATTGATAACTTTATGAGATGAGAAAACATTTTTAGATGTAATCTGCTTTTCTGATTAGCCGAATGCACTACAGATGTTTTTGTGGTGTTTTGGACAATGTGTTTAACTTGGTTTCTGTTGAAGCCAAATCTCTACACTTTGTGTGTGCTGGGAACTGCGCATTTCACAGTTACAGCGTTCGTTTTATTTTTTCTTAAAATGCATTTTAATTACAAGAGTATTAAAACAATGCAGATGCCTAAATAAATCATCAGTATTGCCTTCTATTGTGCCTTTCAAAGAGGTCAAGCGTACGTTACATTAGTCATTCGTGTCAGATGTTTGATTCGTAACAGTTGTCCCATTCAGAGAAAAAACGGTGGAATGGTTTTGCTGCACTTATGGAAACAAGAGAAGTCGGGTGGTTAGTTCAAAGCAGAAGCCTTATCTTCTGAAAAATTGATGACAGAAGTGAGAAGCATTTCTTTTCTACCAGCACAGTAGTGTGTTCCATGGAAGGGTACTTTTAAACGATTTAATATTTAATTTGTTGAAGCATCAGCTCAGCTTATTGTATTTGTGCCACAAGAAACTCCTCTGAACGGCACAATATAAAATGTGCTGGGACATAGCTGTATGTTATTTGTACAAATGATAGAATAAAACGACTTATCTCAGCAATATTATCACTAATAAGCATTTACTGTCATCTTCAATCCACTTTCTTTCAGTTTTGCTAAAGCTTTCCAATTTTAAATTAAAATGTTCTCAGACACATTGTCTTGTTTATGAACATCTCTCTGGTCAGAATATACTGCTGGTAACAGTTGTTTTCACTTCCCTAAACATCCGTCTATTTTGTGTCACCGTGGGGGGTTGGACACAGCGTCTGGGCTCTTCAGGAAACGCATGGCGGGGTGGGGTGAAGGATGAGACAGGTATTGAGTTAGTGTACTGTGATCAAAGCCAAAAACAAGGATGAAGATGATATACTCAAGTCTGTAGTATTCTGTAGTAATCTGTAGTATGTGATGAAGGGGGTGCCCTGGTCTGTACGGATTTCCTTGGGAATGCCGACTCTAGGGAACGTCTTTTTGATGGCGACGTGGGGAGAGGTCCCCCGTAGTGGGGCTCAAAGGGACCCCTCCCAAAACGTTTATGTTCTGTAGGACATTCCTCCGTTTGGGGTCTTGTAACTGTGCTTCTCCAAACCGTCCAGATAGAGGTTGAGTTGTTGGCGGGACAAATATACAAAGCCTCTTGATTTCAGAGCCGTGCTGTCACTCAAGGGAAGTGAGATGTGGTGTCAGACTACTGTTGGCATCTCGACTATGCAGAGAGTCTTGTGGTTAATGCAATGATGGCACGGCACCTTGCTTTAAATAAATAAATAAACATGGGTGTTGTTGTTTTTTTTGGAAAGATGACTCTTTGTTCTGCAGTTCCTGCTGCCTGTGCTTTAAAAACAGGTCTGATCCAGATTTCATTGGATAGATTCTGCTTTATTTAAACCATTATCATGCATAGTTATTCACACAAGAACATGACGGACTTGCTGAAACATCCATTCTGCTGAATGCCGGACAAAGGATGACGCATGCTGTATCGCTTTCGACCCCGCTGCAGTGTTTCTCCTATGCCTCCTTATGAAGCACTTTAAAGTGGTGGTCAGCATGATCCTATGCTCTCTCAAAAGGAAGAATCTGTATTTATATTCCACTAATGCTCTGTCCATACCCAGCATGAAACGTTGAGGCAGTAAGGGGTGAGGGTATGTGGCAGCTGGGGGTTTGGCAGTTGTGGATATTAGGCAGCTGGGGGTATATGGCAGCTGGGGGTATATGGCGGCCTCGGGTTTTGGAGAAAATGTGCGGCAGCTGCAACAGAGAAATGTGCCAGAGGAAAATGGCGGCCTGTGTCCAGAGGCCATGCATAACGCAGTTAGAGTACCCGTGATTGGAGAATGAAAGAAATCATCTGAGCATGTTTTACATTAACACTACTATTTGTTTAGAATCTAATGAACTGTTCCTTTTAAGGCGGAGCCAAGTATTTTCCAGTGATTTATTTGCGAAAGTTGTGAAGGGAAAGTGCCTGAATGAAACCTCTGACGCTATATAGTTTCTCCTTCATTTTCCATTCAGCTTCATAAATCTCCTTAAAAATAGTCTTTCTTTAATTTGCAGCCTGCCTTTCTCCTCTGTGTGTGTGTGTGTGTGTGTGTGTGTTGGTTTGTATATCCTCAAAGGAGGTTTCCTGCAATTAAATCTATATTGTAAGTCATTATATTATAACAAGCTACCCAGTCTGTACTGTATCTTCCCGTGTCTGTGTTGTGAGGTAAACACTATCTTTGTTTCTTTCCAGGAGCCTATGGAGTCGTACTGAAGTGCAGACATAAGGTAAGTCCTATTCTTTACGCTGCTGTTGTTAAAATTGTTTTTTTTGCATCTTTAATTGACTGAACTGTGACTGAGCATAAACCCATGTTGTAAAACATGCATGAGGCAACAGTAACGTAATCCTTCTCATACCTGGGGCAGAGGGATTACTCCACCTTTACTCTCGCTTGTCAGAACATGCAAATAAAAGGGACCTAATCCCCAGCGTGTTTGCTAAAATGGATGGGGATTAGTAATCAGACATGCAAAAGAAACATGAAAGGAGCAGTGTATGTATCTACCGTGCTTCCTTATAAAGGGTAAAATAAAGGGTACTAAAGCTCTTTATCCAGGCCGGTGTTTATTTTTATGTTCCTGCGTTTGTTTGTTTGTTGTTGTATTTTTTAACAAGGACATCCTAGACTGAAAAATATGAGCCGCACTCCTTAACGAACCTCCAGGCTTGACAGGGGAAGGCAGAGAGCGCCTGTCTGCGTGTAATCCGGTCCCCTTGCCCTGACAGCTGGCGTGTGAGGTTGTCAGGCAGAGGGTGGAAACGCTGCCAAAAACAAAATGGATTCAAAACAAATGACGCTGTGGAGACGAAAACAAAGGGGATCACATAAATGGGGACATTACACAAATACTGCACTGTGGCAGATAACTGTGCAGCACCTTTTTGTCTGATGCTTTTATCATTTTTGACAATGTTCTTGCAGCAGTGTTTTAGAGGAACATGTGAACGTGCAAGTGAGAGGAGGAGATTCACCGGCCGAGGGCCACAGATCCATTTGCTTATAAAATTAGGCCATAGAAAATTCTCCAACTGTGGTCCAGTCTTTGTTGGGGCATTCTCCTAGATGACACATTATTCCAGAAGGCGGGAGACATCTGCATTAACCGCTATCGCTCAGTAACCGATCCCCGGAGACTGACATGTTTCGGTATCGATTGCATTCTCTAGCCTAGCCTATATTCATTACATCGAGACCACTATGGGGCTTAACGTAAACCTGATTAAGTTGGTGTTACTACCGTTTACATTGTGTTTAGTCTTTCTAGTTTATTAATGAGATAGGCTTAATACTCGAGCGCTGCCACTAAATCACCTCTAGACTCGAATTCATAATCTTCTCCTGTCTGGGCCTTGTGCAGCCCAGTCTGGCTGCCAAACACGAGGCGACTTCATGTTCACTTGTGTAATACTTGCAGTGCTGTTGCCTAACACCCACTTTCTCTGAGCCTGCTTCATTTGCAACACCTCCGGAGAACAACTGGGGAAAAACAAAAAACCTGCTATTTTTTTGTAGAGCTTATTTATAAATTATTACTGCGCCAGCCAAAGTGCTACAGCAGGGTGCTTTTACATTACAAACCTGTACGAGTGCCTTCAGAGTATTGCTTTCGGTTTAGGGTGTCTGTTTGTTCTTCGTCTGTACCTTGGTCTTCAGGGAATCTGTCTATCTGTCTGTCGAAGCTGTTTGTGCCTTTTTGGGGGGTTTTCTCCAGCTGGAATACGTTTATTTCAGAAGTGTTGTTTCCCTCTTGTTTGAGCAGTAATATTCAGTAGCATCAGTTCTGCTCTTGAGGGTTTCTAAAACTCAGGAAGAGAGATATCATCCCAGTGTGACGAAGCTGTGACCTAAACATGCAGATTCATTTGATTAATTTGCACGGTGATAAACAAAACAGTGACGGAAGGCGTTTAACTAAGAAGGCCCAGCTGAGAAAGACGCTGGTCAATCCCAACGCTCGGGTCTTCACCACGACCCCTGGCTGTCCTGATTTCCGCCCCCGAAAAGAGTCGTCGGCCACTTCACACTCGGAGTCAAAGTGATCCGCTGGGTATCTTGATGTGTAGGGAAAAAAGACACCATTTTTGCCCGAGGACTCAGAGTGCACTTCCTGGAAAGGTCAATGACTAACAGTAGATGTGGGCAGGGAAGTAGGGCGACTATTACCCCCTTCAGTTTCTCAAGGACTCAAACATCAGTGTCTTGAAGGCAGTAGTGGAGGTAAACCTCAGTTCATCTCCACTTCTCTTAAATTAATTCTGCACGATTCGATTCTGGTCCAGGGAGTGCAATATATTGCTAAACAGCTCTTTATCTTAAATATATTATCATGTTTATCCTGTTATTTTATATTTGGTAGGTGCTTCTAGAATCTGTTGAAGGTCACCTTTTTTCTGAATTAGACAGCTGTAGATTTGCATTTTGTCTATTTATCTATATTTTGTATCTCTGTATTAAATGTTTTTAGATATTTTTGAATACGTACTGTTAGTATCCTTCCATAGGCGTAAAGACACACCTGAAATTGGTCAATGATGATTAATAACAAGGGAGGCGTCTCTTGACTTTCACTGCATAAGCCTTTGTGTGAAGAAGACAGTGACAGTAAAAGACTGAAGTTAACAACAATAATGTTAAGATAATAATTTGTCTTTTCTAGAAAGGCAGTTGTGCAGGTATCAGATGTTTAACAGTTAATAATAATATGAGTCACATACCTGAGCAGTTTTTTTGGAGCAAACAGAAATGTGAGTTTGTGTGTAGATCTTCAAAGCCCATTAGCGTACCTCTCACATACTGTATCTGAAAGGAGATTTGTGACTTGTATTAAGTTGTGGGCCTTCAATTACATTTCCATACAGTGTACTTCAGATCTCGTGACACTGTGGAACACGCCACGTGACTCTTATATCTCACGTGTCTTTTATTTCTTTCCCCCAAAACATAATCGATTGAGTCCTGGAGCAGTAAAAACACGGGATCAATCTTGATGCAGTGCAGTTTATGGCCGTTATCAATGTCCAAGCAGAGGTTAGGCACAAGTACTCATGGTGTCAGCTCATTCAAAGTACACATTAATCAGTCTTTATCGAACACTTAAAAAAGGTCATTATTTGAAAAAGCACAAGAGTTATTTCATAGTTTGGGGACGACTGAAGTGGCAGAAGCTCGACCTGATCTGACGGTTTTAGTCTTGTTTTTATACTTAATTTAAAAATGCTTCAACCAGACCTATATCAAAAGGAAATGTGTCTTTAATAATACAAATATGGAATTCAGTACAAGCCTCAATTCTCTGGTTTCTTCCTTGTTAGTAGATATATTTAGCATTTAATGAAGGAAAGGCTTTGATCTTTTTGAAGATTTCTTTGGCAAAGCATGCTATTAATTTTGGCTTCTTCAGATTACTGTCAAATGTTGTGTACAGACATTTCATATTTACAGTAGTCATACAGCAGTCCAACCTGCAAGACGATAAGTGAAATAAAAACAATAATCTCACTTCAACAGGGAGTCAGCTTCATGTTTAGTTTTTTTGTTAATTTGTTTGTTGTATTGAGATGTTATTTACAGTACATACATTAATCACTTGCCATCCCAAGGTTCAAATTGTGGGTCTTTTAATCTTAAAGCCCTCGACACACCCAACTGTACAAACAGAAAAGGAGGAAAAAAATTTAATGAAGCCTTGTCACATGTTTATCCCCTCACTTCACCCCCAGAGTGCGAGTTTCTTCTGAGAAGCACATCTTCAATATTTTATATTGTGTCTTCTTGTGTCTCCTCATCCCTCATTACTGCAGAATCAGACCTCTACAGATTTTGAAGCTGCCTAATGGGATTTTTGGGACCATGTAATGTTTCCGTTTTCTTTTCTGACACCAATAAGAAGCATGTGTCTCAAATCTAAAAGGACTTGAGTTTATTGCTCTTAATCTGCTGTAATACATACAGGCACTGGTGGTCATCTCGTGGATTCCCCCAGCTTGTGCTGTACTCTTGTATCAGTGACAAACAAAAATAAACAGTGTAAAATGCGCACGCAAATATTCCGATGAATGACCTTAAAGAAGAAAATAAAATAAAAAGACAGAGGGCTGTTAATACCTCGCAAGCTGTAATTACTGAACCGCATGGTTCTCCATTTGATTGATGGGAAACGGTTCCCAAAACCAGCTGCAAACACACCAAGGTTTTCATTATTTCAAACATATTACTAGTATTTAAACAGGGTTTTATTTATATTTTTAAACGATATGTTATAGGAAAAGAGCTCTCGTGTGAAGTGAATGTTCATTTTGTTGCGGTTTTAAAGATTATTATTGTAGACGACAATGGGGATCCATTTAATTTGCCTTATTATTCATTTAGATCCTTGAAATCATATTTTTTGTAGCCTATTGACAGTATTGTGCCAACCTTGAGATTGTGGTCACTAATTCTATTTCTAACTGCATTTCCTGTTTTTCGCCTTGTAGAAGGAGACCGAACACATCACTATCTTCTTATTAACAACCCCTGCTGATGGAGATCCATTAGGCATTTTTCTAAGATTGTTTTCAGTGGTTATTCAATGGCACGACAGGTCAAGATATATTTTAACTCAATGCCTTTTAGCAAGAAACACAGTGCCTTCTGTTTTTGCCCTATTCAAGCAATAGACTGCCAACAGGGGTATCTTTAATAGCAGTACTGTAATTGGCAATAAGTCATCTCCATGGACCACTACATTTTCCATTGCTACTTTCCTCCTCTAGTGCTTTTAGTGACCTACATGGATCTTCAGGAAAAAAACACTTCAATGGCATATTCTGTGGCTGTGTGCTTTCTGAACTGAAGACCGATATTTTAGCCTATAGTAACCTGTAGTCCATTTAAAGGTACCCAACACACCGACTGTATGAAATGAGAAAATAAATATCTATTTATATAATAAATATCTAGACAGCTACTGGCACACCATACCAGTAAGGTGGTGTCGTACATCGCATTTACAAGATAGAGTTTCATCTTGAGTCTCAGGCTTGCTCACATCTTATAATGTGTGTGGCCTGAACACATCACCCAACTGGTATTTTAAGAATCCTATTGTATTTCGCTTCATGTGACTGGCATGAAAAGTACCGTCCTGTTGAGAAGAAACAAGCATTGGTGTGATACCAGTTCCTGCTAGCTTGAGTCACAGAGACTAAAAATGTAACATAGTGTACTCGAACAATTATAATGACATAATCACCAGTAACAGTACGTTGGAGAAGTTCTTCAGCATGCAGGGGAATACAGCTCAGACAGCTCTGAGCATCTCGCCCTACATATCCACAGCTTGCTTGCGATTTGCTGTCTCCTGTGGGGAAATGTTTGGCTCCATATGAGAGGTCCAGATGTGTGGATTTTTGCGTTAGCTTTCTAGGGACGTAGGTGTCTATTGTTCATCTATATGGTGCAATCTGTTGGCGAGGAAGCGGCTATTGTTCTCTCAGGGCAGTATATAATTTCCCTACTATAGCCTACTGTGCCTTTTGCAAATGACATTGTATTTATCGCTGCAGCCCAGAAGCCGTGCATGCTGGGGAATATTCTGCAATGCTGTGGCATGGCTGCTTCCTTCATTTTGTATCTCGGAGACGTATCGGATTTTACTCATGAACTCGTTTGAGCATCATGTTTGGATGTTGAGCAATAAACCAAGAAAGACGTAGTCGACTTAAAGCCCACCCTACCCTGGAAGCATTCTGTTAATCGTGCACCCCCCCATGCGGATTTCTGGTCACTGTTGGCTCCCTGTTTGAGCCAAATTCAAACCAGCACCGTCTAGACTGTAGGGCTCAATCTGTGATCCAAGCTTTTAATAAATCACTTAGGAGTTCCAGACTGGAAACCCAGTCTAGGTCAAACTGTGTGGTAAATAAGATGAATGAATGTGTCCAGTGAAGTGTGCTGTGTTGCAGTGGAACCGTTACTCAGATCTCCAGTTGATCGTGCCAAAGCTGTAAAGTATTTATTTGTACAGGCCATTGCAGTCTTTCAGGTGATTTTAATGTATCAAATTAGATATTGATTCTTAGGGTGTTCTGGATGGGAGGTTTATGTGGCGAGTGAGGGCTTATATTGCCGGAGCAGTTCTTGCTGTAATGGGCCGTGTAGGATGTTGAAGAATGAGCCGCAGAGCCGCCTCTATCTGTGGAAACGAAGCCCTCGGGACAGACTGGGCAGACGGCTGCACACGCTACTGTGCAGAGTGTGTCTCCCAGCATCATATTAGCACCAGTGCTGTGTTCTGTGCACCCTGTGCCCTTTACTTCACCTTCGCACTTGGCTGGAGGCAGCGCTTTGGCTCCCGCTCTGTGACGATGCTGACAGCCCTCGGTCTCTGTGGCACAGTTCGGATGGGGGGACGCATGATTCAGCTATGCAAGCAACCTCCATTTGTTTAGATTGATTTATGTCACATCTGTTGGGCTGGAGGTAACAAACAATACAAAAATAATAATAAAACAGTTTTGGAAATGTGATCTCTTTTCAGACGTGTTGAACGCTCTCGTTTCTGATTAAAAACACGCATGCTGCGGTGCACACATAGCCTGTGTGTGTCGTAAAAGCTCCTTGATGCCTACATTAAGTTTAACGTGTTGGAAGAAGTAGAAAACGATGTGTGTAGTTTGGGGCATAAACTAAATGACTGCCTGGACCACCCAGTGTTACAGCACAATAACAGGACTTAAACTTACCGAACTGAACCCGTTTAACACAAGAGCAGGCACTAATAATGATCCGTTTGAACACACTCCTTTAGAACATAAGAACATGAGACAGTGTCCAGTCGAGAGGAGCCCATTCGCCCCATCATGCTCGTTTGGTGTCCATTAATAACTAAGTGATCCAAGGATCGTATCCAGTCTATTTTTGAATGTTCCCAAATTGTCATCTTTGCAGGCAGTGCTGATGCATGGGAAATCCTGGCAGGTATTCATTAATTTCTCTCATGTTTATTAACGGGAAATCCCTGTGCCAGGAATGTTGTTGGCTCTTGTCTGTGTCGGCTACAGATAGCTCCTCTGTTTCTGGAAAAGGGCAGCGGGTAGTACAGCAGAGGCTGGCCTGGGAAGAGAAGCCCTGACTTGCATTGGAAACCGAGCCTCATCAGATCCTTTCTCAGTAAGAGACCCTCGCTCAATAGCTAATCAACAGCTCGGCCAGACGTCAGCCCCTTCAATGCCGTCGGGTCTGCTTGCTCCCTGGCCAGTTTTGCTTGCGAACGTTTGCCTGGCTCTCTATATGTTAACTAGACATGCAAAGTCTGTTCTCCGGTGCGGAGTATTAAAATACAAGGAAAAATAAACTACACACACTGCAGTCTGGCAGTTCCTTGCAGGGAGATAACTGTATGTTTCTTAATATTATTTTATTTCAATGTATGTCCTTTTGAAAGGTTTCTCAGGAAGGCTCTCCTGATGTGTCTTGGTTTGGAAGACATTTTCTCAATCTCCTGTGTACTGTGCTTATACATGAGTATGACCCTGAGTCATTCCCTAGTGCTGCAGGAATGTTTTTTATGTGATTTTATGAGTCCCCAGCACTGTGTGTGAGCAAGAATGCATGTACAGCACTCCACACAAACTCAAGCTTTTTGTGCTTAAGTTTAGGTGTTAAAAGCACAGGAAGCTGCAAAGAAATTTTGCAAGAGAATGATTAGTTGTGTTCATTGTGTCATAGTGATACTGATAGCTTTGTGGTACATAATACACTGCTGCTGTGGTACACTGCTTCTTTGCTTATGGTACGTTTATGTAAAGGTACATACTGCAACTTAAAATGGCATTTAAAGCAATCAAGTCCAACTACGGTTAAAGCACCTTGCATAATGGCTTTTTCCTAATAGTCAATTCAAGACAGTCATATTTATATATGTAGTCATATTTAAAGAGCGAAAAAGAGACTGAATCAGCAGTATGTGGTATACATTATCAGGGCTTTTATAAAAAACAATGTGTGCTGTGTGCTTGTTGTTCAAACAAAGTGACCCGACCAACGACCACATAATAAAGACAAACAAGCAGATTTCCAGTTCTTGGCAGTGAAATATTCTAATTTGGAATCCTCTGGCTCAAAGACTTGATCATTAAACTCAGCTTTTTTACTTTCAAATTTTACACGATGGCCACTGAATTCTGCACTAGAGCAGGCCTTAAAGTAACAACATATTGTTATTATTATTTTTATTTCCCACCTTGAGCTCCACTGTTGTTTGCAGCAACAAACAACAATGCAACACACATTGGTAAATCTCTGCATCTCAGTGAACTGCCAGTCAGACAACAGCCCCACACACTTAGGTCAGTTCAGGTCATAAAAGCAATAATTGTGGCACTAGTGTCTAAGATAAAGGTTAGGTTCCTTTAATAACCTGCTTTTAAAATATCTTGTCCTTTTTTTCCGAAAGCCTGAGCTCTTAAGATTTGTTTGTTATGCCTGCTGATGAGTCAGAGCAGTGGGCACATACATTAGAGAGAGCACTTCAAGTCACCCAGACGAGCAGACTACCAGAAATAGTATCTCAGTAACGATAAAACATTTAAACTATGCTATGCCATGAAAACATGCATATATTTAGTTTTGTTAACATGTACTCTTCCAGACAAACTTTTTTTGGTGTGCTAACTAAAGTAGATTGCTGAAGTCTGATTTACAAAGGGCAGATTAGACTCTTTCTTCGGGTTTTATTTCTTAATGTTTGAAATTCTATAAACCAATGGAAACAAACACCTGTTAATTTCACTCGTGTTAACAATCAATTGCTTATGCAATTACTCCAACTGTCACCCAGTCTGTTGATTGTGCATTTTATTATACTTCAGTGTATTTTTCTACAAAAATAAATAAATAATAAGTGTATGGGTCTATTGCAGTGACATCTGTATCATATTGAGTGATGACTAAATGGTGGTATATTGGAAATGTAATAAAAGTAATGGCTGCACAGTAGTGAGTAGTGAGAGCTCTGCATGTAGGTGAATATAACATCACTATCATGATAATATCCATGGCTCCAACTATCCAATTTATAGAAGTTTCCAGTTGGTGTCAAGTAATAAAGCAAAATGACTTTGTTGTCTGATTTGCAGTGTATGCAGCAGCAATGCAATGATGTGATGATTTTCTTGAGATACTTGCACGATGCTTAGGAAGACATTACTGATACACACTGTTTAATCCCAGTATGGTGGCTTCACAATGCTACTGGTCAGTGGATCTTTGGCCATGACAGGGGAACTGTGAAAACCTGTAATGATGTTGTGTGGCATCCCTAACCAATGATGCATTTTCAGTCCTTAGTGTTTGTTCTCTCTTTTCTTCTGTGCAGTTGAAGCTTCTGAGCCACCTATTTTGATTCGAACATATATATACTGTATGTGTATAACTTTATTGGGTGAAAACAGCTTGTGATTTACCACACAGAACATTGTGAAGTGAATAGCGTTATGAGGAATTCCTGCTCAATCTCTTGTGCTCTGGAATTGCTCGGGAATGTGTGCTAAGCATTTTGTTTGTGCTGAATTTTTGCAAGGCAAGAAATATGTGCTTCATGTTTTACGAGTTCAGACGGAGGGAAGCTAACCCCTGAAAACTGCGAGCGGAGCTGAATGTGTCTGCTGGAGAAAATGCACGTCTTAGGGCTTGCTGAGGATGGCTTTTAGTACAAGTGTTCTCTAATGTGGGAAAACAGTGCAGTAAATATTTGGTGTTTGCTGGTTCTACTGAAGCTTACAAGACAAAGCCCCTTCGGGTTCGTCGTAGAAGTGACTAATGTTTAAGCTGCTGAGCGATTTTCCTTTGACTCACTCTTCATTAAACACTAAGAAGGGATGCCAGAGTATTAAGTGTTCAGATGTTGGTCCCTTTGTAAAGCTGTTTAGATTGAAGGCAGTATTGTTGAGGTTGTAGGAAACTAAACGAGAAGGACTGCACGCCCTGAATGAAACCAGCTCCTTTCTGTTTTATATGAAACTATTTCACATATTTTCTAATGGTTTTGCTATCAAACCGTATCAATCAAGTACTCCCTCGAGTGTCTGTATTGCTGCCTATACATCTTGCCAAAATTCAGAAGCCCTTGTGCACGTACAACTGTGCGCACATAGTCTTTCTTAGAGGGTGGCCTAATTTAACGAGAATAAACAAAACCTGTCAGTGAATCTACTAAATGTGACCTCATTTCAGCCTTCGTTCAGTGATTGTCAGTGTATAATGTGGGGGAAAATAGCGTTTTCCCATGACATCCACTCCTTCATTGTCCTTTTAAGATTTTCTCTCTGTTGCTGAATATGGCAATCCACCAAATCTCCTTCATCTCCTCATCAGTCAAGCCACCTCCTTAATTGCCTTCTACCCCTATAAAACCCACCCATGTGTCTACTGATATGTCTACTTTTTATGGCCAATAAATGGCTCCCCAGCTCTCCTTTACAGTATAGTGGCCTTCTCAGGTGCAGCCAGGCTGTAGGTTTGATGTGATGACAGATGACGGTGCGCCACACTAGCCTATGCGCTATGGGAGTCCTGCTGAGCTCTGTGCCGAGGGGAGGCCCATCAGTGTGTCTGTTAAGGCCACGGCTCATTTAACTGGGGTCTCGGCAGGTCAGGAGAGGTAATCCTGACACTTATACGAAGGGAGATTACACTCAACACACACTTTACCTACCCCAGGGCAGGCAAACTTGAGTTATAAAACAACAACAGTGCACAATGTTCTTTGACGGTGTTAGTTCAATGTGCATGTATTTTTCTGGTGGTTGTTGTGACTTGTCGAGTCTTTGCATTCCCATCACACGAGATTGAGATTTTCAGGAATTTTTGAGCATGGGTATTAAAAATGTCTCATTATTTACCAAATCTACAAATGTATATCCTTGACCGTTTTTTATATCAGTTTGAATGGATTATTTGCGTTTTATTTCAGTTCACTGTCTACTCTACACCACTCCACGTGAGATTAAAGCACTTAGCAGCTCGAAATTGGCTTATTTTGGGTTTTATGTGGACAATTCTATTTAGAAAACACACTTCAGATCATAATGTAAAGGTGCTTCATACATTATTTTCTAATATGAGTTTTTAAATATTGTGTGGCTTTCACTTTATGCCAGTATTTTTATATATTTTGGCAATACAAAAGGGAATTACCTTTAAAAAGTAAAATAGATATATACAGTATAAAATAAATTGTATGTGTGTGTGTGTGTGTATATATATATACAGATGGGTGACAAATTAAATGAAAAACCCACATAAAGTGTCTCCGTGAGGTGTTGGACACCTCGAGCTTCAGTGCTCTTGGCACAGAGTTTCTGGACTCTACTGGAGGGATGAACATCATTCAGGGCTCTACGTTTTCTTTTTCACTTAGGAGCACTGTGCCCCTACATTTTTCAATTTAGGGGCACACTCAAAAAAAAAAATTGTGGCACATCAAAAATGGTTCATATTTAATGCTCAAATGAAAACCAAATGCAACTATATGTTCAAGACATGTAAATACAGCCTCGTGTGGGGGCAATGGCTCAATCCAAAAAGGGGCAATTCTTCAAGGGGGGCAGCTAGCGAAGTGTGGTCTGGGGGGGTGGTGAGTGCTGGTGTTATTATTATTATTTATTTCTTGGCAGACGCCCTTATCCGGGGTGACTGTGGGTTGGGGGGGGGCGGTCGGGGTATATAGGGCACTTAGTTGAAAGAAAAGGGGCAGTGGCTCACGTTTTCCATTTATGATATATGTTTATATATGTATATATATGTTTATATTTTGAATTCAATATTTATGGTACTAGTTTGATCGTTTAGTCCGAGCCTCCTGTAATAATGCACCACGGCTATGCAATGCACTTCCAGAGGCTCTGAGAAGTGCCCTGCACAGGATAGTTTAAAGAAATGTCTTAAAAATCACCTTTTTGAAAAAGTTAAGGATCTCTGTTAGTTACAAGTTTTAAAATAATCTTTTCAGCCTTTTTATTGCTTGCTTCCCTTTATTGGCTAACCTAGCTGCTTGTCTGCATGTACTGTACTGCTAGATCGCCTGTCTTTGCTGTGTCTGTTTTGACTCTTGCTTGAGTGTAGCGTGTGGGTATAATAACAGCACAGTAAAAATAAAATGTATAATAATGTAGTTGAGGAGGTAAAGAAACAGGCGTAGCTTGTGAGACGCGCACCAGTTCAAGAAACTGAAAAGCTGAGTACTTTGTGCGGTTTTAACGGATCCAATGTGCCATCCTTGACGGACAACTTTTTGGATGACAGACTACAAATGTCTACAGACTACATGTCGGATCCACAGGCAGCAGCCTTTGCCGTGCTGGGCGTCTTCATCCCTGTCATTATGGCTCCCGTGCGTCCCTCTTCAGTGCTCATGCATCATTGCCATGCTCACGCCATGTGAGTTCAGCTTTGCACATGTTTCAGCGAACTGTCTTCAACGTAAATTCAATGTAAAGTACTCCTATACTTTCCACGGGTGCAGCTGCAGAATCCGCCATCTTTCAAGTTTTATTTTTTATTTTTTTGTAGCTGCGCCCCAGGTAGACCCAAATAATTGATGATGAATTACATTAAGATTTTAGTAGATTTTAATAATCGACGTTATCGATTAGTTGTTGCAGCCTTATTGTCGCTGAGTACTATTGTATCTGTAAGTTTGTTTTAATGACGAGATGGCTAACGCCAGCTAGTAGGTCTTTGGATATTGAGCCTAATGAACTGTTGCAACACTGGGTCATAAACGTAATTCACGGGACTTGCCTTCGTTGCCTTTGGTTAATTGGGACAATCCACAACCAAACTACATTTCCCACATTTGCTATTACCATAATCATTTCAATGTAGTATATCCTTAGAGAGTTGCTGTGCACCCAAATTGTATTTCACACTCACACAACCTTATTTTTACTCGCAAATGCAAGTAAAATGCTCGCACTATAGAGCCCTGCCATTCTTCCAAAAGATATTCCCTCACTGGGGGTTTTGATGATGGTGGTGGAGAGCGCTGTCTAACACGTCGGTCCACAATCTCCCATAGGTGTTCAATTGGGTTGAGATCTGGTGACTGCGAAGGCCATAGCATATGATTCACATCATTTTCATACCCATCACACCATTCAGTGACCCTCGTGCCCTGTGGAAGGGGGCATTGTCATCCTGGAAGAGACCACTCCCATCAGGATAGAAATGTGTCACCATAGGATAAAGGTGATCACTCAGAATAACTTTGTCATGATTGCAGTGACCCTTCCCTCTAAGGGGACAAGTGGACCCAAACCATGCCAGGAAAATGCCCCCCACAGCATAACAGAGCCTCCAGACCCCCTCACTGTAGGGGTCCAGCAGTCAGGCCTGTACTGTTCTCTTGGTGTCCTACACATGCACTCACCCACTTGTCCAGAACATGGTGAAGGATGACTCATCTGACCAGATCACTTTTTTCCTCATCTCTGCAGACCAGTGCCTATGGTTTTTGCCCCACTGAACTCTCAGATGTGCATTTGTCTTTGTAATGAGGCGTTTCCGCACTGCAGCTCTACTATAATACCCCTCTCTGTGTCGTTCTTGACTGACTGTTCTTGCTGACACAGTCTGATCACGTCCTGCATTGACAATCTCAGTCACCTGGGAAAGAGTTGCTCTTCTGTTTGTCCTTACATATCGCAGTAATGCACGAGCATCATGCTCATCGAATGTGCGCTTTCCACCACAATGTCCAACCCTATTGACTGATGTCTTTCCCATAGATCAAAATGCAGATGTAACTTCAGTCACTGCTCGTATTGAAACACGAGCCAGTTGAGTGTCTGTGTGACTGAAGCTCCTGCGATTCGTGGCCCAATAATGACCCCTCTTTCAAAGTCACTTAGATCCTTTCCTCTTGCCATCTTGATCCAAAATCGAGGTCAACTGGGCCTGCTCAGCATTTGTATACATGCCATAGAGCATGATAGGATGTGAATTGCTTAATTGTATCATGAAGTACACCTGATTGGAGGCATCTGCATTCGTTATGTTCCTCCACTCATTTATTCAGGTTTTTCCTTTAATTTGTCACCCGTCTGTATATGGGAATGACAAATACCAGTTCCAGGAGTTAGTTTTTCTTCTTCAGCAAATAAATACGGCCAATATGACCTGGATATTTATATGAGGATTGAAGCCTTTGATTATATTTTATGTTGGCCATTGTCGGCTATTTTCAAGTTGACCTGAAGGTGCTGTTTTGAATAAGTCTCTGTCCGTCTTCACCCTTACAAGGTTACCACAGTTGTCTGGCAGCATTCCCGTGTTTTTCCCATATTTATACCATGCATTGCCTTTGTTTTGTATCATGGTTGACTAGCTCTTTCCAAACTGCCCTGTTTTCTCTCTGCTTGCCTACACTTCCTACCGTGCCGTACTGCAGTAAACCTTAAAAGGGTCCGCAGCTCTGACACCGGCACTGTTCTCGCTGGGTATCAGCCGACAGGCACTGCAGCAGTCGAGCTGGCAATCTGCTCATCATCTGACTCACCCTGCGCACCATTCAAGATGTTATTCTAGACAGGTGCGTCTGCTGCTAAATCACAATGCAGAACAGCCAGGCAGTGAACATGACTGTGCCAGCCAGACACCATCTTCCTCCAGATCAACACCATTACCCCTCTGATAGGAGACATCTTAAGAGACCCAGGTGACCGTTTTTTACTGTCCCCAGCAGTGGCAGCCCTCACAACTTCTCCCTCCATCCCTCGCACTGCAGTTATGGGCTGGTGACCCGCGTCGAGCTGTCACTGTGCCAGCTCAGGTAACACGGGGCCCTTAAATGCCCGTGAAATATAGATGTTGTTTTGTTCCCTGGCTGTTGATCATGCTCAGTCAACAAGGGACACCAGCATGTCTCAGCACTTATAACAGGTCCTTATAACAGCCCTGACTTGTGCTGACCTGCCAGGCCACCGTACTCCTCTGAGGTTTAATGAGGGAAGTGTTATTGCCTGGGTGGCCGGGCCACATTGTGTTGTGTTGTTCCCTGGGAATAATTAGCCTGAAGCCTGTGGTGTAGGAAATTTTGCTTAAACGCGATATGCTGATTGATGGCGTTAAATACAGGGATTCCCTTCACGTTTCTGTTTACTCAGCGCGCAGGTGAGGAGAGAGAGGGCTCTTGCAACTTTTCTGTATGGCAATTTTTTTATTCCTCCTCCTTTTCTGCAGCGTATGCTTCTTGGTCAAACACGTTAATGGCCTTCGTCGAGGTGGCATTTTAATCGGAAACGAAAGTCAGGTTAATCACTTGCTTTCAGCCTGAGATGCCTCTTTTAACCTCTTCCCTCCTGGAGCAGCATACGCGGATATACTTAGATAGATACAGGCACTGCAGGCAAGGGAGCTGTTTACACTCTAATAATTAACGTAACCAGTGCAAAACAAACCACAAACATATGCAATAATCTGTGTGCACTGTCTAGGAGTCACAACCGTCATGTTTTTCTTCCTGGTTGTATCACTCCTGTTGAGTTTTTGTGTTTTTTCTCACAGCCAGACTCACAACTAATAGTGAACCATTGAAACTTGTGTAGAGCTGTAAATGAAGAAGAAGATGCCTTGTGCGGTGCGAAAGCTTGCAAGGTAATCGTCATTTACACAAAAACAACAAGGGACACAGTCTTGCTGTCTTGGGATACCACAGCGCGGTCGGTCCCATCTGCTCACGCTGGGTGCTACCTGTCAACTCAACTGTGGTGTAATCTGGCAGTGGGAGTTTTCATTTTCCACAGCTTACCCCCTCCCTCTGCAGCTTCTGCTTTTCCAAGACCAGTGCAGTAGAGTATTTTTGTCTCTCCCTGGGCTATTGTTAGTTTCCCGCCATGTTTTGCGATCTCACACCTCAGTGCATTTCCTCCTCTCTGTGGTGGTCTGAGCAGAAGACACCGGGGGTGTAACGCAGTGTGAGCTGGGCGACTGCATCTGTGCTGTGTGCGCTCCAGTCCAGCCCAGCGGGGGTCAGATCAGGGAGGCCGACACACTGAGGTTCGGGATGACAACTGTGAGCAGAACCGGCAGATGACCAGTGACGGGTGCTTTTAGACGTGTTGTGTTACCTGGATACCAGTATTGCGCACCGCAAAATGACTCTGCCGCTCTGCTAATTGATGGGGGGAGGGGGAAGGCAAAGCCAGCCATCCGGACTAATTTGCAACAGAATTTGCAATAAAATGGATGTGAAAAGGCTGCGGAAACAATCTAAGCAATGAGCCCAGATCCTTCAGCAGACAGTTGGCTGAAAGTGACAGAGCTGGCAATGTGGCTGACCGGCCCATACGGGATGTGATGTGTGTGTGTGTGTGTGTGTGTGAGGATGGCCACATCACAAGGCACTGTGTGGATTATAGAGCAGACATTAGTTTATCGCACTCTTCCTTTTAAATTGGGACTGGGTTTGGGATGACATCTTTATTCAAATAGAATGATCTTCCCACCCACTGTGTGTGTGTGTAAGTGGAGGCAAGGTGGGACAGCATTTAAAATTGAAAGTGTCAAACCTTCAAACACGTCCTCAGACAAGTGTGTCATAGAAGGGCCTCCCTTTGTGAAGAACAAGTTTCTCAGTAAATTACTGCTTGTTTTACAATATATCGTTACATAATCGCCTGTATCATTTTATTTCTTGATATCCTGGCAACCGATCCAGACTGAAGCCTTTGCCAAAGAGCCAGAAGGGAAATGAGTTTCTGTCCAGACCATAACCTTCATGAGGATGTGCTGAAACTTGCTGCACATGACTGATATACCGCACAGTGCTGTACAGGTCTCGCAGTTGGCTCTTTGTTCTGTGTTTATTTCATGGTTTAACATGGATGCAATTTTCCCTCTAGCTCAAGGTAGCTGACTTTAGCTAATGGTTTGGCAGCCATTATCACATATTCATCGAAATATATGTGCGGGGTCCCATCTTTCAGTAAAGTACTTCTTTCTGTTAGTAAAATATCTCTGTAAAATGGATCTCTGCTGTATTCATTCAGCTCCTAGCCATGGGCTTAGCCTGATCCGAGCAGAGGCAGCACTCGTGTTTGTGTTTGTGTGAGTTCAGCATTCACTGCAAATGCTTTTCTTCTCAGTACTATAGCCCTTTTTTTGCCTCTGCTAGGCCTCACGTCAATACAAGCAGGATTCAATCTAGGACCTGCAATGTGTGGGTTTGGGGCTTTTAACTTGTGACTGTGCGTGGAGAAGAAGACCGTCGCGGTTTAACGTTTAGTAGTACGGACGATATTGTACTTGATAATAACTTCGCTTTTGTCACTTTTTGGCATGGGAAACACGCTTTATAAGTAATGGAAGAGTCTTACATTGTGTCAATATAATAAGTACGACACAAAAAGCCTTGTGGAACTGACGCATTCACCTGTGAAGCATTCGGTGGGTTTCTTTAAGGATCGGGATCTGAGTGTTATTTTACAGACGTGTTTCCTCACTTCCT
Organism: Amia ocellicauda; assembly: GCF_036373705.1. NCBI lineage: Eukaryota > Metazoa > Chordata > Actinopteri > Amiiformes > Amiidae > Amia > Amia ocellicauda. The sequence goes on from NC_089855.1 coordinate 5,110,841, forward strand.
TTAGTTGTTCTCAGCCCTGGGCTTGGGTTGGTCTTTTTTCTTTTCCCCAGCTGTGCGTTAAGTCACTATCTTCAGTCAATTAACAGCTGAAAATAATGAAACCGGCCCAATTCAGAAATTGTAGTTTAATTACATGTCTAATTAAGTAATCTACGGCTCAGCTGGAACACAAACTGACACACGGGGATGTTACAGCAACACGGCTGAGAACTAGTGATTGCTCCGATCTCACTCAGTTGCTTCACATCATGAATACTTGGGTTGTTTTCCTTCATTTCATTCACTGAATTAATCCTCTGTCTTGTCAATTACCATTTTAACGTGACAGGTGTTTAAAATGGAGGCCTACCCCATCAGCCCTGATTGGATAATGTGGGCCTGTTCAGTATTTAAATACGGGACAGAGAAAATTAACTTTAATTAAGTGGAACTATCTTCGGTTTCTCTTGTGGGGAGGAATTAATTAGTAACAGAGATGATGCCTGAAGTTTAGAGTAAGTGCTTTTCATTCTGAAACTATACAACCGCTTTGTGATCCGTACACAATATCAAGCTACACACTTGGCATTTCACACAAGCATCCAGATACAAATTTAACTGTCACGGGGCCCAAGGAGCAGCGGTGGGCTCCATTACTCACCGAGGAGAGGCTGTAATTATCGATAATCATCTCTTCAGTTGGGCCTATTTCTGAAATACTATACCACTCTCCTACCCCTCCATTCACACTTCCCATCCGCACAGCCGCACGCCAGAGAGCGGCCAGATCTTCTCTGGCGTCGTTGCCACAGATAGCTTGGCGTGTTTCTCTGGCGTGGAAGAATGGGGGTGGCCGGGCGGGAGGAGTGGCGGGAAACAGACGTACTCAAAGTTTTCGTTTACGGTAAATATGTCAATATTATGAAGCCGTTGTTTGTGGGGATTCATTATCCGCTTTTGCAGTCTAATGTGGCCGGCTGTAAGCATGGACTTTTCCCCCGGGGTATTCATTAGTGTGCTTCCCCACCCCGAGATGTTTTGTAACCTTTCTAATGGGACTGTACACATGTATACAAACTTGTGTTCCATTTATTTGAGTGGTTAGTGGTTTTATTTCCAATCTACAGAGGACAGTTTGAGTGTCTTAATACAATTGCCATGTAGGTGTATTTTTATTTTCTGTCTTCTCTGAATACACGTTGTCATAAAGACGCCAGTCCATTGAATATGTCAGATGCAGTGCATTAGCCTCCTATGTGGCTGCACAGATGTTGTTTTCTTAGCACCCAGTGAGGCTTTTCAAAACACCATAGACTCCGGATTATGAATGAACTGTGTCAATATGAGGCAACTTGACTGGATTCAGAGAGGTAATCTCGAAACAAAACAAAGCCAGCGTTCATGTAGAAGGACAATAAGAAAAGCAGGTGTGAGGATATTCCCCAGGCATGCCTTTTCCAGCCCCTGGTGCCAAGAACAACGATCAGCCTTAGGGAATGGGGGGAGAGTGATGAATAGTTAAGCATGGCTCAGAAACCACCCTAGTGTTTGCGGTCCCACCTTCAGTAATGTGATGTATTTGCTCTGCTTATCCACGCCTTTGAACGGATCGCTGGGTTGCAGCCGAAGCGCAACAGGAAGTCTTATTTTATTTCGTTTGTTGTTTTTTTGTATTATGATTTGGTCTCGGGGGGAATAGGAAAGTAGAGTTCAGGCAGCAGGACAGATAGGAGGTGGTGGTCTGGGGGGATTAGGTTTGCTAATGATGAAAAAGCCTGAGCTAGTTACTGTGGTTATTAATAGCACATGGGCCTCTCCATATCAAAGCCTTTTACTCCAGGGTACGATTTGCTGCATTTTATTGTGAAACTAAAACGAGCTCCTAAATGTTGCGAAACCTGTATTACGCATATTTTGTCGTCGTGTGGATTTTTTTTAACCATTTCGTTCTTTTGCATCACAGCAGCTGTTTTTGTTTTGCAAATATTTGCAAATATGCGGTTCAGGGCTGTGCAAATCACGTTCACCGATAAAGGTTTGTGCCCAAATTAAATTGCAAATTAAAAACACATCCCAAGTTTAGCATTAAGCAGAAGGAATGTTCATTTGCGACTGACAAGTAGGTTAAAGGTTTTGTTTTGTTCTGGGCCAATGAAGATGCTGAGAACATGCATCGTAGGATCACACTAACTGTTTAAAGGTTAAACAAGACATTCAGCATACCTTGCTTACCCAGACGCTAGTGTGTTGTATGATTGAAGCATGTGACACGTGTGCTCCCTGCTGACATGACTAATCACTTTGATTTAATCACTCAAATGTCGGAAGTACATTCACGGTATCTGCACATGGCTTTAGAAACTATTCATGCAATGTCTCAACAAAAAACAGCCATTGTGCCTGTGTGTGCATGTGTGTTTCACCAAATTTGGCAAGACATTTTTAGAAAAACTGGTGATTTTCATGTTGGAGTAACATTTGTGCAAGAAAAAAAGATGACTTTCTTATTACTGCTGAAATGGAGTTTCATTTTCAGTTTTTTATGTATTGAAACAGAAATAATTAGTGCATGTAAATCCACATATTTGGTTTCATAGAGGAATGCCTCCGCTTCCCTCTGTCCCCTGTCCACTAGCTCCTCTGGGTGTTGCTTACTGTTTAAACTGGAGACTCCTCACACAGGTCTTTATGCAAACAGCGGTCTTTCCTTTTACACACTGTAGTCAAACATGGGCCAACATGGGCAAACGTGACACTTTGACAGGTGAAACGGCCAGGCAGCTCTGGTAACTCTTCTCAGGAATGGAAAACCAGGATTTGAAAAATGAACACCACTTTGATTCCATCCATCATATGTAGAAAACTTTATATCAGCCAGCAGCCTGGTGCCCCTTCAGGCACTAATCCTGTAGTACTGAGAGAGATTCATTCTTCTATGAAAGTGAAGAATTATATAATTGTGTCATTCTGCATCGTGTTTCAGAGGTTAGCATGAGCAACGCATAGGACTGTGGGGTCTAAACTACCATTAGTCATTAAAAACACTTTCTCTAGAGAACAGTTCCTGTGACCCACCTCTCACAGACAAACCAGGACAAGGTGCATTTTTGCCGTCGCACGTACCTGAACATTGATTTTGGCTCCCACCACTTCTTCTTTTTCATTTTATTTTCAAAAGATTAAAAAAATGAAATTATTTCAGCACTTGTTTTACTTGATACAGAAGGTCAGTAGAGTAATCTGCCAGTGCAAAAAAACAAACAAGCCATTTACACACAAAGGCCGAGAAATATTATTTTATCTGCTTGTTGACTTTAATATTAGTGCACATGATTCATTACTGCTGAGTAATACTGCTTTATTTAAATTATTGTTTTGATTTATTTGGTCTGTGGTTAGTGTTTCTTGTTGCCGTGGGATGCTCTCATAATCCTTTCTTGCACATACATGACTTCAGAGATATAGAGGGATTATTAAACATGGGTTTTGAAGACTTGACCAAGGGTGCCAACGATGCTCCCAGTTCCATGTGTGCTGAGTTCAGCGATACACAGAACAGGACCCACAATGCAACAGGCTGCTGAGTGAGCGAGACGGATCGCAGTTGCTGTGAATCTACAGGAACATGAGCCTGCCAGCCAGGACCACCGCCTCCCTGGATTTAATGTTACAGCGAGTCGTGTTCCCCCACTAGTTATGACTAATGACTGTGACTCCGCTTACATCCAGAAGAGCGAGAGGAGAGGCCAGGTGGCCTATCGATTCTCCTTTGCTTTTTAATTACCAGCTGATGGAAAGAATTTGTCTAAATATTCTCTGCAAGAATCGGTTAACTTGAGCTTCTCGGGGTTGAATCTGCAATAACCGCTGGACTGAGGATTGTTGAAGTGATTGAACAGGCTTCTTTCTAGAGCACACTCTTCTCATGAGTGCTGACCAAAGCAGCAGGCATGGATACACTTGTGGAAGTAGAAGAAAGGAATGTATTTGTAGGACAGATGACCAGTCAGGCTTTTTGGGAGCTGCTTTCTCATAATGACTTCTCAGTTCATTAGGTGTCCTCGGTTGTGTCTGAGGGGGCCTGTCTGGCTGAGGGACTCGGTATTTGGCAGGGGTCTGTGTGCCATTGACTACTCATGCCCTTTAAAGGGAAGCCGTCTTTTGCCAAGTGGTCTTACGTTGGCTTTTATATCTTTAATCCTCAGACTTTTAGCATTCCTTGCTTTAAAGTCCCAAAGTGTGTCTTCCTAGGAAAATTGCCCTGTTAAAAAATGAAAGATTCAGTGTTTTCATAGGGGATAATAAAACAATGCAACTTTTACTACAGAAGGGCAAACAGGTAGTTACATGTTTTCATGCCCAGCCCTAAATAAAAGCTTGACTCTGTGTGTTTGACATTCACAGTTTTTTCATAACATCCCACTAAAGTGCCGCTAATGGAAGCTGCGTGTATAATTCGGCTTCTGATGCAGTTGCCTTTTGTTTGTTTTTTGCATATCCCCTTGCCAAGCCTAAAACCCCTTTGTTATTTCACTGCATTGTTTATAGAAGGAATACGTTTACTTTTTTTTAAGCACAAAAAAACGACACACAAAAGATACAGTTGGATTGACGTTTGAGAGTGTCCTTGTTGCAGAGAAGTCCCATTGTTCCCGTCTGTTCAGCCCTTGTTTTTTCGACATCTCTTTTAAACTGAAGTCATCTCAGGCTCTGTGGGCTATAGAAAGACAGGGCTGTGTACGACATTCAAAAAGACGCTTTAAATAGTAAACAACACGTCTTCACATTTGTGCTTCTGCGCGGTGAGGAACAATCGGGGTCTAAATGCGGATCTGGAATGCCGCTTTTTGTGTCAACACAGGCTGCATCCTAAGACTGCGGTTGCAGATGCATATATTAAATCCTACAGCTTCACTGAATTATATATCCTGTCCCTTTGCTATAATATTGCACTGAATGCAGAGTTTCAGACCCAGCTTTTTAGATTTTCCATTCTCTGCCACCGAAGTCTTTGGGGAAATAGTCCTGTGTCTGTGTGGTTTGCCTTTTCTGACTTTGTGGCCCTTCTGCCCGTCACTTTGTGGTAATTTATGAATGCCACAAGGTGCTCATTGCAAGGTGTGGACCCGAGAGATCTGTACTCCCCTAGCTATGAACTGTACTCTAGACGGTGCTTTGTGCTTGTCCTCTGAGCTCTGTATCTCAACAACCCTGAGAGAAATGTGAGCCGAAATGGACCCTGGGCCCACTATGTGGATTCCTTTCATAGTGAAGCCATGTGATCAGATTAGATGGGATTTAAACGTACAGCTCCCCTTTATGGCTCTGCACAGCACTTTCTCATCAAGACAAATACCTTGACTGGCGATGGCAGTTATTGAGGAATAGGTTCTAGACTCTGGTGTTCGTTTGCATCTGTTTCCTCACCAGTCCTGTAGAGCACAAAATGCAAAATGATTATTATTCTTAAAAGTATTATAATTACTGTTAGGTGTACGAGTTGTTGCAGTAGAAATTACGATGAAATTCGTTGTTTCAGAGTTTCAAATGCATTTGTAATATAGATCATTATATTACAGCACATTGAGTAGCCTGTGGCTGCTTCAGGACTTTAAGTCTGTAAATGATTGAATCTCAACGTCCTGAGCTTAATTGCCGAACAGTTTCACAACATGACCGTCACTGGGTTCCCACGAGGCTCTGTCTGTCACCATAAAATATTGAGCCCTCAGTATTGACCATTAGTCGAGCAGGTTTTAACAAGTGTCCTATTATTATTCCTTCTTTTGGGCTGTCTTGATGATTTATAGGCATCAAGCACCAGCTAAACATTTGAGGTTAAATATTTGCTTTGCAATGCATCACTTTCCTTCTGCATTACACCCCTGTGTGGTGCACATTGCAAAATAATATACAGCCCTTCATGAGTATTATTATTGTAACACAGTTGTCAGCTCTGTTATGTGTTTATTGGTGAATATCCATCGCATTGAAGGCAAATCTCCTTATATGATTACATGTATCTGAGTTTGTTACCATCTGTCAACCGGCAAAATGGTCAACTGCCTGTTTTTGTCATTCTGTGGCCATCATTTTTTCATATATAAAAGGGATTTCATGAGGGATAGATTGGATATGAAGTTTATTTATTGAACCCCCCAAAGAGAGGCATAACTGCACAGCATTGACTCCCAAACAAGAAAGAAGCAAAATAAAACACAGACCTTGCAGCTAACTTGCAGTTATGATTTTACAGCTATTGAATTGCAATTAGGCCAAGCTGTGCGCCCAGCAGCATTAAATAGGTCACCTTGACTGCATACTTTACCGAAGAGACCTATTTGGGAAAGAATATTGGAGATGGCACCAAAATACGCCTGCTGGATGTCTAACGTATTCAGTTCACCGTTATCCCCAGACAGTTGGGTGTTATTTTTGTGCCGTGGCCAGTGCAGGTTTTGGGGATGGCTCTGTTCAACTTGACCTCTCTTGACTTAAGCATATGTATTTTACCTGCAAATCGAGGACACTTCCAAACAGATACAGCAGAGGGGTATTTTTGTAAGGATGTTTCAAGGTTGCGAGAACAGCTTGGGTTCCAGCTGCAGGAGTAAGCCCATGATATTATCCTTGCTCAGGGCTTTGCAGCTATCGACAAGGTGCTGTGCAGGAAGCCAGAGGGACAGTGATGTTCTCATGAGAGTGATTAATTACTGCAGTTTTATGTCAGAATAGAAAATGAGAAATTGGGCATGAACCGGGAAAGATGATAATATGCGATAAGCATCATTTGTGGTCACCGATTGTGGGTCCCCGTCAGCACGTTTGCAACATTTCTCTGTGATAAATTCAAAGGAATGAATTCGTAGCTCGTGATGACAGTTTATCAAACGAAAGACTGGAGGGATGATGACAACTGCTCCTGAGACCGAGGAAAATCTGTGTAATTAACGCAAGGCTTCGCTTATCTGGCAGCTGTGGAATGGCACACGGTACGGCACGGATAGCACAGGCTTTTAAATCCATCAACGTCACCATTTTCCTGTGGTCGTGGGCTGCGTTCTTTCTGCTCAGCTCTTTTTTTCTTTAATAAACCATTCCATTATGCCTTCCACTCAGCTGAGGACATGGCAAAGCATTCACTTCCTTAGTCACCAAGCTTTTCTGTGTCCCGGAAGTGAATGATATTGACAGCCCACTCATTTTTGTCCCATGCTTGGACTGTAATAAGGTGCAAAATATATAGATTCTCCTTGCAAACTTTGATCAAAAACTGTGAAGATAAGCTATACTTGTAATGTCTCAGAAAAGTATTTAATTTCTACTGACAGCACAGTTTATATATATATAATAATGTATCATTTTAACAAAATCTAAATGAGTGACACCTGCTCTTTTGTTTGAGGTGAACACACTTTGGGTATTTGTCCTTTTTATTTTGAGATGATAGAGATTTCTCCCAAATTCTCTTTACCATTTTGAGTGATTGTGCCATTGTTGTGCCAATGTCACCCCAGCGTCCCCCCCACTCAGCTCAGACACCAGAGCGCCGTGGTGCGGGTCTGTCTGTGTTTTACTCCAGAAACTGTCAAACACCCAGAGGGTTGTTTGATCTTTCATGACCTGAAGGCTTTCATCCACCGAGTACAGGAAGCATGTCAAACATTGTAAATGCCATGTAGATGTCAAATACTGAGACCTTGTAGCTTTTAGAATACATTTTTCCCAGGAATCTAAAATTAAACTTTCAATTGCAAAATCTTATATTACATAAAAACTACAACACATTTTCCAGTCCCAAACTCTCAGCCCAATCGTGGATTTCCATTGCGTACGTTGTAAGACGATTCTGGCCAACGTGAAGCCGCCAAGTGACATGTTTGTAACTGAGTGAGCTCATGTTGAATCCAGGGCCAAACCCAGTAGTATTTACGATAGTAATTTAATGCCATTAATAAACACAGATTTGTCCATATGTATATATCCGTTAAATAAATATTTAGTTTATGAAAAGCTACGATTGTGATCCAATGAGAAGTTTTCCTCAAAACTACCGATCCAGGTGGAAAACTGTGCGACAAGTTATGAGTGAATCGTCCAAACTGTTACATTGGTGTCTGTCAGGGCATGAAAATGTATTTGCAGGAAATTGGTTGTTCTTTCTTTCTGCATCATGACCTAGAGAGATCTTTTCTCTCTCTTCAGGGCGAAGCACAGTTAATCTGAAGGATTTATGTCTTTTTTTGTGTGTGTGTGGGAAGAAGTAAAAGCATAAAACACAACTGTGTCTTTCACCCCATAAAGAAAACGCAGCTTCGTGTTACTTTCTGGCTCCTGTAAAAAGACTGAAAAAGATGGTCTCTGGTATTAAATGACTGGATTATGCACCAGACCAGACGCGTGGAATAAGTTTTTAAGACAAAGGCGCTGATTTACTTAATGCGGATTGAGGCTGGTCTTCCAAAAACATCTGTGTGTCCCAGAGGATTATGTTTTTGCTTGTCCTTCATTTCAGCAGAACATCAAGTGATCTGGGATAAATCCACAAGAGAGGGCAAACATATTCCACTTTTCTCAGTAAACCATGTTATTAAGACTGAACATTAACCCTGTCAAATGTAAATCTTTTTAACAGTATGTTGCATTTTCTCAGTGCTGCTACTTCTGCAGATGGACAGTGTCTTATTTCCATCAGCAGAAGTAGCAGCACTGAGAAAATTGGAGGGCTTGAACCCCAGTGCTCCCCACCAACCAGATGTCAAGCAAACGAGCACATGAACAAGTGTATCGAGTTCATTCTCGATCTCTTCATGACTAAGAATACCAGGATGCTCTGAAAGCACCACCTTTTCCTCAGACCATTCGCGGACAGTGATTCTCCAAGTTGTCGGGGGTGGATGTTCCATTTCAGTGATCCTGCTGTTAGTATTTCATTTTCGCTTATGGGGGCGGGAGGGGGATGGGAATATCACAAATGAAAAAGAACAGCAGAGCAGAATGCATGGATTTATACTAAACTATTAAAAATAAACCAAGTGCAAATCCCTCCAGCAAGGTTAGTGGCGTGACTCTGCGGCTGGCAACTGGATACAGAAGCACCTAACCGGACTGTCCTGGTGAAATCTGGATCTGTGGCTCGACTAACTGTCACAGAACCAGAGCTTTGATGTTAGAGGGAGTCTTGGTGCCCAATGAGCTACAGACTCTGTGTAATCCTTGCGTGTGAATGACACACAATGTGTCGGCTCCCCGTTGCACTGTAACACATACGACTCGAAGTCCACCTGCACCTTCGGGCCCACGAGTCTTTTTGCCGATTAATAAACAGCCCATGGTGTAGTCTTTACTTCTGACATCTCTATGGTGTACACCGATCAGCCATAACATTATGACCACCTGCCTAATATTGTGTAGCTCCCCCTTTTGCCGCCAAAACAGCCCTGACCCATCGAGGCATGGACTCCCCTAGACCTCTGAAGGTGTGCTGTGGTATCTGGCACCAAGACGTTAGCAGCAGATCCTTTAAGTCCTGTAAGTTGTGACGCCTCCATGAATCGGACTTGTTTGTCCAGCACATCCCAAACATGCTCGATTGGATTGAGATCTGGGGAATTTGGAGGCCAAGCCAACACCTTGAACTCGTGATTCATCAGACCAGGCCACCTTCTTCCATTGCCCCGTGGTCCAGTTCTGATGCTCACGTGCCCATTGTAGGCGCTTTCGGCAGAGGACAGGGGTCAGCATGGGCACCCTGACTGGTCTGCAGCTACGCAGCCCCATACGCAACAAACTGCGATGCACTGTGTGTTCTGACACCTTTCTATCAGAACCAGCACTAACTTTTTCAGCAATTTGAGCTACAGTAGCTCGTCTGATGGATCAGACCACACGGACCAGCCTTCGCTCCCCACGTGCATCAATGAGCCTTGGCCGCCCATGACCCTGTCGCCGCTTTTCCTTTCTTGGACCACTTTTGATAGGTACTGACCACGGCAGACCGGGAACACCCCACAAGAGCTGCAGTTTTGGAGATGCTCTGACCCAGTCGTCTAGCCATCACAATGTGGCCCTTGTCAAAGTCTCTCAGATCCTTACGCTGCCCATTTTTCCTGCTTCTAACACATCAACTTTGAGGACAAAATGTTCACTTGCTGCCTAATATATCCCACCCACTGACAGGTGCCATGATAACGAGATTATCAGTGTTATTCACTTCACCTATCAGTGGTCAAAATGTTATGGCTGATTGGTGTATATTGAGGTGTATAAGAGACTGCCTGTGCTCTTACAATCACATAATCATTCCTGTCTACAAGGATTAGCAGAATAGACAACTGATAATACACATTTGTATATCCAAGAGGAAAAACAGGCACAGGCCGCCGACTTATAAAGTAATGGAAGCTTAATTTATTTTATTGCTGCTTTGAGGAAGAAGCAAATGTCTCTAGATTGGGATATCGTTCACTGTACGTGCCAGAAACCCAGGAGCATATGCTATTAATTTTGCAGCTATTGAAATTAGCAACAAGAAGTAATTTCAGGGCATGTATTGCACTGAGGATTACAGTCAATGAAGGTTTTGTATCCTGCATCCACAGGTGAGTTCTAACCCAGTTTGGTCGCACACTGCATTGTTTACATCTAGCTATGACTGCACACATATTTGAAAAGTAAAAGTATAGATTCATGGGGAGGTCTATTGATTTTTGTACAGAATGTGTTTTAGCCTTTAGCTACACTGTATGCTGATCTGGTGAATGTAAATATTGTTTCAGTGGCAGACAAACAAGCAGAAGAATGCATCATCTCCTGTAAAACACAAATATCTAACAAATTTGTGTTGTTTTAATTCTGGCACTGCAGACTGGGGCTCCAGTGTGTCTGAGTGTCGTTCGCTTTTGGCAAAGTCTGCACACATGAATGGCATGGTACAAAATGGTTATGATTCTTCATTAGGAGTGTTTTGTCTACCCTCATCCAAAGTTTTCACATGCCCCTCAGTTGTGCTTCATTGCTTTTATAAGTACATTCAAGGAATAACCTCAAATCTGAGTGACACCCTCAGAGGGAAACTGGAAGGCTGTGTTCTCGTTCTCACTTTATATCTGAAAGCATACCAATGACACGGGCAGTTTAAGATTGTTTTAAAAATGGTGTGCATCATATTTGTTGACCAGTGTTTCATTTGGAGGTCTGCATTGATTTGTTTTCCCTTTAATTGAAGCAGCTTCTTGTATCGTTGCACAGTTGAGCGTTTCTCTTTCGTATATTGGGTCCCTTCCTCTTTTAGGTACACAGCTAAACAGTGCTGCTGCTGCTTCTTCCACGCTGTGATCTTAATTAGCCCACAGTCACTCCCCTCTGCGATCAGCGCTGGAGGCAGGCCATCCTCTTTCCAGTCACCAAATATTAGCTATTCAGCGACAGTCTGAAAATGGCTTTTTATATAGTAACAAGAACCCTTATTAAGTCGTCCATACTCTTTCAATTTACCTAAATGCATCCAGATCTGTACACTACTGCCACTTAAATCATTATATGCTCTCCCTGGCATATTACTACTCTTCAACAAAAATGCATTAAAGGTGATTTTTATTCACTATCGGCGGCTGTTTGGAAAAACCTGGACACAGTGGTAGAGGATGTGATCTACGCAAAAGGGCAGCCATTAGCTGTTTAACACCGGTACATTTCGGGGATGTTTCTGGGAAACGGATAACAATGAAGCCTCACTCGGAAAGCGTCAGAGATTCGAGAGTGGCAGACGTTTTGTTTTTGTAGTAAAAGGTGACAGCAGAGTGAGAAGCAGGATCGTAGCCAGTAGAAACGGAGAATGGCTCTGAGACGCACCAAACGACGTCAAGGTATCGCAGCCCCCATTGACGCAGCTGGCGGTGGTCCGATGTGTCAGAGCGTTGACGAGTCCATGTCACTGACGATTACAGTCAGTCGTTCCGTTTATTTTTCTATCTTTCTTTCTTTTTTTAACCGATGAGATTGTTTTATTTCCCCAACAAATGGTCTATGCACCGTGCAGAACATCTGAGCATTCAGATTTTCAGCTAAGATGCATTTCAATCCCTCAGCATCAGGTGCATTAGACGTAACAAGCACTGGGTTTTCTACCTGGTATCATCAAACAAAGCCTCCCCTCTGCTTTCTTTAAGGAGGGCTAATGTGCTCCTTGTTAGGAGGAGTGTGGAGCCGGGACGTGTTTTTCTCCTTGTCTCTGGATATCATTGATCTCGTTATATTTTCTCTGCTGTGGCTTGACGTTCGTGTGATGTTTTTGAGGGAGCCAGTCGGGTCCTGGAATCAGAGAGTTTATCACACAGTTTATCACAAGTGGGAGAGTATTTTGCGTCCGTTGAGACCTGAGTATCGTTTGACTTTAGTTTAGACGTTTTGATTTAAATTGTTTAGACAGAAAAGTGCGGAGATTCAGCCCGCAAGATATCTCTCTCTCTCTCTCACACAGTTCTTCAGGAGAAAAGAGCAAGATGAATATTTCACAGAGTTAATAAATTGAGCCATAGATGGTAGCGTCCAACTGGCAGTTCATTTGTGTTTAAAGCAGAACTCCACATATCACGAACTATAACTTGGATCTGAATTCTACGAAGGAGCACTAAAAAATATACAGATGAAAGTATAACCAGATGCAAACACTAACAGAAAAATGAGCAATGCCATTTTCTGTGATACCATTCAAAGAAAACCCAGGGACTGACTTTGGTAGGCCGACGGGAAATATGAAAATAAAATACATACATTAAATTTAGTTAAAGAGAAACAGACATCGGTGTTTCCTCTCGTCATCGCGAGCCACAATAGAATTCCCAGTTCTAGTAATTAGCAAGTCTGATTAAGTTTCATAACAAAATTGGGAAGAACAATTGTCGATCATTAATATTGATGGCCAAAACAGAGTGGCTGATAAGGTTACTACATCGAGGACTTGGCAGCAAAAAACAACAACCCTCCGCTCTACCTGTGCCCCAAAACCCATAATGAGGCATGCATGGAAAACAGATGTCTGTTCCTCGGGTTACTGCCTCATAAAAAGGATTTATAATTTACAGGGTTGGATTGAAACCAGAAACTCTGAAATCTAAGTCAAGGCTAGAAATACAGCTTCATATTTAATGCATCATTTTTATTGGCTTTTCTGTTGCTCAGATCATGAAACATGTCTTAATAAGCCAGGTGAAACATGGACAAGCTCCATTCTGTGTGATTAATGTTGGAGAAGATAACGCTTGAGAAACGAGGATCCCTGCTTTATGCCTACAGGTAGTGTGTGAAGGTACAGCTGTAATTGGGAGTGTTGGTCCGTCCTTCTCCCGTGTTCTGCAGTCACATGGGAACCATTTTCCTGTGTTAGTGTGCACGAACAGGACAAGCGGAGGGATTGCAGGATTTAAATGCAACTATGTCTATCCATATACATCATAAATGCACTTAGGATCAGGATTACATCAAACGCGTGGTCCACACACTAATAACAAGAAACAGACGTACTTTTCTTAGCTGATATTGATGAGTGAAACAAAGAGACATCTGACAAACAATTAAGCTGCCACTGGGTACAGGTTAGTAGTTTTCTGTAAGCTTGTGGGTCAAAGTTTTGTTTTAATCTGGCGTTTAACCTCCTAAATGAGAGACTACTCAGTTGACATAAAAAAAAAATGTATTCTTGAAGGATCTGGAAAGCACGCTATACTAGGGGAGGGACATTTTGAGTTGTTTTGATGCAACTGTGTTGAACCTTCAGAAGGAGCTTTTATAAATCGCGTGCAACTGTCCCTGACACTTCCGACGACCTCCAATTTAATAATAATAATAAAGAATTTCCTGTGTGAACAAGCGACAGGAAAAAGGCAGGATGCCAGGCTGCGGACAGAGACTCCGTAACAGAGGATGTCCTGCAGCTTATTTCATAGTTACTCCCTCTGCTACTCCTCCATGTAGCATTAGCATATTCATACCGAACATGTCTTCACACTGCTGCTAATTGCAACTTGTCTTTGGGAAAGCAGGCCCTGGATTGGTGGTGGCGCAGCATCTGTAGATTTGGTGTCAAGAGACAGAGAGCAGTGATTGGGAGGTCGGGGGCTTTTCTGTGTCAAGAGGCAGAACTGTGGTGATGAGGAAAGTCTGGGACTCATCCCTCACCACCATTGGCAGCATCATCACGGTGCATGTCCACTGTGATAAGGCCCTTAAGAAATGAGAGAGAAGCAGAAGGCAGGGAAACCAAAACTACCGCATATGTTTAATCTGGCACCAACCTGCAGCTAAGAGATGAGACTGTAGCCCCAGAGGAGATGTAGTGTAGGAGAAGAAAATCAATACCAGCCGTGAGTGAGGGTTTCTGCATTTTTTTCTTTATATTTCTTTGGAGTTGTTCTTGTAACTTGTGAATACAGCTGTCACGGTGTGTAAGGGACGCTGGGGGTGAGACAGTTCCCCCACAGAGCACTTGACCGATCTCACCAGGGTTGGTTACATACGTCCTATGGAGGCCAACGGGAGACTTTCAAATACACTTCAGAGTGACAGAAGGATTTTTCTGTACTTGTGAATTTCTCTTTCTGGAAACACTACAATAAGCAGTCAGGGATCAGCAGGTTCTGACCACAGATGTATTTTTGTCCTGAGTAACAGCGCTATTTAATGGATGGTCCAACGAGTTTCTAATGAAATACAGAAGGTGATAAATCAGTGGCACGAACTGGGAATTGGCAGTGTGAATTACCGTAGGTTAGAAAGCTGTTTTTATTTTTACTGTGGTGTATTTTGTGTTGAAAGCTGGGGAAATTTTGTGCAGCTTCCCGTCAAGCAGTGCGAACCCAGCTACAATGAGCGCTTGCACACATTTAACAGTGATTGTTTTTTGATAGTAAAACCAGGTGTAAAAAGGTCACGTCCTTCTGACAGTGTGTGATCACATCTTCTGAGAAACAGTTAATAGTAAACAGTCTCTGTTCGGTTACAGCATGGGTTTACAACTTCAGTTCACGTGCAGGTGTACATGAATATACTGACAAAAAAAAATCTATTCACTTTCCCACTAATAAGTGTTCGGGGAAGGCCAAATAATGTATTCCCTGTTTTGTAATGCCTGTGTCTAATTAGTTGTTCTGTCTGTATTACAGGAGACAAATGAAATTGTGGCCATTAAGAAGTTCAAGGACAGCGAAGGTAAGAGACTCTTGAGGTTAATTGTGTAAACAGACACTAATATGCTGATTATCTCAGCCAGGCAACGTGTTGTTTCTAACACCGTCTTATTGCGGTATCGTAGGCACAATCTGTGCTTTTGTTATGAGGTTCATTAACACCCCCCCCCAAAGAACTAATCATATATGAGCTATGTGTGACAGTTGTGGCTTAACTCACTTTTGGAAAAATAAACCAAACGTTTATTGCAGTGTTGCAGATAGTAAGAAGGAAAAAGTCTAACAAGTAAACGTCAGGTTACCACAGCAAGACGTTCAGATGTAGATTTCGTTAGGATGCCTCCCTCCCTGTGTCTGGCCTCGAAGAGACGACGCGCTGATTTTATTTGTCCGCAGAAAATGAGGAGGTCAAGGAGACGACGCTGCGGGAGCTCAAGATGCTCCGGACGCTCAAGCAGGAAAACATCGTGGAGCTGAAGGAAGCGTTTCGGCGGCGGGGGAAGCTCTACCTGGTCTTCGAGTATGTGGAGAAGGTCGGTTGATCCTGGGGCGATGAATCACAGCACAGAGTGGCACCAGATACATGTTGTAGGGTTTTCATTGCACTGCGTGGAACAATTCCATATTGAAAATTCACATATTTATAATGTACCATTATATATTTATATTATATTCAAAAACACATGAATGTATCCCAGAATCCTCATCTGGAAATTACCTCCACATTCATTCTCTGTCTATATAGTGGCACCAGACAATAATGTGCTTCTTCTTAGTCAATGAAGACTTTTCATTGTTGATTATTTTCTTTCTTCCTTTATTTTTGTTTAAATTTCTCATGTATACTTTTCCAGAACATGCTGGAGTTGCTGGAGGAGATGCCGAATGGAGCCCCATCGGATAAAGTGCGAAACTATATCTATCAGTTAATCAAAGCGATTCACTGGTGCCACAAGAATGATATTGTCCACCGAGGTAAGAGACACTTACGGAGGCGCCGGCCTTAGTCTGCAATTCAGAGCTTAAAAGCAGACGGTGATGGCATTGTTAAGCAATACATATCTTTTTCTTGTTCTTTAGATTTAAACTCGAGCACTTAAAGGGAAGTGGCGTCAGTTTTAATCCCTGTCTTGACTGATCAATCAATCAAACCACCTTAGAAAGGACGGTAGATGTTGAGCAGAGTCATATAATGGAATGCAGGGAGGTACAGCAGAGGTCTGGCAGTAATAATGAAGTTATCAAAAAATGTCAAATGTTCTTGTCAAGTTATATTAAGCGAACAAACCACAGGGGTGCACCGTCTTGGGGACATTCGTTACCAATCTGATCCTTTCAGAGCAGGCTTTGTATGTCTTTTTTCCTTCTGGATTTATCTTAAGTACACGGAGTACATATTGTTTTTATGATGTAATCAGTCTTTTGATTTTAAAATATTTAGTTGATTTTGGGTGCTCAATGTAAGAGGTGTGTGTTTTTTTGTACTGCTGCTCTGTGGTGGTGCATGGTTTTAATGCATGTACTCATAGCAGTGGGAGTTGGCCAATAGTATTTTAAGGAAGAGACCGAGAAGAGAGAGAATACAAAAATATATTTTCCAGACATCAGTTTAGATATCTCACGTTGCACGCTTTGCTCCAGGAGCGAATGACACTTAGAAAATAACGGAAAGCTATTTTTAAAAACGTTCAGGACGTCTCTGTAATGCTGCAAAAGAAAGACTTTTGAAAGAAAGATAGTAATGAGGGAAGAGGAAATGTTTCTGGAAAGGAAATAAATCAAGATGTCGCTGCCCTGTGCTCTAGACAGGCCGAACGCAGCGGTAATGCGGAGGGGGTGCCGGCGTTGCAGCTTTCTCTACCTCTGCCTGGGGAATTCGTGTGTTAAGGAAAGTTTTCTGTCACTTTTGTTTTTCAATTCCCTGTTCGCTATTTCACCTCTTCGTCAAGTTCAACACACACATAAAAACAACAAAAACTGTTGAAACGGAGTCTAGCCAGTTCCTCTTGCAGCTGCTGAGCTTGGCCAGCTGTGTGGCTGGTATACAGGTCCCTGAGTAACAATGTCTTGTTCAACGCTGCAAGAAAGGAGACTATTTCCCCTTCTTTCACACAATTTGGAAACACAAATTAGTGAACTTGTGCCATCGCTATGACTCTGTGTATGCTGGCAGGATGAGACAAAGCACACGTCCTCCAAAATGTTGGGACGGAAGTCTCTCCAGACATATAATCATCAGTTTTAAATAGATTTGTATTTATATGAGAGAGAACGCATCTTCTCACTTGTGCTTAAGTCTTTTAGAAATGATCACTTTAAGTTTATAAATGAATGAAAAGGAAATCGTTTGACATCCCGCCAATAGAAATGGAGTAATAGGCAAAGACAAGTGACACCATTCCTGCAATGGCTTTTGCAGACCTTGAGATGGAAAATGCCTGTTCTGGAAGCGGAAAACCATTGGCTCCACTGTAGGAAACTGTCAGCACAAGGCCAGTACCAGACGCTCCACCCGGGAGCCCCAGTAAATCGTTATTAATATCCATAGAAACAGATGCATTGTTATTAAGAACATAAGAAAGTTTCCAATCGAGAGGAGCCCATTCACCCCATCGTGCTCGTTTGGTGTCCATTAATAACTAAGTGATCAAGGATCCTATCCAGTCTGTTTTTGAATGTTCCCACATTGTCTCTTCAGCCACATCGCTGGGGAGTTTGTTCAGATTGTGACGCCTCTCTGTGTGAAGAAGCGTCTCCTGTTTTCTGTCTTGAATGCCTTGAAGCCCAATTTCCATTTGTGTCCCCGGGTGCTTGTGTCCCTGCTGATCTGGAAAAGCTCCTCTGGTTTCATGATGTTGAAGACTTGGATCAAGTCCCCACGTAGTCTCCTCTGTTCCAGGGTGAAAAGGTTCAGGTCCTCAGTCTCTCAGTAGGACTTTCCCTTCAGACCTGGAATAAGTCTGGTTGCTCTCCTCTGAACTGCCTCTAGAGCAGCGATATCTTTCTTGAAGTGTGGAGCCCAGAACTGTCCACAGTATCCAGATGAGCTCTAACTAGTGCATTGTACAGTCTGAACATTACTGCCCTTGTTCTCAATTCTACACTTTTTACATTATTATTATTATTATTATTATTATTATTATTATTATTATTATTTCTTGGCAGACACCCTTATCCAGGGCGACTTACAACATAATATACCCTAACATTGTGTCTGCCTTTTTTGTGACCAACATTTGGTAATAGATTTGTTCCATGCAGAATATTAGGTTCCATGCGAACCTAATAACACCCCACATGTTTTCCATCGCGGTGAAGCTGTATCAAAGCATCGTACCTGACTGTAACTTCTTGTTATGAACCTAAACCCGTTTGGAAAATTAACGACACAACACATGGAACCAGGCTGCACTGGGGTTCATCTGCATAATACAGCGTGTAGTTTTCCCCGTTACTGTGGAAATACAGGCCACAGGTTGCCAGTGTGTAGATGGAGCGAGGGTTTCCTGCTGCGCTTCTAGATGAGCGTAGAGTCGGGATTGTAACCTTCTGTTGTGATGGGCGATGTTGCAGTAAGCGTACGCATTCACCCCGGAGGTGCGCAGTCTGTGTTGCGTAGGACGACCAGACATCTGCTGTGAAAGTGTACGGCTGCAGGTGTGGCTGGTCGGCCGCCAGCTGTGTGGGCACCTGCGTGGCCGGTGAGGACGCTGTGCAGAATGGGGTGACGTCTGAGTGGCAGTAGGGTAGACCTACACGTTTACAAGAACGCTATAAGCTCTTGTACCCTCACGTGTGTAACAGGGCTCACTGTGTCCAAGAGTAGCCTTAAATAGGGACTAAAAAATGTCAGAATTCCCTGTGCTGTGTGTTCATGACGGCAGTTGGGATCCGACCGGATATTCTGCACAGGCCGGCAGGGCATATGCTAACATGCCTATGTAATGTGAACGAACACACTGTAGGACATTGGCATATGGAACATTTTTTGTCTGAAGCCAGGAACATCCTGCGCAGCATAATTTGGATGAGAAAAATCTATTTCAGGACATGAAATATCACTCCTGAGTTCTGAATAACAGCAACGTCTCGTAGTGTTGGGCCTCAGGGTTACGGGGGTGCCACCGGTGACAGAGAGGGGCACTTCCACAGTTTGGTGGAAGATCTTCGGTTGCTGCTGCTGGAGGAATGGAGAAGCAGTGTTCATAGTATACGAGCCTCAGGATTTCAGCCCCTTTTGGACAGACTCTTCTCTCTCCCAAGCTGTGCTCACAGTCATTTATTCAGTTTATTCTGACCAGAATTTAGCATTTTACAGTTTTAATAACATGTAACACCTGTTTCCTTAATCCTGTTCACTCATTTAAGTGCCAACAATAACCACAATAACCATTTAGTTTTGGTATTCTTTATAACTTATTATATTAGCTCTTGAAACATTTTGCTAATGATGATTTTTCACAGTTACAACATTATATGTTATATAACATATATGTTATTAATGTTATAAATATATAATATGAACGTGTGTATTATCCATTATAATGTATTAAAAGCTACGCACATTAAAATACACTTTTTCTTACTAACAATGTTTCTTGTGTACGGCTCAGAAGGCTTAACAAGAAAAATATACTGAAGTTCCTTTTTATTAATACTAGTGTGAGAACTAAAGTACTATAAGGTTGCTTTAAGTTATAAGGGACCCATTAAAGTCCCCTTTCTTGTGTCTACATGCTTAAGATCACAGCAAATATGTATATTTCCTTTACCTTTGTGTTGCTGAAATGGTTGAAGCCCCGGCGATGTAGCGCGGTCTCCTGCTTTTATGATTGCCTTTTGTGTTACCAGTTAATTTATGTAGAGTTCAAAGCCTGAGATCTATTAAGACTAGAAGAAGAATCATCTTAATCCTCTGGGGTGAGACTTGTTTGAAACAAATGAATTAATAATGTTTTATTTATTTTTGTTTGTTTTTACGGGAAGAATGCAGGCAGGAAAATATCCCTTTATATCACTGCAAACAGAACCATTCAAGGCACAATACGAGCAGCCCAGGGTTCAGATATTTCCATTCTGTGAAATGCAATCAATGTGTTTCTTATTTGCCCCAGATATCAAGCCTGAAAATCTTCTGATCAGCTGTGACGATGTCCTAAAGCTGTGTGATTTTGGTAAGTAAAAAGACATCCTTTTCTTGAACTTGTGTAAACACACCAACATCTATTGGTTTTTGGTTTAGACTATGAGAAAATGTTTGCTTTCATAAAACAAGACCTCAAGATATATATATACTGGGCTTAGGCTGTGTAAAATCAGCCCAGTTTAATTTCCATCTGGATGTACTGATAACATAAGAGCATAAGAAAGTGTCCAGTCGAGAGGAGCCCATTCACCCCATTGTGCTCGTTTGGTGTCCATTAATAACTAAGTGATCAAGGATCCTATCCAGTCTGTTTTTGAATGTTCCCAAATTGTCTCTTCAGCCACATCGCTGGGGAGTTTGTTCAGATTGTGACGCCTCTCTGTGTGAAGAAGTGTCTCCTGTTTTCTGTCTCGAAACTGAATAACTAAAGCTGAACTGGGCCTCAGGTTGAACTGTATTATCAGATAAATGACCTTAAAGTAATATCAGAGGGTAAAGAGACAATTAACATTCAATACTAATTTAATATTTATTAAAGATTCTGTTTATCCCTCCCCAGTAAGCATCAGTCACCAGGCAAGACACAAGGCAAGTCAGTTTTTCTGTTTCGCTGGATGGTCAGTCACTGATTGATGACCTTGTATCATCTCCTCACATCCCTAGCTTTCAGAGAGCCAAGATAAATGGCCTCCAAAATACAAGATAACACACAGGACAGGATTTCCATAATTGGAAATTGGATAATTGGATCATAATTGCTGTACTATTTGTGTGATTTGTATAATTCCATTTTAGAAGCAATGCTGTGTGTGTGTTTGGTTACACTCACCATATCTTCTCATCACACTGAGAACTGCCTGTATTGTTGTTTATCTATCAAGTCTTACTCTCTGTCTGAATTGAGGAGGCTTGCCAGGACTTTCATTGTAGGTTGTTTTCTGTTTTTGAAAGGTTTTTGCATCTTTCCCTTGAACACATTTGAGCCTCACCTGTGTTCCCTATAAAAGCTGTATTTGTGTCTCGTTCTCTCTCATTATATATGTCAATGTATCAATACCATGACCTTTCAGCAGCGTGCTTCAAAAGAAGGACTGTAGAAGTAATTCAGAGAATGCAACAGGAGATCTCCAGCCCGTTTTAGGAGTCGTACCGTCTTCATTAGAGCAGATAAATATAATGAAACATTTTTATCGGCGGGCTTTTCTTTTGGTGTTTACATATGTATGTATTTATTTATTGAACCTCACATCGATGACTCACACCGAGAGGCGCGCAAAGACCCCTGCGTTGATCTTCACACTTCGGACGGGCGACCTGCCACCCAGCGCCACACTGACAGCGCTTCCCTTGTTGTTCGAGTTGTAATTAGATTCTCAGCAGGCTGGTGCCAAACTAACGCTGTGTTTTTCAGTCTTGGTGGCCTGTCCACTTTATTCTGCTCAGGTTTGATTATTTAAAGCTTAATTTGTATTCTGTGAAGTAAAAACACCCTGAAATGTGTCGTCCCTCATTCTGAAATGAGTGACTTCAGATTTCTTCTCTTGTCTGTGATCACATGACCTGGAATGGGCCACTCACACGGCATATAAACAAAAGAGATCTTTAATATTCAAGGGTATGGAAATGTTTGGATCATACATTTGAATGGTAGTATATGAGCCTGTTTCATTGTAAGTGATGGACATTACTTTTGAAGGGCTTCGTTCCATCATAAAAAGCTTAGCAAACGTCGAGCGGAGTTACCAAAAATTGTCCAGAATTATTTTAAGAGAAGTTGTATTCGTGCTCGAAAGCCCCTCTCACTACTGTAGTCTTCTTTTCCGTGCGCCACCTGGTGGGATGTTGGCGTTAGTGCACTTGGAAGAAGCCAAACGTTTCCAATGGAGCATCAGAGCATCTTATTTGATTATCTCAAAACGAGGCTCGTTATAACAAAACAAAGTGTTGAGGCTTCAATCTATTCGATGCAAGATCTGCTAATCGAGGCATTTTTAACTCCATTTGCTTTGTGATCCTTAAATTTTCCACACAGAGTTATGCATTCGGTATCCAAAGAGCGAGATTATGTAACCGCCTATTCCAGTGAGCCAGCAGCTTTGCGGGTTAGCATATTTGTGAGTCTCGGCCTAATATATGGCCAAGTATATCTCAGCTGGGCTTTAGACTTTTATTTTATCGGGATTTCTTCTTCTCCAAACCAAACCAAATCTTTACTGAGGAATTGTCGGATTCTGCCAATTAAACACCCAGGGGGCAGGCATTTGTTAGGAAGCCAAAAGCAGGGGGTGGGCACTGACTCCAACAAGGTTAGAGATTAAAGGCGCTTTGCAGTGTTGTTTTCCAAAGTAGGTAGATGGAGGCTTGCCTTTATCTTTGGTTTGATTCAGATTTCAAGGCAGAGTGCCATCATACGCCATAAATTAGTAATCAAAGGAAATTAACATAATTTAATGAATGGCGAATTAAAAATCACAGAAAGTGGTTTAACAGATCCAGATGTGCGAAATTCAGTTCAAAGTGGCCTCAGCGTGTCTCAGTTTAACTGCTTTTCACGTTCGGCTTTAAAAGCGCAGTCGTTTTTTAGAGACGGTGGAAAATAGCATTGGTTTGGGCAAAGTTTATACTTTATTAAATACCGCTAGGTTCTGTACAGTCACAACTCTCTCTTGGCAGGATCTACAGGACCTTTATGGCACTTGATTGATACACCGTGTTATCTTGTAAAGTCAAGGGTGTATCAATCAAGTGCCTTAAAGGTCCTGAAAATCCCTTGTTTGGTGAGAGAGAAGATTCTGCAGGAAGTGGTTTAAGTAGCTTCCTTGGTCAACCTCATCATTGGCCGATATATAACCCACCCAACAGGAGGTGGGTTATACCCTCCAGGGGTACAGTGCAGCCACATGGTGTTTATCTTGCCCTGAAGTCTGGGTGTATTCAGACTTGAGACACGGGAGACACTTTGCAGGTCACCTTTCCGAAAAAGAGCCCCCACACCCTCCTCTTTAATATGAGTGGAGATGGAAATGTCGCTTTTCATCTGTCTGAAGTACTTGACTGAGTCACAGGGCACTGACAGACAGAGACGGAGGATTCGGTTGATTTATATCGCAGAGGGAAGGACTCCTGCCACTGAGGGGAATACAGAACGGAGCCGTAGCCGTGCGGAGACGTCACCCCCGGTTATCAATGATCAGCGCTGGGAGTCTTGTCACAGACGTATTAATGATCTATAGGCCGTATCTGACCCGGATCTCTCCGCCTCAAAATTGGTTACCCGTTGGGATTCCCGAAGGCAGCCGCAGGAGGACGTGGAATTAGTTTCGCCAGTTCCGAGTCTGTTCGGCGGGGGGCTAATGACTCCAATTCCTCTCATCCCGCCGTGGAAAAACCAGGCTCATGAGCAAGAGGCGGCACTCTCAGTCCTGGGAGTGTTAAGTGAACCAGCAAACCCTCGCTCTCCCCCCCCCAACTGGTGCGGCTGCAATTCAAGCCCCTAGCGAGGCATTTTGGAGCAAAGGATGGAAAAATAAAATATGATAACAAAAACACACAGTTACTGGGCTGAGCAGCGGCTGTCGCGACGGTCTTTTGCAGCTGGCAGGGTGGCGCTCAGAGGCGTCTTGGGCATCGCCGCAGCGGAGAGGCTGAGCCCGGCATCGCATTTGGGGACTCTCTGACTGATTTAGTTATGCTCTTTAGCCCATGTTCCCCCGTCACTGAGCACATAATTACAGAGCCACTCGTTGCTAAAAAAGCAATTATAGTTTTTATAGCTTCTGTGAACAGACTGCGGAGATTCTTTTTTGTATTTTATCACAGTTTTACTATTTTACAGTATATCCACATTTACATGGTTAAGGCAAAAGCTTGTTATTGGACTTAATTGTACACAACTGGTAATGAATGTCTAACGTGCTTCCTGTGATATTCCCATACCATTTATTTCAGTATTATGTAAAGAAGGATCTAAAGTAAGGGTCTGCAGGTTTTACATAGTTTTAACACTGATTTTTCTTTTTCACTTTGCAATACAGATATACAATTTAAAATATTCCTTCAGTTAAAGGGATGCGAATAGTAAAGGAAATACAACAACTTTTGTACCTGGTTAGTTTGCATCTTAGTGTGTGCTTTACCAACGAACGCTGCAGCGCAACACACCCTGAAGGCAGCCCTCGATGTTTACAGCGCTGCTCCACTGAACCCATCTCCTGCGGGTCGGCGCCTCGGCCTGTGTGTTGTTCATGTGCTCTGATCTCTGAGCCTCGTTGTTGGTGTCCTCTTGCAGGCTTCGCCCGGAACCTGTCGGAAGGCAGCAACGCCAACTACACAGAGTACGTGGCCACCAGGTGGTATCGCTCGCCGGAGCTGCTCCTGGGGTGAGTGACGGGCAGTTCTGCTAGATCTGATGCTTTTTCCTCTTGATTTAGAGGTTTTTAATGCTTACTCAGGTTTTTGTAGTGGTGAATTTTATGGCTTGTAAGAGTTTTTTCTAGAGGCTTATTTCACCACCTGTTGTCCCTGCCCCACATATGCTTGATTACTCTGTGCACCAAGACTCCCAAGGGTCACCTCAAGTGGGTTTTTAGAGTTAGAGAATTCCCCTCACACACACATAACTGCCCCAAATAATGCCCCGCAACACTGGTGTGTTTAGATTCTTGTCTCAGAGATCTGTAAGGAAACAACAGCACCCGATCCATCCCATTACATGTCACCTTTTACAGTTTATTCTGCATTCAGCATTTTGGATCCTAATCCCTTTTACATGTGTTTTTTTCTCCTCCATTTTCTGCTTAGAATATTTGCTATGATATCTAACTATTCAAGCAAAAATGCTGGAAATATTCCCCAGGGCCAACAGGACCAAGATAAACTGTTTTAGCGTCTGGGTTTTACACACACCTCAGACCAGAATACTGTGCAACACCCCCCCCCCCATGCTTCTTTTCCAAGAAAACTCAGTTAAAATGGCACATAATCTAGGACACAGAAATGCACCATCCAAAGGATCTGCAACAAGGCAGGAGAAAGTATGATTAAACAGCCTTTTCAGTTTCTCCATGTTGTCTGATGACTTACCTAAAAGGTGTTTATCCTGAGCAGTTTCATTTGCAATTGCAATCTTAAAAGGCAAAACATGATTCATAATTTCATGATTATAGTCAAAACCTCATCAAGCATGATACAAAACATTACTCATACTATTGTCCATAATTTGTATATTATTTCCACGGTGCCCTGCCACATTTTGATGTCTATCTAAAGGAGTTCGCTTGAGAAAACGGACTTTTTGATTCTGGTCTGTTTCTAATCAATGCCAACAGTTGACTCAATCACAGAAAAGAAAACCTGACACATTTTTTTTAATCACTACATATTTTTATGCCGCCACCAGAATTATTTCCTTCTTCCTCTGTCTCCCTGTCTCTCTCTACCCCCCCCAACTCCCTCTCTGCCGGTACACCAGGGCCGCCTACGGCAAGGCAGTGGACATGTGGTCCGTGGGCTGCATCCTGGGCGAGCTGAGCGACGGGCAGCCCCTCTTCCCAGGTGAGAGCGAGATCGACCAGCTGTACACCATCCAGAAAGTGCTGGGGCCGCTGCCGCCCGAGCAGATGAAGCTCTTCTACGGCAACCCTCGCTTCCATGGACTGCGGGTAGGTCTCCAGATGCCCTCGCCATCCCCTGCTCAAAGACACCGACTCATCGTCTTCATTTTTCCCTTGGCATGACCCAGGATGTGTGTAGTCCCTACAGAGACACTTTTATACCGTACACAGCCGGTATAGACACTGAAAGCGAAGGAATCTGGTCTGTCGGCAGCTTCCCAGAAGGCTGTGCGTTACGAGAGGCATGCGCACAGTATTTATAATGTTCCTCCCTTCCTCTTAAGCTTATGTGGAACTTCTACTAAACAAAAAGAACAATAACTTCTTTCATAAATGAGTAACAACAACCTGTTCAGTCTTATATCTTGGCTTGGTATGTTTGTAGTCCCTCAGTCAAGCCCTGAAGTATGGCTAAGCAGAATAACGGATCGATAGCAGAAATCCACACGGAGGGCTCAGTATGATCGGCCACACGTTGGTGTTTACACATGCTTTACTATGGGGAGCAGCGGTTGACTCAAACGTGTTTACAGTGCGAGTGAAGCACGACTTGATAACATGTGAGTAATCGTGGACTCGGCACTCTGTTTAATAAAAAAACTATTAAATGCCACAGAATTATCTTATCCCATGGGGGTTGCATCATTGAAACTGACTCTGGGCTGTAGGATAGTGTGCAGTCAGCAGATTGGATTTTTGGGCTTCTTGGAAAAGTGAAACTATTTGCTGATGTAATGCAGGGCAGCTGGTTTTAATTTGTGGAGATAAATCTCTGCAGGAAGCTTAGCTGGGAGCCCTGACATGTTTTACTCTAAGTAGGTGTCACAACACATGCAGCAGAGTCCGGCAGGCAAAGAAAAAAGTGATTCTGAGCATAATAAAGGAATATATTAACACCAGAAAGCAGAGGCAGAGGCGCAATCTCCATGTTTGAGTTTCCCCAGTTTCTGACTTCAGCCTCATTTTATGAATAATAGTTCTGAACAGATAACATTTACCGCGAGCCAGAACAAGCGCCGAGCTTCCCTGTGGGGGAGAGAGAGCCGAGTATTGAGGCCAGAGAGCTGAAAGTAGGCCAGAGAAAGAGGCGATACGGCTCCGTGTACTGTGCTTCGCTCTTTGTGTTGTTTTTTTAACAGAAGTGTGCATTCTGTGCCATTTATGCTTGGAGACATTTTCTCGTGGGTATAATTGCACTCGGCTCAGGGTAAACTAAGGACCACTGCATTTATATTTATTTGTTTTGAAGTTTATTTCTCCGTGCCACCTTTGCACGTGACTTCATGTTACTTTGGGGTCTATACCTCATCCAATGTCCAGCATATACATGTCAGAAAGTGAAGTTAAATAATATGACCCATAAAGCTTCTGACCACCACCTCACACCCTACCCTGCAAGCAGGTCTTTCCTAGGGTTTAGTGAACAGAGTACAATGGTGGATGCTGGTGTCTGTGTCAGGGCTTTCAGAGGCATGGCACTGAAGCAGTGCCAATAATGTGTGGTGACTGCATTGACTATTGACGACCACATGGGCACCAGCAGCCGTCAGAGATGGCATCGGTACTAAAGGAGTGCCCAGTGGCAGCACCGAATTCAGGTGCCCCCTGTAGGGCACCTGGGGAAATCAGGCAAGTAGTTGATGAGGGTCATTGTCAGCTCCACCCCCTAACCTGAAGGGCTTGACCTGGTCATCTAGACACAATGCATCATGGGATATTCTCTGGTTTGTCTGAAAAACAAAGGTTAATAATACTTAAAGGGACACTACATTTAAGAATGAAGGTTTAAAGCTGTTTACTCTGTCTGATGTATTTGAGATATTGTCATCATGTAGAGCCTGTGCTCTTACCATCTGATATTGCCCAAGCTGTGGGGTCTGCTGGGGTCTGTAATTGTGGCTCCAGGAGCTCCAACCTGCGAAAGAGCAGTTCTGAACCCAAGAGCAGCCTCCTCCCTCTATGGCTCGGCCTCGGGATTATTCTGTCTTAACCGATAGATCTGCTTGATTTGATCTGACAAGTAGGATTATGTAACCTTAGTGTTGAGGTCATGTTAGCAACTGGCCTGTTTAAGATGGGTTTTTTGTTTACAGTCGGACAGAGATCACCAGTAGAGAACAGTGAAAACCATTGCAGATTTGTTTTCGAGCTGCAGCCAGACGTCTTCTGTCAAGACGGCAGTGCTAAACTGTTGTGCGCAAGAGGAATTGGCACTGTCTCTCTAATGTCACTGGGGTACCTACGGCCCAGCTTGCTGTGATGCCTGGTATTATTAATGGCATGCGTGTTTCCAATATAAAACTCTGAGAAAATATGAAAAACTGTGCATATAGGACGTAATATTAAGATACTGTTACTTACTTATTATTGTAAGAGTCATGTCGTATGCAGTCTGCGCAGGACCTTGACATATTTTATTTGAAAGTGCTCTTGCCCCTGTTCTATACTCCTGTGTCTCTGTGTTTAACATGATAAATCAAGGCCCTTCGGTCATTTACTCAAAGAACATCACTACCGTCCCCAGTCTGTTCAAGATTGCTAATCTAAATTCATCAGACTGGATGAGGAACCTTCGTAGTAGCTTTGTGCTGCCATTTATTAAACTTGTATTCCCCATTTGTGAAGTTGAACTAACCCGATGCTCTGTTTACAGTTTCCTGCAGTTAGCCACCCTCAGACCCTGGAGAGAAGATACCTGGGGATCATTAGTGGCGTCATGTTAGACCTGATGAAGGTAAGAGTGCCCAGACGGGATGGGTGAACAGGGCGGGGTGTTTCAGGGCCTGACGATATTCATCTCATGTGTCGTAACTGTAAACGAACAAGAATGTCACAAGAAACGCCGCTTTGTGTCTAAAAATGTCACCCTCTTTGAAGGACCTTGGCGAGGATTCCCCTCATTATTTGCTCACCAGGAACTAGAACATAAGAAAGTGTACAATCGAGAGGAGGCCATTCGACCCATCGTGCTCGTTTGGTGTCCATTAATAACTAAGTGATCCAAGGATCCTATCCAGTCTGTTTTTGAATGTTCCCAAATTGTCGCTTCAGCCACATCGCTGGGGAGTTTGTTCAGATTGTGACGCCTCTCTGTGTGAAGAAGTGTCTCCTGTTTTCTGTCTTGAATGCCTTGGAGCCCAATTTCCATTTGTGTCCCCGGGTGTGTGTGTCCCTGCTGATCTGGAAAAGCTCCTCTGGTTTGATGTGGTCAATGCCTTTCATGATTTTGAAGACTTGAATCAAGTCCCCACGTAGTCTCCTCTGTTCCAGGGTGAAAAGGTTCAGGTCCTCAGTCTCTCAGTAGGACTTTCCCTTCAGACCTGGAATAAGTCTGGTTGCTCCTCTGAACTGCCTCTAGAGCAGCGATATCTTTCTTGAAGTGTGGAGCCCAGAACTGCACACAGTATCCAGATGAGCTCTAACTAGTGCATTGTACAGTCTGAACATCACTGCCCTTGTTCTCAATTCTACACTTTTGACAATATACCCTAACATTGTGTTTGCCTTTTTTAATTGCTTCACCACATTGTTTGGATGGAGAAAGTGAGGAGTCCACATAGACTCCTAGGTCTTTCTCATGCGTTACTTCATCTAGTTCTATTCCTCCCATAGTGTAATTATAGTGGACATTTTTGTTACCTGCATGTAATACCTTGCACTTTTCCACATTGAATTTAATCTGCCAGGTGTCGCCCACAACTGAATGTTATCTAACTCACTTTGAATAGCCTGTGCTGCCGAGATTGTATCTGCTGAGCCACCTATTTTAGTATAATCTGCAAATTTGACAAGTTTGCTAACTATCCCAGAGTCCAGATCATTAATATAGATTAGAAAAAGCAAAGGCCCTAGTACTGATCCCTGTGGAACTCCACTAACAACCTCAGTGCTAATCGACACCCTCTGTTTCCTAGACATCAACCAGTTCATAATCCATCTACTTACATTACCCTGAATGCCTACAGCTTCCAATTTGAGGATCAGTCTTTGGTGTGGAACCTTATCAAAAGCTTTTGGAAATCTAAGTATATC
Organism: Amia ocellicauda; assembly: GCF_036373705.1. Taxonomy (NCBI): domain Eukaryota; kingdom Metazoa; phylum Chordata; class Actinopteri; order Amiiformes; family Amiidae; genus Amia; species Amia ocellicauda. The sequence goes on from NC_089855.1 coordinate 5,140,795, forward strand.
ATATCATATGCTTTCACATGATCTACAGCTGCAGTTGCATGTTCACAAAGCTCAAATAAATTAGTAAGGCATGATCTGCCTCGTCTAAACCCATGTTGACGATCTCCAAGAATATGGTTTTCATTAAGATGCTCGTCTATTTTATGCATTATCATTTTCACCAACATTTTACAGGTGATGCAGGTGAGACTGATTGTTCTATAATTTCCTGGCTCAGTTTTGTCCCCTTTCTTGTGGATTGGTATGACATTTGCTGTCTTCCAGTCAGTCGGCACATCCCCTGTTCTAAGTGTCATTTGGAATATTTGACTTTGCGGCCTATAAATAATTTCCCTCATTTCTTTAAGTACTGTTGGAAATATCCCATCTGGCCCAGGTGATTTGTTTGTTTTTAATTCCCTTTAGTACCTCCTCCTCATTTATCCTGATCTCTCTTAGGGTTTGACTGGACTTGTTATTAATCTGTGGCATGTTATCTGTTTTTTATTTTGTAAAAACCTCTGTGAAATACTCATTTAGAACATTTGCCACATCTTGTTCGTTTTCCAAGATACTTCCATTTTTGCCCTTTATCTGTTTCACTTCCTTCTCTATTGTCCTCTTGCTGTTGTAGTATTGAGAAAAGCTCTTTGCATTAGTTTTAGCTCTAAGAGCTATGTTTCTTTCTATTTCCCTCTGCTTTCCTGATGCCTTTCTTAAGATCTCTTTGCAGTTCAATGAGAACTAGTTTAATTTGTGGTGTGAATCTGCCCAGATACCACCAAAGTATTCAGTCAGTGGAACAGTACATTTGAAATGTAAATGGGACTAATAACTTATAACTAGGATAGATAGAACCCCCCATCACCTGATCTCTAGGGAGCCCCAGTGCCTGTAGGAGACCTGTCTGCTCTCATTATGACTCCGGGACGGTGGATGAGCCATAGAATCGCTGTCACCACGACTTACAGTGAACAAACGCAGGCCTCAGGTCTCGTCCATGCTGACATGTGAAAACAGCTCCCAATTTACAGTCCGATCGATGCAGAGCGATGCAACTTGGCAGCTCTTTACCGCCCTGCTCTGCCAGCCAGGCAGTTGTGTAACGGGAGAGTGTGGTCGGAGTCAGTTTTGTGGGCAGCGTTTGTGGTGTGAAATAAGAGTGACTCATCCGCTGTAAAAACAAAGGAATGACTGTGATTTCTGAGATGTTGCAGGATGGGAACCAGGAAAGGTCGAAAGGGAATCGATGCCAAGAACATTTTTTTTTGTTTTAATATGTTTAACTCTCCACAATTAGTGCAAATCTGAAATTCGTGTTCTTACAGTATATTCTGTGCTAAGTGTGCAACCCCTTTTAGTGTAGTTTGACTTGAGAGAATCAGCACAATAACTACAATAAAAGAACTGGAATATCTTTTGTTCGGCTCCTGTACCTTTTGATCATAAAACAAACGTCAGGTCCAGCCCCTGCGCGTTGTGTCCTTCGAGAGGCACCTCACACTCTGTTCCTCCCTGTTTCCAGAACCTCTTGAAGCTGAACCCGTCAGAGCGGTATCTGACCGAGCAGAGCTTGAACCACCATGCCTTCCAGACGCAGCGGCTGCTGGACCGGCCCAGTGCCGCCTCCCCGCCCCGCTCCTCCAAGAGGAAGTCGTACCATGGCGAGAACAACGCTGCCTCCAACAGGTCTGACTCCCTAATTTCCTAATTACTCTGTCCAAGCTGCTTGTATAAGTGTATCGCTTTAAATGTAGTTTTTAATTAATTGTATTTATATTTATTATATTAGAAATTCTAGTTTTTGTGGGATGTAGTTATTCATTTATTTTTACATCAGATTAGCACAAGTTTATTCCGGGGCGCTAATATATGATGTGTCAACAAATGGTTCAGTTTGCAGGCTCCGCTTTCCCTGCTTTCCTGGTCACATCCAGCTTGCTTTCTGTTCCTTCCTACAGAAACCATGGGAGCAAGAGCTCGGGCCTGCAGTCCCACCACCGGTCCAACAGCAAGGACACCCAGGCCCTGGCCTCCAGCCTGCCCCGCGCCGAGGATCTGCACCCCAACAACGACAGCTTCCTCAACGGGAACCTGCCTCCCCCGGCTGCCCTGAGCCCCACCCTGCACCCCAAGAACTATCAGCCGCAGACCCTCAACCGCTCCGGCTCCAGCAGCAAAGACCTGGCCAACAACAACCTGCCCCACCTGCTCAGCCCCAAGGACGCCAAGTCAAAGACAGAGTTCGACTTCAACGTGGTCCCCAAGGCCCCCGACGGGCCCGGCACCAAGTATCTGAAGTCCAACTCCCGTTCGCAGCAGAACCGCCACTCCTTCATAGAGGGCAAGACTGGCACGCTGCAGTCAGGTGAGAAGCACAACCGCCACAGCTACATGGAGTCATCCCATGGCTCCATGCCGGCGCCGTCCAAGAACGCGCCGTCCTACCTGAGCCTCTCCAAGAGCCACGGGGCTCTCAGTGACTCCAAATCCGTGGGCAACCTCAGCGAGGCGCGTGCACACCTGGAGGACCCCAGCTCGCGCTACTTCCCCTCCAGCTGTATGGACCTCAACGCCCCCGGGAGCCCCTCCGGACGGCACGGCGAGGTCCGCCCCGCTCTCAGCCCCTCGGGGCGCAGCAACCCGCGCATGGAGAGTGGCACGCTGGACTCCCGCCGGTCCTCCTCCCGCCACGCCAAGACCCTGGAGGAGATCAAGTCTCCGGAGCTGCTGGACGGCAAGGGAGGCGGGGGGCATGCCCACTCCCTGTCCGCGCCCCACGAGTCCTTCCCCTACGGCCTGGGTTACACCAGCCCCTTCTCCTCGCAGCAGCGGCCCCACCGCCACTCCATGTACGTGCGCAGGGAGCGGCCGCGCGCCCACGGGCCCGACACGGGGCTCACAGTGGGGCAGGGCATGCCGTCCCGCGCCAGCAGCCTGCAGCTCCTCTCGCCCCAGGTGCAGCACCGGACTCTCAACCGGCACTCGGTGGGCTCCTCGCGGGAGGACTGCACCGAAGACATGAGCAGGGTCAGTCTCGGCACCCCCCCCCGATACGCCTCCCCTTGGGGGTCCCCCTCACACAGTCGCTCGCCAAAAACGCACAGGCGCGGGCCACTCACTGTGTCTGTGTCGAAGCCCCTGAATGTTAACGTACAACCTGAAGGTAACAGACAGAGTCTTCCCTCATGAGAGGCCAGTCTTATCTGAGCTTCAAATAAGGTCAGCGCACTGTTTGCAATGGCTTACCATGCTATTTCAGTGAGGGACTTGGCTTGAGGGAATGATTTACATTAGGATTATCAGATGGCATAGATAGATTAACCAAAACCATCCTGAATTTTTGCATTGATATAGCCGGTCCGAGTCCTTGTTCTTGCACCAATACTGGGGTACTAATCCAGAATGTGTGTGTAAAGAGATCACGGTTAAAAGAGCAGTAAATCGTCCAAATACATAAATAAATAGACTATATTTTTAAGGGAGGTGATTCTTATGGAAAGATCTGAGTTTAAGTGTGATCACACAGGAAGGTGCACAATTATGACCTCAGCGTAAAAACAAATCAGCCTGTATCTATCCTGAACAAGTCGCCATTACTTAAAGGCCGAGCTGTGGCCTCTTCAGTGCTGAGTGAGTCTTCAGACGTGTGATATCAGTCACCTGCTGTTCAGCAAAGCACGGCCTACCTGACGCGGCTACGAAACGTCCCACGACTCTGATTTTCGATCAGCACATCTTCTCATGCAGCACTGCAGAGTCACGTAGAAATGTGTTTCAGTGTAGATATCCTTTAGCTTCAGTTGATATCGCCTGCCCTCTGCTTTGATTTCATGTTGGCTTTCACGTCCTCTGCGGTGTGTTGATCTCTGATTCCCTTTCACAAGTGACTTCGGCTTTCTTTAGACTCTCTGGAACCGAGTGTGGTGCGATAATGAATACTCGCTCGGGGGGAGGCGATGGAGAATCACAGAGAACACAGAATAATGTGACACGAAAGCCCTGAAATAACAGCACAGGGCATTTGATGTGAACTCTCTTTGTCACGGCTGCACAATATCTCACACCTCTCCTAAATGCTAACCTGTTCCTGCATGGGACCTGACCCACTGGCTGTGAGTGACTTTGGCTGAGATTAATTTATTGCACTCCATGGTGGCACAGGTCAGGATTTTCTCATGAAGTTTCATAAACTCGCTTCCCACACTGTCACCCTTCCAGTGGATCCATAATGGGGCAAATTACAGATTGGATCCATGAGGGAATTCTTGGTTGGGGGGTATATGTTTGTGTACCTTTTCTTGCCAGAATTTGAATTTGAAAAGATTCCTGCTGTTTTTAAATCCAGCTACACTGCAGTGCTTTATAAACAGCCAGTGAATCACAATGTTGTGCCACTCATCGAAGGGTAAACTCTTCTAGGACTGTCAGGTACCATGGTGGCCCCGGCTCGCTCTGTGTGTAGGTACTGTCTGACAAGAATTCTTTCTTAAGTTGCATTTCTTTTGTTTTTGTTTTGCGTATGTCCTGACCTCCGCCGATGTGTCCTGCTTCATTTGCTGTCCATTTTGTCAACAGAGTGACCAGTCCCCTTCAGAGGTGACCCATTCCCGACCCCCGATTAAAGACTCCACGCGGGACAACACAGCACCCTTTCACACACAGCGCCAAAAAAGCGAGGTCCGAAGCTGCTGTAACTACTGCGCATGATGTCATGTACCCGTATTCTTTAGTCGGAGATCCCCCAAGGGAATTCCTCTGCCCTCCCCATGAGACCTGGCTGCAGATTGCCATCATACAGTTTGTTTGGGCCGTGAAAGATCAACGTAGTCACAGGCAGATTTCCCCGTCGATTCCTTTTTTTATCTCTGCAGTCGTTGTTGAAAGTATAGCTCCATTCTCCTAAAGCTTCTGTGTGCATATAGTTCAGTTCTCATATCTAAAAATACGATTAATAAATGCCTAATACATATATACCTATATTTCGAAATATGTAGAGAGATCATTTGATTTGTAGTTACCTCGGATGTTATTCTTCCTCTGAGAGGGTTAGGTGGGTACTTTTCATTACGCCTGCGAGGAAGAGAAATAACCGCTTGCCGGAACTGCTTTTCTTCTTTCTCTTCTGCCTCTCTCCCTTTTCTTTCTTTCTCTGGAAGCAGCCAAGAACCAGAGCTGTCAGAGAAGTGTTTACCGTGCAGTGTTACTTGCCTCGATGAGGTTGCAAACCCTCTGAGGTGCCAGTAATGGTCTTCTTTCTGCCTAGGTGGGAATGTACCATGATCCACACCCGGAAGACGGGGCGTCCTCGAAAGAAAACCGCATCCTTTACACCGACTCCATGCCCAGACGAGTGGGCAGCTTTTACAGAGGTATGCGTTTTCCCACTGGGTTTTAGATCCACTGTTCTATACTCATTTTGTGACAATGTAACTCTTAGGATTCAAGTTTTGATTTGGTTTCATACATTACTTATCATAGAGTTTGGCAAAATTATTTCCAATGTATGACCTTTTTAAATACAGTCACCCTGAGACAGGACATAAGAGCATAAGAGAGTGTCCAGTCGAGAGGAGGCCATTCGCCCCTTCGTGCTCATTTGGTGTCCATTAATAACTGAGTGATCCAAGGATCCTATCCAGTCTGTTTCTGAATGTTCCCAAATTGTCTCTTCAGCCACATCGCTGGGGAGTTTGTTCAGATTGTGACGCCTCTTTGTGTGAAGAAGTGTCTCCTGTTTTCTGTCTTGAATGCCTTGAAGCCCAGTTTCCATTTGTGTCCCCGGGTCCGTGTGTCCCTGCAGATCTAAGCAAGACTTGTGATCAAGTTGGTCTTGAAACGCTCTGTAGCCAGGGTCAAGGGGGAGACCTCTTTGGCTTGGGTTTCATTCCTGCGCTGGATTTGTTCCAGCCCTCCTGTCATTGTAATTGCAGTAGAAATGTTTTTTTAGCCCAGAACTGGAAGCCCAGATGATTTTCTGTGTGTCTCAGTGGGTTGTTTCATGACAAATATGTCAACCTCTGAATAATCAGTTAAGGATCTCGGAGGCATTGACAAAATAACTCTGGTGAAATCCTGATTCAGCAGTAACGAAGCCTTCCTGCACTAAGAGCAGGTGGTGAGCAATTTAAAATGGCATATGTTCATTCCCATGAACCCCAGAAAACCATGGAAACAGTTTACACTGAGACTTGACAGATCTGGCTGCACTCAGGGGTGAAGACACTCGATGAGAAACCTAATGCTTTGCTAACTATTGACCCAGTTTTAGGAGAAAGAGTCTCGGGTGAACTGGGAGAATTGTCTGCAGGAATACTTTACAGACACGATCTACATGAGACCTTTAAAACGAGGACCTTTCTTTTATCCTGTTCTTCTGATTAAAGCTGTTCGATATGTGTACCCCACAAAAGAATAGGATTGCACGGGGCTGGGGGGGGTCAACCATTCTGACAGCCATGTTTCTAGCAGCTCCTCTCTCTTCCGCCCTGCAGTGCCCTCACCTCGGCCAGACAGCACGTTCCACGACAGCGGGGTCCAGAGCCGGGGACCCTCGGTGCCTGTGGACAGCTCCTCCCTCTCCAACCACTCCAAGAGACAACCTGCCTTTGACCCCTGGTGAGGACACAGCCCTTTACCCCAATGACAGACCAGGTTCAACCTCAGATCTTGAGCGGGAAAGAAATAGATTAAACGTTTATGCTCATATAAATCACATGGTATGATTCCAACCTTTCTAAGGATGCAGTTGGTTCTATTGAAGGGTGGACGCACTTCTGGAAACCAGCTCTTCTAGTGTGAGGGATCAAGTGTTAATTTAACTGCTGCTTAGTGAGTCACGAGGCAACAGCTGTTCTGCCAGAGTTGCTGCCTGGCTTTTGGACCAGCCCTTGAACATTTTCTCTGCCATTTTCGTATCAATCAATAGGACCGCCCAACACGTGTTTCCCCGGTCTCTTCCAGGCTGATATTAATTTGAATGGCCTTCGCAGACACTAATGAGTGGCCTACATTTAATATAGCCTCTTTCACCCATATTCAGTATCCCTCGGTGCCTTATCGAGAAGCTCCTGATGATCGTGCACTGAAACAATACACATTGTTCATCTGAAAGCCTGAGTTTCTGTGGCCATTGATATGCAGCCCTTGTAAGCTGTCAGGCGTTGGGTATGATGGAGATGGAACAAAAGCAGTTTGCATTAATCTGACAGTGAGAAATACAAAAGGATGGTTTATTCGTATTGCTGGATGTCAGATCTGATTTCCCGCTATAATGAGAGCCGCAGCAATCTAGATCGCAATCGTGAGATGAATGAATCTCAATTATATTTGGGAAAAAAAGGGTCTGACAGCTTACAAGACATGTACTGTGCCTCGGCAGCCCACCTGGCTTGGAGAATAATCGAATCAGAAGTTGCGGTGTCATCCGGCTTCATTCATAATTGTGATGAGAAATCATGATCAGCAAAACTTAAAAAAAAAATCCAAACTAATGATATTAAATAGACAGCCAGTAAAGAATCCTGTCTTTTCTTTTCACAAAGTACACCATTAAGGGTGGCTATAGCTATTTCAACAGCAGAAGTAATGGTAAAAAATTGTCTGTGGCTTTTTCTTTCCATAGCTCCACTTTTTTTTCGTTGAAACTGTTCCCATAAAGACCATATTGTTTTCTCAGCAATGTGAAACTCCTGCTAGACCGAGTCTTTGCCAGAGCATCGTCCAAAGGTGGGGAGACCCTGAACGATCACGATGTCTGCTTTTTTTTTTTTTTAAGGAAAAACGCAGAGAATGTGAACATCAATCCCCCCGAGCCCACGAAAGAGAGAGAGAAACAGGGCTTCTTCAGAGCGATGAAGAAGAAAAAGAAGAAGTCTCAGACGGTGGGTAACAAGACCGCACTCCAGTCAGGAGGCCGTTGCTGTGTCAGAGCTTACTGGGCTGTGAGGAAGCGTTTGTAAAGATGGGAATGTGTGTTTGTATCTGTGTGTGTGTGTGTGTGTGTGTGTTTATTTGTGTATATATGTATGTGTGTAAACAAATGTCATATTATTTTGCCATGGCAGATTTTGTAGCTCGGGGTTTTCCTACCAAGTATTAATTGCACTGTTTTGCTCTGACATAAATAAGACAACTTGACACAAAGAACACAGTTACTGTAGTCAGTGTTAAAACCAGTGCTACCAGCCATTGATGATGACAAAGATGGCTGCGCTGGACTGGAGGGTGTAGATCACTTACTGCCTGCCCTTTCCTGTCCCTTTGCATCAGCTGTGTCGTACATGCCTGGGCAGCTGTCAATCTGTCAGACTCTGGGAAAGACTTGCAGAAATGACAGTCTCTGTGTTCAGGCCTCAGGGCTCTACTCTGTACAGTACAGCCAGAACCCCCCTTTGCAGGGCTGTGATCCAGTCTGATCACCGGGATGAGATTGCTGTGCATGCTGGGAATTCGATTGCATTCTCAGCAGCCACTTCCTCTCCGGGGACTTGTCCAATCAGAGTAAAGAGCACTCGGCAATTAAAGCAAAGCTGCTCATGTGCTGTCTTCCACACAGAACTGCTAATGGAAAGAGAGCAGAAATCATTGATACGGGGGGCTGGAGAGTGCTAAATCACAGTGTATAATCAATACCCATTTCCCAATGTCCTGCTCTGCCTGTGTAAAGCTAGTTGAGGGGGGTTTAAGGCTCACTCCTATTTCAGTCTCCTCCCCAGAAGTGCAATAAACCGATCTGTGCCTCATGACAGTGTGAAGCGCATTTCCTGTCCCCCTTCATCAGCCTGTGTAGTCCAGTCACTACACGCAGAAGCAGTGGTTTACAGTCTTCTGGTCTTGCTCTTGCCCAAGGCAGTGTCTTCACTTTAACCCTCAGTTTGTATCACCTGCTTCTGAAGCTCGGCAGTTTTTGGAGCTGGCCAGCTTAAAGAAAACGAGTGTTTGGGAGAACAGAGGTAGAGTTCTAGTCTAGGCCCCAGGATACATATTTACAAGCCTGTACAGTCAATCGCTGCTTTTGTCTTTGTCTTCTTTGGGCTGCTATACACTTCTCATGAAAAATAATAATAATACGCAAACACGTTAGGCTGTACATCGTAGCACGCATCGAGGACGTGTTGTTTGTATACTGTGCCTTTTTGTGTTTTATTTAAGTAGATGTTTCCTGAAATTATTTTCTACAATGTGCCACTAGAGTGTTTTGCATCTTATATTGCAGACAGAAGACGGCATCGGAAAGAATCCCAGCATCAAGAAATACCTTTTCCCTCTTTTTAACTCAAAGAATAATATAAAACATAGCACGTCCCTGAAAGTCCTTCCTGTAGTCCCTCCACCCATGGTATTCGATTTATCTACTGCACTCTACCTACCTAACCTTCTCCGATAACAGGACTGCTTTTGCATGCCATTGACAATGTTCATTTATGATTCTGAAGTATACATACATTGTATTATATCCTCGATGGGGAACCATGACCAGATCTATCAAATGCAACGTTCTTCTCACACGATCGGCTACTTGAGTTAGATTGGATCATTGGACGATCGAGGTCATAGCTCGCCCCGTGTTTCAAAAAGCAATAACTTAAAAAACATACCATTACATATATATTGGTATACATGCTTGTACTGTAACATGTAATGCCTGGTATGATCTGATACCCAGAGAGCATTGTGCTTCAGCAAGGTCCTTGATATTTGGGTCATTTTTATCCTCTCTGTGAAGAATGGAACCCTGTTCTGAGCCATCACCATTTTGTTCTTACAGGACTTTTCATTCACTTTTCAGTGCTGTGAAAAGTGAGATCACTCATCTGGAGGGTGCATGATATTCTTCAGTCAGATAAAGATGGCTTAGATATTTATGACTTTGCACAGGGGTGGCCAATTCCAGTCCTTGAAGGTCAACGGATCTTCTGCATTTCTTTCAGTCCCTATCGTTCTGTGTTCTTTAGCATTAATTGTGAATACCTGTAAAAACTGTTGGACTAGTCGGTGGCACTCCAGGACCAAGGACCCAGATTGGCTATCGCTAGCTTAAGTTTTGGGTATTTTGTGAGCTGGAATGAACCATTTAAAAGAACTGGTGCATCATGGTTTCCCAGGGTCATTCAATGAACAAAATGCTGCGATATAACACCTGAAATCTGAGCTGCTTCATAATGTTGGTTTACTTCTTCCTTGCAGCTGCTCAGCTAACAGCATGCAAATGGTTTCGGGATGCAGATGTGTATTGAGATGGGCAATGCATGGTTTATGGGCGGGGTGAGCCAAACCTGGTGCCTACAGGCCACAGGTGCACTCTGTCCCCCCTGATCCAAAACCTGCTCAGGAACCCCGGGGGTGTGTGGATGATTAACCAAAAGGCTTCTCCTGACATGGAAATTACATTGTGAACATCTGCTTTTCAACTTACCTCAGACTCTGCTAAATTGAAACAGTTCCCTCTCTTGTGATTTATGCAATGCAGATACAAGCAAAACAGCTGCCACAAAGTTGACATTTATAATTGTTTTAAAATAGAGATGATGTGACCTTCCTAAAAGATATGCAAAACAAATATATACTTTTGTCACATGTACTTTCGTGCATTCATTAGATATGAGGTTATACTTCTAAGTAAAAATAATGCGATATTTATTCTTCTAAAAATGCATTTCCCAGAACTCGCCAGAATTCATGGGTAAGAAAGGGATACAGTAAGACTTTTCCCTGGACAATTATTTGCATTACTTATTAATCCAAGATAAAAGGAACATTTCAGAACACGTTCAGTTAGAAATCCCATATCACCCAGAGTTGGAAAAACATAACTTTCCCCTTTATCAGTCATGTTAGTGACAATCAGCTGTCAGTCATCCAGACGCTGATTGCATTCCACACATTAAATAAGATTTTTTTTTTTTTTTTAAGCCAACTTGCAATATTTGTATGTCATGAATTTATGATGAACTGGTTTTGATTCCCAAGTGAACCTGTTCTTTATAGTTCAGACTCCCTGACTGTTCTTTAGTAGAAAATGAAAGGCTATTGTGAGTAATCCATTAATTAAAATTAATGCATCACGTGACTTTAAGACTGACAGTTTAAAACCAATCTTTTGTGAATTGTTTCAGTGTCCCTAAAGACATTCAATTATCTTCAAAGTGCAAATTTAAAATATGAAAATACAGCGGTTTAATGCCTAATATGTTAAAAAAATAATGTTTTTAATGTTGGGTATCTTCGGAAAATAGTTTTTTGGTGACTTGCTGGCTTCTCTGCTACGCTGCAAGTTGCACAGTTCAGACTCGGGACAAGCAGTGTAAGAAAAAGACAGTTTTATACTCCGTGTGCTGTGCCTTTATTGTCGTGCACCGTGTCCTTGCACCCGAGCCATCGCCGGTCACACTCGGCACCTCTGCACGTTCCTGGCTCTTGCTCCTTCCCCTCACTGGATTGCAGGTCCTTACACTGTAGAAACCACACCATGGAGAAACGACACATTACATCGGGAGAGACGGGCAAATAATCTCTCGGTATGAAAGCAGGGATTTGAAAAGCAGTGAGCCTTTAACAGTCTCCGATTACAGTGAAGGTTTTTGTTTCTGGCAGACGGAAAGTATTTGGCTTTGACAGATGAGATTGGACAATTACCTCTGTTTTATAGAAAGGTTGTACAATAACCCCGGCTGATAAATTTTTCTACAAGAAACGTAGAATCTCAAAATGAAGATTTAACCTGTCAGGGAACAGTGGTCAGTCATATTGCCCGTTGTCCAATGCATTACCCCTTCACTTCTCATAAAAACAATATGTGTTAATATTAAAAAAATCGTTTTTTATTGTTAGATTCACCATGGAAGCGACGGATGCAATCACACACGACAAATGAAATAATCTTTATAAATAAGTTTATGCTGCATGCTGTATCACATAGCACAGATCACAGGGATTCGTTTATTTGACCCCAAAATTAACCACGGGCGCAAAATGGATATCTGCTCTAGCACATGTTGCTCTGATTCAATTTGACAGTTTTGATCACATTCTGGTTACCACACATTTCCAGTTTAAAGCCCTGACTGGCTTGCCTTTCTTCAGGCTTGTCCGGAGCCTTGAACGTTTTAATGACTGAATGAATCTCTCTGGTGTTTCTCTTTCTCTGGGCTGTCTGAACACGTTTTCGACTCAAATGCACTTACTTTACTGGGTTGTTAAGCAGTTTCTCATGTGATACTTCTGATCGAAAGCCGTGTGTCTGCTGCCGTCTCCTCTGCACCACAGGTTCCCAGCGATGGGCAGGACCACCTGGCCATACAGAAGACCGTCCGACCCTCAAACCACCAGAGTAGCCGCCACAGAAACCGGGACCGGGACAGGGACAGGGACAGGGACCGGGGGGAAAGAGACCGGGACCGGGACCGGGGAGAACGAGACAGGGACCGGGGGGAGCGAGAAAGGGAGCTTGAGAGAGAGTGGCCTCCTGAAAAGATAGCAGAAGTCCATGCTCAGGTAAGCACTTTGGCAATCCGAGTTTCTCTTCAGCAGCAATCAGACGAATTTGTTTTATCCCACGATATGTGTTGGAGAGGCGGTGCAGTCCTGAGTTCTGTATCCGTTTAACGCTTCGGCACACTTTTTTGTGAAAATGATTCTGACAAAAGGAATGAGGAGAGGGAGAGATTCAAACAGAGCTTGGCCCACTGTATTTAAAAACATACGCACATAAGATAGTGTCCAATCGAGAGGAGCCCATTCGCCCCATCGTGCTCGTTTGGTGTCCATTAATAACTAAGTGATCCAAGGATCCTATCCAGTCTGTTTTTGAATGTTCCCAAATTGTCTCTTCAGCCACATCATTGGGGAGTTTGTTCAGATTGTGACGCCTCTCTGTGTGAAGAAGTGTCTCATGTTTTCGGTCTTGAATGCCTTGAAGCCCAATTTCCATCTGTGTCCCGGGTGCGAGTGTCCCTGCTGATCTGGAAAAGCTCCTCTGGCTTGATGTGGTCGATGCCTTTCATGATTTTGAAGACTTAAATCAAGTCCCCATGTAGTCTCCTCTGTTCCAGGGTGAAAAGGTTCAGTTCCTCAGTCTCTCAGTAGGACTTTCCCTTCAGACCTGGAATAAGTCTGGCAGCTCTCCTCTGAACTGCCTCTAGAGCAGCGATATTTCTGCAAGACAGGGAGACACAGCCATGGTGGTGGACTTGATTTGCATGCTCTGTCTTTCCAAACACATGACACGCGTGCTCACATGAGACTAGCCTGTTTTGTCCATGTCTGTTGACCCAGTCTTTGTTCCGTCTCTCTGTGCCTTCCTCTCTCCTCCCTCTCAGAGCCACCAGCCGCTGAAGTCCCTGCGGAAGCTGCTGCACCTGTCCTCCTCGTCCGCCAACCACGCGGCCCCCTCCGAACTGCGCTTCCAGCCCCTGCCCAACCCGCCCTCCAAAGGGGGCTTCAGCGAGGGACGGGGCCACGCCAGCAGCGGCTCCTCGCAGCCCAAGAGCCGCCAGGCCTTCCAGCTTCCGGGACAGATCGAGTCCAGCTGGCACGTGTCCGCCGCGCTGAACCGCACCACCGCCGCCGACGGGACCCCGTACCCCGACCAAATGGCGGCGAAGGGCGGCCAGAACGGGCACAGCTTCAGCCGGTCTTCTCGGTCTCGGATGCCAAACCTCAATGACCTGAAGGAGACGGCTCTGTAGGGTCGCCAGCACCCCCCGACACCCGAACCAGAGACCCCCTCCTCTGCCCTCGCCTCTGCTCTCCTGTCCGCTGCCTAGTAAACACACAATACTGAAAACAGAAATAAAACCATGTCAAAGTGGGGTTTGTAAAGCAGGTTTGCCCTTCGCCACGAAGGTCGTGTTCGAGATATACGTCTTAAGTTTTTTTTAAGCTTCCATATTTGATAGAATTTGTAATATTATTTATGAAGTTCTGATGATTCTGTTATTACTTTCTTGTTTTAATATAAATATGTTACAGTTACAAAAGGCAATTTTAAAATATGGAGGGAAAAGAAGAGTGCAAGAGCTTTAGTTTCCATAAAAAACAAAACGACAAAAAAAAAAAAAAAGAAACTTTCCCCATAGTAGTTCTATATTTCATCAGGAGTATTTTGATCTGGGTGTGTCTTTAAATATTTAGTTTTTTAGATCTGACAGTATTGTTGTGACAATATATACCATTGGGTTTTCTTTTCAGTTTCTTTTTTTCCTGACAGTGTTTTAGAATCTAAACCCAGTGACCTAATATTATGGTCTATGGTCTTCTTTTCACCCAGACTGGTAGGCGACTCATTCTACTGGCTCAGTGTTGTACAATGTTTTATTTGGTATTAAACTATTGTTTTGGATTTGGGGGATATCCAGCTGGGACTGACTTATTTTCCCCTCTATAAGGATGCGATATTGTGGCTGTGTTCACTAACCATCAGGTATATCACTTCAGGGAGTCTTACCTTAATAGACACCAACAATAGAGATGTTTGGGTTGGTTTCTAAATAGCATACCTCCGATAAAATAAGACGACAATATAAATCAAGACCTGATTTACTCTCCACTTGCATTCCACACTTGAAAGAACAGGATGAGCCAAACTATTAATTGTTCATGAGGTCATAACTTCGTATTCCTACACACTGCTGTCCGATGTGCTGTGGGAGCCCTTGTGTCGTTGCTTTTCATGCAGATTGTGTCTAAAAAGAAGCCGCAGCCGCCCACCACCCACATCCCAAATAAAACTAGATAGAAACATAACCTCTATATTAATTTCCTGCCAATACCATTTCATTTCCCCTTACGACATGAGTCAATAAGTGTTGTGTGACACAGCCAAGTACCCCTGGCCATCTTTAACCCCATGCATTTTCCCCACACCTGTGGATGATGGATTTGGGTTTACAATGCTGTCTTCACTTGGTTTCTGCAACACCTTTCCTTCAGGGTGTGGATGTGCTGATGTTTTCAAACAAGCCTCTGCACAATATAGTGAGATCTGACACAGTTCGACACACACACCGGCCAGTGCATCAAAAGCAATCATCAGACACCAGTCATTTAGCTGTGTTTCTTTGGTTCATTAACACCGAGTTATTGTGGATTCTCAACAGTACTGCAATATCTCGGGTACCACTTTAGGAGTAAGGATCTGTAATCAATACATACAGAATATATCAAATGAATGTAAGACAAAGTAACCAATAATGATCAATTAAAACACAATAGAGCAATACAATATTAACATTTATCTAATGAAGTAGAACATATGTAAAACTTATTTTTGACAAGATGCTTTCAGCTCGTGATGTGCTATATATATATATATATATATATATATATATATATACTGTATATATATATATTTTAATACACTATTGTCCTTTGTAAATAGGTGTCAGTGTGTTTTAGATGCCATTTGAGGGAATGTTAGCTCATGTGTCATCCGTGTGTTTCCTAGAACAGTTAGAGATATATTTGAATAAAAGTATATATATACGAGTCGAGTCTTTTTTTCTTCCACTGACTGCATCCTTCAGAGAACATAGAGGCTGGTCTCCCCCAAAGGATGTAGTGTTCTTGGTTTTAATTTCCTTGTACAACAACGAGCCATTTCATCTATCCAGTCTGAGTACGAAAATAACAATCTGATGCTAAGGTTCCTGGGATAAATGTTAATTAGTCGAATTGTATTTTATGAAAATATTAAAGAAAGAAAAAAAAAAAGTAGCTCAGTTAAGTCTTTTATCGGTTTTCTTAAAGATGCACTTTAAACGGGCTTTATAGAGTCAGAACCGTAACTTTATTTCTCTTCTCTTTGTATTCAGTGCTCATATATAATATATATTAAACACAGGTTTAGTTTCTGCCTAGGCGTCAGCATACTGCCGGCACAGACTTTTGTATTGTATTTGCGTTCTGTGTGTTCCAGGTATGTAAACTAAAAGTGTGTATGTGCCTGCTGTTTCTATTTTGCAGAGGGTCATGTCTTTTTTTTTTCCTTTCTTTCTTTTTTTCTGGAGTGATTGTCATGTTGAACAACACAGTGTATTATATTAATACCAATGCACAATGATTTTCTTTGGTAATATTTATAAAACTTTATAGACAAACTTAAGTGAAACATCTGAAAATTATCATGGAGAGGACGGTCAGTGGGATTTTGTGATAGAAGGAGGTCTTTTTGTGTCTGTATGCCAGACGCAATCATCAACTAGTAGCACATTTTTGTTTTATTTTATTATCTGTTTGTCTGTATACAGTATATACTTTTATGGAAGCTCTATCATACTAGTATTATTGGAAGAACAAAGGGATTGATGGTTGGGTATCTAACACTGCTATTAATGTTTACATCTGTTACATTCAAAGGTTTAAATAAAACAAATGAATGGACTAGTGGATTTTATTACAGTTAAAAAAACAACAACAACAACACACATTGATCATTTATCCCCCAAAACGGGAGGAAGCTTCGGAAACAACACTGAAGGAAGGACGTCTGAGTCTTTTGCTTGTCCTGTGTCAGTTCCAGGCAAAATACAATACACATGGGAAGTGTATATGTTGTCAATGTCATTATTAACAATCACCAGATTTGTTTATTTGGCATGGAAATGGTTCCTTTGTCCTAAGTGCAAGGCGTTTTTGAACGTACCTTAAACTCTTTATTAGCAATCCAAGTTGTGCACTTCGAAACCTGCAGTGTACTGATGATTTTTCCGCTCGGCATGCATGTGTCTCAAGGGCATCAGAGGAAAGTAAAACTTGTACATTTACCTGCAGTCTTTATTTTTCTTCTATTAGATTCCCTTGTCTACAGGACACACAGTTTGTACGTAAGGGTCTCGGAGGTCAGAACAAACTGCTCTCTTGAGGGTTGTTATATTACTACAAAAAGCTGCACTGAATATGGTCTCTGGGGATGTAGGATTTGGTTTATGGTGCTCAGAGGAATTGTAAATCTGCCCATTCTGGTGAAACACTTCCACCTTTATTCCACGAATATTGTGTTTGTTTTTTTACATCAGCCTTATGGTATTATTTGAAGGAAAAAAACAAATTTGTTCACTGCCTTGTAAGCATACACAAGTCTAACCTGTTGACTAAGTAGCAGCTGTCCAATATGAAAATCTAATCAGACATGAGCTTCCCTAAATCATAAACTCAGACGCCATCACAAAATGAACCAGAGTATAAGAGTTAGTTTGCATTTATTGGAGGGCACTGCAATTGCAACACTTTCACAACACAGTGAAACGAGCTCGTTTTGGAAACAACATTAAATCCCCACTGCGGGGCGCGGGGTGTATGTCAGTCTACGTCACTGTCACAAACCACACAACTCACACACAGTAAGAAACACAACTGTCCTCACCTCTATCGCATCATCAGAGCCTCCCCCTTGGCCTCACATCACATTCTTATTTTCGTTTTTTGTTTTATTTACCCAGATTTCCATCTTGCCAAAGTGGAAAACAGAAAATAGGATGTACAATTCACATCTACTCTTTTTATTTTTGGGAAAGTTTATGTACAGAATTCACACTAATGTTTTCCGCAGTATGTATATGTCAATGTGTGTGTGCGTGTCCGTGGGAATGGGTTCGTGTTGGGAAAGTTCAGTTTCTTCCTCTGGTCTGAAGTGGTTCCTGAGGAAACTGGTTTTGGGGGGGACTACTTTGTACGAAGGGCTACTGTAGCACTAATGTCAAATTCCACTTTGGCGAGCGTGGGCTCATGCGAGAACTAGCTCTACGGCCCCCGTGACGGCGTCTCAGGCACACTTGTTCATGCACAGGAGCAGCTCCATGCGGATGGCGATGCGTGTATGCCAGCCCAGCGGCAGCAGGCGGATGTACTGGGCCACGATGGGGGGGCGCAGGAGGTTCTGGACTGAAGAGGATCGGTCTGAGTTCCCGTAGAACACCTACAGAGACAAAGCAGATGTCCACCATGAGACAGCGTGCATTCGCCAGCGGGAAACGTTCAGTCACATCCCTCTCTGGGACCGGCAAAAACATTTTGGTCCAGTGATGTCATTAGGTCCAGTGATGTAATTCGGTCTAGTGATGTCATTAGATCCAGTGATGTCATTAGGCCTAGTGATGATTATGTGAAGGTGAAAAATAGGGCTAGGAATGGAGTTAGGGTTGGGGCGTGGTCTAGGTGCTGTGTGTGAGTGAGTGTGTGGCCACGGACGAGCCCTGCTAAAGTCACCCTGTTGTTCCCGGTCTGGTCCTTGTAGTAGATCCAGTTGAGGTTCTCGTCCGTGCGGTACTGGACACTGTATTTTGTCATCCACTCGTCTGCATCGCAGCGCCCCTGGGTCAGGATGCCAGAGATCACCTTCACCTCCTTCAGGTCAATCTGAAGCCACTGGCTGCTGTCCTGGAATTTGGAGAGCCAAGCACACCTGTAACCAACACCAAGACCGCCGGTCAGCATACAGGGCCCACAGGGGGCATCTCCCCTAGCACTCCCAGGGATCAATGCAGCAGGTCGCTTGCCGAGGGATGGGCAACTCTCTCCCAACTCTCTCCCAAAGTTATTCACCGACTCACCCAAAGCCCTGGCTATTGAGCCGGGCCTTGCTGGACATCCAGGAGGAGTACCAGCCCGTGTACTGGTCTTCATTGGAGCAGCTGATCTGGTCTGACATCACGGCTCCAGACTCGAAGCCCAGTGGCCTGTGGTACGGGCACTCTGGGGAACAGAGGCAGAGATCAACTGGTTTAGCAAAACTGCATGCATGTGTCAGATGTATACAATCCACATACAAAATGCATATTCAATGCACATACAAAATACATTGTTATTTAAACATAGCAGAGACATTTGGATGCAGACTTAATGCAGAGATTGACCGTATACTCCTGTTGGGTGTGAAGTGACTTTCTGAAACCCTGGCGAGCATACGTTCTCACTTTAATACAGTTTGTTTATCAGAGCAAAGCCGGGCAGGTCAGCGAAGGTCTTGGAGTTTTGCCCAACAGCATACCAGCACCGCAGCACACAGACACAGGCAAGACAAGACTGCAAGTGCCAAAGCCTTAGTGATTAGCAATTTCACTTTCTCGTGAATGGAGCCATCTGAGACCTGGTTAAATAGCGTCTGTTGCGTCCATCTGTCCCCCACCCTCAACATTTTGCCTGTCCATGGTGTTCCCTGCCTTGTGCCCAGCGCCTGACCCCTACTGGATGAAGTGGTTACTGAAGATGGATGGATGAATGCGCCATATTTAACTGTGTCCTGAGTGTTGGTGATCTGTATGTAACCTCCCACACAGCTGGAAGAAGCGCAGAACAAAAGACGCTTAGTGATGTCATTCCCAGCAGCCACCAATGGCATAAAAAAAAAAAAATCTGCTCTAATAAGCCTTCCTGTTAAATATTCAGTCTCTGTGTCCACAGCCTTCTCAGACAGCGCTCAGAAGCTTTTCCCCTAATTCTCTATCCATGCAATATCTACAGATAAACGGCCATTAAGACTTTAGGAGGACAGATGGCCACGTTATAGTTAAGCTTCATCCCACAACTATCAATTGTCTCCACTCTCCCAGTGCCACGCAACAGCAGGCTGCCCGCGCTCAGCCCCTTCCCCAATCAGCACAGAGACGAGCTCTATGAGGTCACACCCCATACCTGCCCCGACACATGGCATGAAGGAGCCCTGAAGAGCCCGGAAAAAGATGAATCGCAAAGCGGGTGCTGAACGCTTTCACGCACGCTCTTTGTGCGATTCTGTGAAGGGCAGACCCTATTTTAGTCCCAGTAATCTTCACATCACATTGCAGTAATGGGATTAACTCGTACATTCTGCCTGCCTCTCTGCCTCTGTTCTCCTTTTCCCCGTTTTCTCTCTCTTCTCCATCTCTCTCGATCCGTTGAGCGCTCCGGGGATTTGCGATATCGTGTACAGCGAATGGAAACTTGTCTTTATGTATTTATTTGTGTGTGTCATTTAAACTACATTGAACACACCTAAAATTACATATTTTTATCCATGACAAAAAGTGGAGATTATGCTCAATCCTCATGTACAGCTAAATGTAGATGTTATAGAAAGGATTAAACTGAGCATTACAGAAAGGATTAAACCGTACAAATAAAAGACTGGAAAAAAATGGAAATGTATGTGTGATGATCAAAAATCATAAAGGTTATTTAATCTTTTCAACTTGGTGTACATCATACATGCCTGTTTTTTCATTCTATATATGTATATAGGTTTATAATTCTTATGTATATGTTTTCATTGCCGCTCTGGTCAAAACCAACTGGGTGTGGCGATGCACCTATTGGAGCAGCTTCTCTGACCTCACCACCAAGTTCCTGCCTTGTGAAGCTTAACCTTTAACCTCCTTAAGTCAAAACTGTATTCATTGGTCAATTGCTGCAAATGTCATCATTTAAAACAAGGTCAGACTCAAAATTTTCCTTTTTCTGGTACAAAATACAATTTGCCATCAACACCAGCGGAGACGGTCTCACCTGGCATGCATTCCTCCAAGTTGTTCTTGCTGGCCCACTCCGTGCTGGACTCTCCCTCACAGTCACACTTACAGGGCTTCCCCTTACACATATCCACGTCTTCCTCCTGAGATAGAGACAAAACCATTCGTCTATACTAGCTTTATAACGAGAAACCCCCAAAACTGTAAAATCGAAAGTACAAGAAGTATAAGAATGACACCTACCTCTTGCGACAACACTGTCACCAGTGCTGCTCAGAGAAGGGAGCGTGTGAGAGAAAGGATGATATAAAATCTTTATTTTAAAATCACAGTAACAATTACACAAACTCAGGCAAGTCATGCTGCATTGACGTGCAGAACTGTATTCGTTTGCAGGGGGAAAATAAAACCGTAATAAAGCACAGGAATACACAGAACTGAACCAGAACGCTATGCTTACAGAAAGTGGTTATTTTCTCTTCTATACATTGGCAAAAATAAATTCACAATCTATAGAAATACTCTGCGTTTTTGTTAGCATGTGATGATATATAAGTATTTACTTGACATATTTTTCTGCTAAAAAAGCACTAATGCCAACAGTAATCCTGCAATCCTCCTCAAATCTGCAAATGTCACAAATGTGCCCGACTGACAGGCTCAATCTGGAGATGAAAATGATCTCTCGGGGAGTACACACAGTGGTGGTGACCCTGTACGGTGCACATCTGTAACCAAACTCAAAAGACAAGGAAATCGTAAAGCCTAACTCTCTCCCTCACCATGATGTAAGCCCAGCGAGCAGAGACAGCCACATACCTTCAGATAAGACGAGGAAAGACAGCAGGACATTCCCAACCTTGATCTCCATCTTCCTTCTTGTTGGACACAGAGGAAACTGCAGTCTTTGGAAAGGGAGCTGGATTATTTTAATCCACAGGCCACTAATGACCTTATCTAACACCGTTTATCTCTTCACAAAGCCCCTCCCACATCTGTTGAAGGCCCGCTCTTCCAATGTGATACCAACAACCTTAGGCTTTGTATCAAATCCAGGAATATTGTCACACTAACAGCTCCCACTTCCTCCTCAATAATGGATTCCAGATAACCCCTCGCCAAATCCCCAGGAGGTTCTGATTATTTGACGGTCTAAAGATAAAATGTGATAGGACAAGCAAATGGGATTTACCTAAATAGAATATTCTCTTGCATTGGTTAATATTTAATAATACATTTGGGATGAGATCTGGCTTTTAGTTGATGTAGAACAAATGAGGTTCTTTATGAACACGATGTAGGACTCTGTTGAAGTTCCTTTGCTTGGTACATGACTGTATTGTTAATAAAACATTAGAGCATCTACAGAGCGTGCTATGTTCATTTCACATTGTGTGTGTATGGAATATGCAAAAGCTTTTTTAAAAACGGCTTCACCTATTTCTTAATAATAGTAGCTCCTCCACTAGGCTAGAGGTCCGGTTGCTCACTGAGGTCACAGATTGAATCAGTGGTTGAGATCAGTCAAGACTGCACTATTTCAATCTTACTTGCATCAGTTGGTGAACTGGGAAGAACAAAATATCCCTAATTTCTCAGTTTGTTCTGTAAAAAGATATGCTTCGTTCAGCAACTGTGCAATTGGTAATAACTGACAAATGTGTTTGACCCTTTTGTGTTACATTTATAAGTATGTATTCTGTTTTAAGCCACAATTAATTCCAACCCAAATATCACACACACACTGGAATAGCATCCAGAGCTTCCAGGTCTAAACTACACTGTGTCTGATGTCTTGACTGCAGCTTTGCTGCAGTTTGCTTTCTCATTGATCCAGGTTGTAAGAAGTAGTCAGTTTATCAGAAGGAAGAACTACTGTCCCTGCTTTTATTTATTTTTTACCATCATATCCATTTTTATTTGGTTTGTATGTTCCCTTTTCCCCACCTTGAATAATAATAAAAATAGGAAACAGATTTACTTAACAGAAATTGACTTTGCTATGATTTGCTATTTATTGCGAGTTAATACACTGTACTATTTCGTTTTAAGCCTCGAAACAATTATTACAAAAATAATTAATGGTATAATCATGATTTGAAACCACACACAGTATTTACCCTAAGCCAGGGGTTTTCAAACCGGTCCTGGAGTACCCCCTGCCCTGCTGTTTTTTGTTCCAACTGAGGTTTTAATTGCTTAATTGAATATTTAATTGACCTAACAAAGCAATATACCATTCAATTAAGTAATGCCCTAAGCTATTCACACTGTACCCATGTTAGGTCTGTTGTGTAAGTCAGTGATTCCCAACCCTGGTCTTGGAGGAGACTCTACCCTACTGGTTTTTGTTCCAACCTAGATCTTAATTACTTAATTGAATGGTATATTGCTTTGTTAGGACAATTAAGGATTCAATTAAGCAATTAGCAGTTGGAACAAAAACCAGCAGGGCAGGGGGTCCTCCAGGACCTGGTTTAATGAGATTAAATTAGGTAATGCGAATATCACTGAATCTTGTAGCAAAATCCTGTTTTAACACTGGTTATACTGATTAATTGCTTAATTGGCACTACAATTAACAATTAACTCAGGAGGTGTCAGTCAAGTGTAGCACAAACACCTGATTGGCCTGAGTGGACGCTGATGAATTGAGGGTATATAAACCATTTCCGAGGGCACCAACGTATCGGTCCTTTTGCTTTTTTATTATAATTGTTTGCAGCTGCAAAAGCGGGCACTGATTTTGCCAGATTGTGGTGAGTACTGTCTGGTCCCACACATCGGTTTTGGATGGCACATGCATTGCTCAGTAGGCTTGTATGGCTGTGAGCTTGAGCACACGCTGTCGTCCTGCTTGCTCTAGTGACCATGAAGGCCGCTGCGCTGAAGGAGACCAGGCCGGCCGAGTCATCCCGCAAGCAGGCCGGGAAGGGAAAGGCCGCTTACTGCGCCTACATCTACCGCTGTCTGAAGGAGGTAGGCAGGCTGGCTCCGCGCCGTCCCTGGGGGTGAAGCTCCCATCCCCCTCCTCCGCCCCGGCCTCACCTCTGCCCTCCGCCCGCAGGGTCCCGGGGCCGCCGGCTCTTCTGCGCATGTGCGCGGGGCGGCGGCCGAGCGCGTGGCGGGCGAGGCCGCGCGCCTGTCCCGCGCCAACCGGAAGCGCGTCATCACGAGCCGCGAGCTGCACGGCGCCGCGCGCCTCCTGCGCGGGAAACCGGCCGCCTGAGAGCCGAGGACGCGTTTTTTACTGTGTGTGTAATAAAGGCCATATTGTGTTTTAATCCGCCTCACGCGTGGTGATTGGAAAACATTAAAGGCCTTCTGCGCCTGAGAGACCGACCCCTGCGCCTCCAGCTACCCCGGATCGATGGCGGAGCCGGGAGGCCTGGTGCTCCGGCAGTCCAGCAGCTGGGAGTCTCGGTCAGGGAGTGGCTCTGATACGCAGACGATGCAAGGGAGGAAATTCATACGGTGCATCGATAGGAAGGTCTGTGTTTATTGGGGATATGCCAATACTACATATAATGCCATTCAAATGTCCCTGCACCCTAAAATCGAAGCGGTTCCTGGAATGTACCGATATATTTAAAATGCAGTAATTCAGTTTGAGGTGGGGATTCCCCCCCATTAAACCTCTCTAGACATTACTTTAAGTATTTCCCTGTCGCATACATGTTGGATTTCAGTTTTGGTCACTTTGCTCAGAGTACTTCCCTAATGATGCTTAGTTTTCAAAATCTTGTTAACACTACACTGTACTCCAAAAACGTGCCTTGTGGCCCAGGTAATCAAATAATACATTTATGTTGCACGATATGTTTATTTGTATTCAATAGCTATTTAAGGTATTATTCCTGTTGCACTCCTGCAGAAAACGGTATGAATCAGTTTTAACTATAGTTCAATTGTCATGTAACGTGAATGTGTTCATCCACATTGCAGAGCTTCAGGTCTGTTGTGTGTTTTGGTTGGTCCTCCTTGACCCGTTTCTTCAGTAGATTATCATGGTGATGTGACATTGCTCTGTGCAATTTAACACTTACGCCTCTCACTGGACCCTTGCAATAGAAACAGATGATGCATTGCTTGAGGGATTGGCTGAGGCAGTTTGTGAGGTTTACAAGTGGTTGTAAAGACAAAAGAGCTCTTGCCTGTATTGATATGAGCCATGTGACGGGGGATAAATGAAGCCCAGAGAATTTCACACACCTCATTTCATCTGCTGATGTGTAGTAGGTTGGGATGTTCTCTCCCACTAGTGGTCCAGTTTAGCATAAATGCTCTTCCACAGGGGGCTCTTTGGCTGCTGATGAAGACGCCAGCCCAACTGCTCTGGCTGGGAGCAGCTGTGTGTACCTCTGTCATTTCCACAGGCGAGCGCTGTGTGCATCTCCTCAGAAGGAGCGATGAATAATGCACCGCATGGAAGCGCCTCTCTCCTCTGACAGACGCAGCACAGACCTCTGCTTTGATTAGGTATTCACTGAACTCAGAGAGGACATTTCCTGGAGCTGGGCTTCAGCATGTAAGTTCAGGTGTGTGTGTGTGTGTGTTTCTGTTTTATGGTTCATTATACATTTTTATTTTGAGCTTGAGTGCCTTTCAATTTTCATATCCATATTTTCCTTTTTCGTTTGTTCAGCAGTCCTGTTAAAAGCCTGGTAGAGAGGGAAAATAGACTGCGGATTCTTCCGGTCTTTCGATTAATCTCTTGCTGTGGTATACAGTAGCTGCTGCAGCTGGCTGATGCACATCTGTTGATCTGTGCCCCAGCAGGATGGAGGCGTCTGCTTGTTATCCACAGGTCTCTCAAATGATCAAGATGATGTTCAGTGAGTAATTTAATAAGGGTAACCTTTATTATACTCTTAGGTTTTGCGTGAGTTACACAGGGTCCGTTGTAAGAAGCAATGCAAGCAAAGGTGCATTGAGCAAGGATTGTATAGAGCCGTTTAGGATGTTTGTTTATTTCCTATCAAATATATTAACGCCACAATCCTAACGTCTAGAACGGAAACATTAAAGGCTGTTATTTTAGGTAGGGTAGTAAGACTAATGCTTATTGAGATGAAAAAGTACGAACTACATCCTTATCAATATGATTTAATGGCTCTTCTGAATATTTGCTAACAAAACTAGATTAATCTATTTACCTACCTGTGTATCCATTTGTCTGATTTTTTAAATTTGATTTAATTTGAGCATTTGCTCCTTCCTCTCTCCTGTCATACCAGAGGTTATTTCTACTCTGATAACAACTACCAAACATCTTAAATTAATGCATGACGTGGCATAAAATAATCTAAACTGAAACATGAAATTCATAAATTAATGTGGAACACAATGTACTGAACAATTGTAACAATGTGGACAGAGAAAAAAAAAATCAAATTATTAGAAAAGTCCTCCTGTGGTCCCTGATTAGAGTGACAGTCTGCCTCCAGTCAGTCTTTTAATGATTCCACTGCCTTGGCAACTGATTGTAAGTAGATTTGGAAATTAATGTGAAGAGCCGCTGGCATCTGAGGCTGCAACCCATCCTCCCAGTCCAATTTGTGATAGTTCAATTTTTTAAATAAATATTCAAATCAGTGTTATGAGAAATGCACAGGCCTTCAGTACCTGAGTTAATGTTCGATCATTACTACGTATAGCTGGAGCATCCTCTTAGGGTCTGCTGATGTGAAGGAGTACATGCCTTGGTCCTGTGCAAACCAGACCAGCGCTGTTCCTACTTTCTTCCTATTTACATGTTCTATTGTAAATCGTCCTCGAGAGGAGGCTGTTCATGAGATCAGGCACATCGGATGAAATGTACT
Organism: Amia ocellicauda; assembly: GCF_036373705.1. Taxonomy (NCBI): domain Eukaryota; kingdom Metazoa; phylum Chordata; class Actinopteri; order Amiiformes; family Amiidae; genus Amia; species Amia ocellicauda. The sequence goes on from NC_089855.1 coordinate 5,167,037, forward strand.
ATGCTGAGATGGTTGCTATAGGAACTCGGGTCCACAGGAGTATCTGAGCTTTTATTGAACAGCTCAGTTAGACTCTTAAGCCTTCAGTTGCAATGCTCTGACAAAATACATGTTAAAAATGCACGGAGTCCTGTTTTATTGCCCCTGTGCAGGCCTCAAGTTAAGTGCCCGTGCTCTCACTGCATATCACTGTTTCCACAAGCCGACCAGATGTGTTTTGCGAATTATCATACCAAGGTTTGCTACAGATGCCTTTCATGTAATGTGTTTGATCTTGCAGGTGGTTGGTACCTGTACTTGCATGATTTGCTTCTTTAAATAACTTCAAAATATAAGTAATTTTTATTAATGCTAATATTTTGTGAATCAAGAACTTGGCCCTTTCTAGGGTTTTGACATTCATATATTGCACCCAGTCTGTATATCTGTGCTAGTTAATGTTCTTATTAAACTGTCCTTTCTTAGTCTAAAGTACTCTGGATACATGTAATGCTGGCTGATTTATCTTGCAAAAAGCCAGCATCATTCTTATTATCTTGCCTTTGCTTTCAAACTTTTATTTTGTAGTTTGTGAAAGTAATACAAACAACAAAATATGTCCCTGGGTCTCGCTCAAAGTACAGGAGATGTGGATACCTGTGTTTGTATACCTTTATTACACTTGTATTGTGAACCTACGATCCCCCCAGTTAATCTGGGTTTGAGTCTTTTGCTCAGGCACCGTGCCATAGAAAAGGTGGCATGTGAAATACCCGTTCCCTGATGTTACCGCTGTGGTGTGGCCAGGGGGGCATTCCTGGGAACCAGCCTATAAGCAGACGGCTGCACATAGATCTGAAGTTTCGCATTAATGAACACCAAAATAAAGATCACACGGTATTCCCTTTGTTTGTTTGTATCCTTCGTTAGTGTGTGATTCTGAAACTGCACAGATGGAGTGTTTAATTAAAGCACCATTTCAAAGATACACTTTCCTCATAGATGTAAAAAAGGACACTAATTCATCCTTTGTTCCTGTGCATTTAGTGAGGGACATCACAGCGTGGAAATGTGTGTCCTTTAATATTCCCTGCAGGGTCACTTCTGCTTTCCCCAGTGAAAACACACATGCTGAAACAAGTATAAAACAAACATGTTATAAATGACCAGGTTCTATGTAAAATAGGGAACATACAAACATGTTTTTTCAGTAATTGAAGTGTAAGTGCTTCTGGTTCCAGTCTATATTTTTGATATGTTTTTAGACTTTATATCAGTTGTTTTTCTTATAAATTGAAATAGACCTATCAGAAGCTGTCATCGCCATTCCTGCCTCATGTATTGTGATCTTTTAAATAAGTCCCCACAGAGAGACCATTGATTGTACAGGCAAAGGATTTACATATATATGTTTGTTCCTGTAATCTAGTGGTAATAGCCAGCAGTGGCTGAGACCAGTAATAGTCAGTTCTGTAACAGCACTCAGCGTCCAGAGCCAGGCACCAATGAGACGCCTGCTGATGACCTGGCAGGTAATCCGTCGTTTAAGAGTACAATGAGCTCTGAGGGTCACATGGTGAGGCCTAGAGTGATCTCGCGTTCTCTTTCCTCTGCCACTCTCAGTTTACAGTTTTTTTTCCTTTGTTTGCTTGTTTTTTTGTTGTTTTTTATCAGTCTGTGCAGTATTATTGTCCTCGCTTTGTATCTTATTTTCAGAGTTACGAGTCCGCAGTGCCAGTATGCATCCTGAACGCAGTCTGAGTGCTGCTTGCCCACCAGGCCTGTTGTGAGTCAAGTTTTTGTGTGAGCGCAGCGATGGAGTGAGGCTGAATAAATTAATGCACACAGCCACTGCAGACATGGGCTGTGGCACCTCCGGGCCTACAGAGAGTCAGGGGAAAGCGTCTGAAAAAGGTGAGTGCTGCGTTTCCTCATTTTTACATTTGTATCCCCTTTCCTTTTGCCATGCATCACTACCACTTTATTTTGCATGCTAAAGCTATCGATACAACATGTTTCTGTAGAAGATTGAAATGTGAAATGTGGTTTGCCTTGGTGGAAAGTTCTCTGGCCCAGAATACTTTTAAAGTCAATAAAAAAATAAAAAAAAAAAAAAATGGTTCTCAAAACCCTTGCTTGAATCTGAATTTGGTAAAAAAAAATTAATCCTGCTGTGTGAATAAATAATAGCACAGGAGATTATCCGGCACAGAGACAAACATTACTTTTTTTGCTAATACCTGAAAAGCTCCATTATCCGGGCTTACCAGAGGCTAAAAATGATTGGGGGCTGTTGCATTTAGTTAAGACTGGGTGCAGGGAAAGCTCAGTATCATGGCGCAGTATTTGTAAGCTATGGAAAGACCCAGTGAAACATCAGCCAATGTTTGTTTCGGCGCCGTGCCTCGTGCTTGTGTGTCTCGGCGCCGGCTCTATTCCTGGCTGTTGTTGTGCGCTTGCTTACTGCTTTCCCCACGCTCCGTTTGTGTTCCTAGCTCTGCTGCCTTGGCTTCATTAGTCTCCCCATCCAATCCTCATCCTGCCTCTGTATTCCTCGGTGCCTTATTAATTTTTCCTCTTCTCAATCCCCCAGAGCTGTCTTACAAATTCTTTTATTCAATTACTCCTCGTGCAGATGAATGTGCCAAGACTCCCTCCCCGGCACTAGGTAAGATGCTCCCCCGCCCCCCCGTGCTGCTGTACGTTGGTCACCGTCTGGAGTCGCTCACTCGTTATGGCAAAACCGAGCTCTCCGTCTGCCTCGTAGATCAGAACGTGCTCAGTTATTTGAGCCAGAATGGTGTAACTCCGACCGTGCTATTGGCTTGCTTCCTGTGTGCTCGTGTGATGTCACCTCCCCCCGGTGAGATCGCTCGGCACGAGACCCTCACGCTCCCCCTCACATCCTGTATTAGACCCGTCAACCTCACAGGTACTTCAGAAATACAATCTAAGGGGGTTCTCTGGGGCTTTTAAGTTGCTCTAATGGAAAAATGTGTTTTATCGTACGCTGCTGTAGGATGTAATTGTCTACGGTGCGGGTTTGTCTACGGTGCGAAAGTTCACACATGCCTGTCTCTTGTTTCTACTGACTCAATGATTGGGTAGTTGCAATAAAGATGCAATAACTTCACTGACTCAGTAAATGTACACCTATCAGCCATAACAATATGACCACCTGCCTAATATTGTGTAGGTCCCCCTTTTGCCGCCAAAACAGCCCTGACCCGTCGAGGCATGGACTCCACTAGACCTCTGAAGGTGTGCTGTGGTATCTGGCACCAAGACGTTAGCAGCAGATCCTTTAAGTCCTGTAAGTTTGCGAGGTGGACCTCCATGGATGGGACTAGTTTGTCCAGCACATCCCACAGATGCTCGAATGGATTGAGATCTGGGGAATTTGGAGGCCAAAGTCAACACCTTGAACTCGCGATTCATCAGACCAGACCACCTTCCTCCATTGCTCCGTGGTCCAGTTCTGATGCTCACGTGCCCATTGTAGGCGCTTTCGGCAGTGGACAGGGGTCAGCATGGGCACCCTGACTGGTCTGCGGCTACGCAGCCCCATACGCAACAAACTGGGATGCACTGTGTGTTCTGACACCTTACTATCAGAACCAGCATTCACTTTTTCAACAATTTGAGCTACAGTAGCTCGTCTGTTGGATCGGACCACACGGGCCGGCCTTCGCTCCCCACGTGCATCAGTGAGCCTTGGCCGCCCATGACCCTGTCGCCGGTTCACCGCTTTTCCTTCCTTGGACACTTTTGATAGGTACTGACCACTGCAGACCGAGAACACCCCACAAGAGCTGCAGTTTTGGAGATGCTCTGACCCAGTCGTCTAGCCATCACAATGTGGCCCTTGTCAAAGTCACTCAGATCCTTACGCTGCCCATTTTTCCTGCTTCTAACACATCAACTTTGAGGACAAAATGTTCACTTGCTGCCTAATATATCCCACCCACTGACAGGTGCCATGATAACGAGATTATCAGTGTTATTCACTTCACCTGTCAGTGGTCATAATGTTATGGCTGATCGTTGTATAACATCACACAGATCTGCTATCATATCTCCTTCACATTGCCTTTGCAGTGAGTGATCTGGGTTTTAGTGGTGGCCATGTCATGCTCAATAATAACGGTTAATTATACTCTCTGCCATGGGGATACTAACCACCCAGGGTTTCCTGGTCCTTTGCATGCTTCCTCCCAGCAGTGGGAATTCTCTAAATTAATTTTATATCCTCACCTGCTGCCGTAGCCCAGTGGTGAGGTGTGCGTGATTCACCAGATACTGAATACCATTCCCATCATCCCCCAGGAGACGCTGGCAGTCCAGCCTGCTGTGGGTCACAATAGTATATAGTTCCAAATGTAATAGTCTAATTGCAGTCAATGGAATTCCTGTTTTTCCCTGATAATACAAACTGCATGAGAAGATGCATCAAAGCGTTTGTCAGGATGTTCCATCTTGGTGATTTCCCGGGGAGGATTTCTCAGGATTGTTCTTGACATGTGAAGTAGTACAGCACCGATTCTCATTGGGCCTCATCACACTTCACTCCAGAAGCTCTTTCTGTTGTTCAGCTATCGTTCACACCCCATCATGTAGTTATAATGCCGGCGCTTTGTGAGCAATGGCAAATCGATGCCTCAGACGGCTTTAATTAGGGACCTGTCGATATGGCACTAAATCAGAAGAGCCCAGCAACAGTTTGCCAGCACAGTGTGTGAGTTTTGCTTCTAATGCAAGATGTTTGGGTGGAAGCTGATGTGTTTGAGTTTAACTAGAGACCCACACCAGGCAAATGTTGGGGAGATAATGTTCACTTTGCTCATCTCTGTTCAATGCAGAAAAATCTCAATAAAAGTTCAGGAATGTAATATATAAAGGAAGGCACACTATTGACTCGGGATGTAAAAAGCCTTGCCAAACATCAAATATCTTGAAAGGTTTTCACATCAGTTAGCACATAAGAACATAAGAAAGTGTCCAATCGAGAGGAGGCCATTCGCCCCATCGTGCTCGTTTGGTGTCCATTAATAACTAAGTGATCAAGGATCCTATCCAGTCTGTTTTTGAATGTTCCCAAATTGTCTCTTCAGCCACATCGCTGGGGAGTTTGTTCAGATTGTGACTCTCTGTGTGAAGAAGTGTCTCCTGTTTTCTGTCTTGAATGCCTCGAAGCCCAATTTCCATTTGTGTCCCGGGTGTGTGTGTCCCTGCTGATCTGGAAAAGCTCCTCTGGTTTGATGTGGTCGATGCCTTTCATGATTTTGAAGACTTGGATCAAGTCCCCACGTAGTCTCCTCTGTTCCAGGGTGAAAAGGTTCAGTTGTTTGATTTGTGCTTCTAAGTTAACTGACCCCGTATTGTTGTCATTAATATTCCATTTTTATTTTGTTTCCTATTAGATTGAGTGCAATTCTAAGGGCTTTGTGTGGCCTGCACTACCCTGTAAATTATGACCAGTATTATAGGAGTCTGTTAAATCCACCAGACTCTTAATTACAACCGAGTCATGGCTGTGTGTGTGATTTGCGTGTCGTCTGCTTCTGTGTGCCACAGCCATAAAAGCGGCAGTGCTGATCCAAAGATGGTACCGGCGTTACATGGCCCGCCTGGAGATCCGGCGCAGATACACCTGGAGCATCTTCCAGTCCATCGAGTACGCGGGCGAGCAGGACCAGCTCCAAGTAAGACCCGCGGCCTCCGAAAGAGACTGTCCATTTCAGTAAAGGGAAAAGCTGATTGATTTATAACCACCACAATCGACAATGAAGTGTGTAATTTATTATATCAAGCTGCTGTTTGAAAGATCCCATTTCCTGGCTTCCTCAGCTGTTGTGATCATTTATGCCACAGACTTTCTTCTATGAGCTGCTGTAATGGACTTGTAAAGAGCATCATCACTGATTGACAGTGTAATGTTATTGTGGTTGCTTGGTGTGACTAACAAATACATACTTTTTTTCTTTTTTTAATCACCTGTTGTTTTTCTTTTTCCTCCCCCTCCAGCTCTCCAGTTTTTTCAGTTTCATGCTGGACAACTTCACTCAGCTCAGTGGGAACGCTCCAGGTGTGGATTACCTCTGCATCTGTGCTGTGGAACTGCACTTACGTAACATTTTATTAAACGAGACAGAGGAACAAAGCACAAAGGAAATGCGTCTCCTATTTGTTTCCCACACAGCCCTATGGTTCGGCCCCTCAGAGCGCCTCTTCCTGACAGAGACACAGAGGTCCATCTGAATTGTGCAGCTTCTCTTTATCTTCTTTAAAAACAGCAGCAGCAGCAGCAGCAGCCCAGTAACTGCACAGAGAGAGCGTAGCTTAGCAACACGGCAAGACACAAGTTTCGTTGCTGGTAGTGCAGAAGGTCCCATTATTCAGTTACTGTGGCTGAATCTTTATTATGTGCATTACCACTGTGTTATGCTATTATAGCAGTTTACAGACAATTATATTAATCACCACTTGATCTGAACAATGAGTTGAAAAGGCTTTGCATAACACGGGCTTAATCAAAACTCGCTGAAGAAGTCGCTGTGCGCAGCATCCTTGTTGCACAGTCTATCTTATTTTAGGGCTTTTTATTTGCCGTTTTTATTTCTTCAGGAGTTATTCCACTGTCTTTTCCATTCTGTGACGCATTGAACCAGTGATCAAACAGCACAATAATGCGCTAATTGAACTGGTATTCATTCTCTCAACTCTTTAGTTTGTCAGTTACCTCCTCATGGGGATAGAGGACGCTCTATTTCAATCACAGTTTCTTAACAAGTGTCTCTGTTGTCTAACATGACTAATAGTGTGCTGGTCCTCTTATGAGAAATGATTGCACACGTGGGTTTGCAAAATGTGCATCTCATTTCCGCAGCTGCTGCTTTCTACATCTTTATTTCTGGCCTTTAATGGGCCTGCTCCTACGTCTGCCAAACACCCACAGAGGTGCCAGAAAGAAGAGCCTGTCCTCTTCGAGACGCGTATGTTACTGGGCATCCTGGCATGGAGGCAGAGATGAGGAGTGTTCTACCGGAGTGTCCTGGCAGAGGAGGAGGAGGGGCACTGATCTAATTATATTTAGACAATTGAATACAAATGCGGATTAAAATTATTATTTGCATTTTTCTCAGATCTGATCTCCCAATTCTTCGACCCTGCCACTGACCCGGTGCGTGACGAGGGGAAGCGAGCCAAGTACGAGCAGATCGAGGTGCCGGAGTCGTACTTGGGGCCCCGGCTGGCCTTCCCTCTCACGGTCACTCACACCAACGCGCTCCTCAGTGCCTTCAAGCAGCAGCAGGTTCGTGACGTCCGCAGGGCCTCCTCAGGTGCCGTGTCCACGCTGACCCAGAATCACGGCACTACACTGATATTGTGGGGTGTGGAAAAATGTACAAGTCATACTGTAAAGTGAAAAGTACATCACATAGTATTTTGGTTTGTGGTTGTTGGTGGCAATGATTACAGGTCAACAAATCAATTTCAGATTCAAATGGTTAAGATCTGTTGAAACTACATTGTCATGCTGTATTTCTAACTGCAATATTCATATTTTTAGATGCTGAGCTCTTGTTAAAAATCCTTAGAGATCATTATTAATGCACTCAGTCCTGTCATTTCTCAACCATTACAACAGTGACAGTCTAAAAGCGCTCTCTGTATCCTGAGAACTCTGTTCACACACCTGAAAGTGTCCCCTCCTGTCCTTTCAGACCCTCCACGCCCGATACGTCCTTGAGTTGTTTTACGAAACCAAGAAATTCCTGAAGCAGATGCCCAACATCATTCACTTGTCAACTTACAGCAAAGAGATCACAGTCTGTGGTACGCTGTGCTGAACGCCCGTCAGACAGTCTCTCCTTATTGGACTTGACAGACGACACATTGCCAGCAGACAACATGTGTTTGATCCCATTTATTTTCTTTATGGCCAAACTCGTGACATTTATATTTATTATATATTATGTGTATATTAATGGTGTGTAAGTTGCCTTGATTAAAAGCATCTGCTAAATGAAGGGGATAGTAATAATGCCAGTTATGATACTATTATGGCTTCTGTTAGTAGCAGTATTAATAGTAAAATGTATAATAATAACCAGAACAAAAACAATATACACCGATCAGCCATAACATTTTGACCGCTGATAGATGAAGTGAATAACACTGATAATCTCATTATCATGGCACCTGTCAGTGGGTGGGATATATTAGGCAGCAAGTGAATATTTTGGAAGCAGGAAAAATTGGCAGCGTAAGTATCTGAGCGACTTTGACCAAATTGTGATGGCTAGACGACTGGGTCAGAGCATCTCCAAAACTGCAGCTCTTGTGGGGTGTTCCCGGTCTGTAGTGGTCAGTACCTATCAAAAGTGTCCAAGGAATGAAAAGCGGTGAACCGGCGACAGGGTCATGGGCGGCCAAGGCTCACTGATGCACGTGGGGAGCGAAGGCTGGTCCGTGTGGTCCGATCCAACAGACGAGCTACTGTAGCTCAAATTGCTTAAAAAGTTAATGCTGGTTCTCATAGAAAGGTGTCAGAACACACAGTGCATCGCAGTTTGTTGCGTATGGGGCTGCGTAGCTGCAGACCAGTCAGGGTGCCCATGCTGACCCCTGTCCACTGCCGAAAGCGCCTACAATGGGCACGTGAGCATCAGAACTGCACCACGGGGCAATGGAAGAAGGTGGCCTGGTCTGATGAATCACCAGTTCAAGGCGTTGACTTGGCCTCCAAATTCCCCAGATCTCAATCCAATCGAGCATCTGTGGGATGTGCTGGACAAACTAGTCCGATCCATGGAGGCCCCACCTCGCAACTTACAGGGCTTAAAGGATCTGCTGCTAACGTCTTGGTGCCAGATACCACAGCACACCTTCAGAGGTCGAGTGGAGTCCATGCCTCGACGGGTCAGGGCTGTTTTGGCGGCAAATATTACACCTACACCTACACAATATTAGGCAGGAGGTCATAATGTTATGGCTGATCGGTGTATCTCTCTGAACAATTTAATCTCTGGTTCTTCCTCAGATCGACTACTAAGGTTTCTTCTGTTTTATGCATTTATTTATTTTTTAATTGCGCATCCTGAGTCAGTTGATAATTGCTTTGTTGTCACATAATTGATTTGAATTATTTACTGTTTGGGTAGCTTTTCTATGAATTTGGTATTCCATCCCACATCTAATAGAAAATGTGATGCATTTTAGACCGGAGATTCAATTTGCCAAATGCATCCTGCACAACCCATTACTCGTGAAGTAATTCTCCACAAATGACTTATGTGGAGACTGTAAGACCGCACTCTGAGGCCGAGGTGGAGATGGTGGCATATTTCGGTCCAGAAATGTCACCGTTGGGAGATCTGAGCCGATCTGAAGCATCGTGTACTTGCATTTCAGATGCTTTATTAAAGTGGCCTGTTTACTTGGCAGGAAGGGTCTGCTCTCTTGAACACACTTGAGATACATGAATATACAATAATATTTTAAATGTATGTATACATTCTGAAAGCCTGGATTATTTACAAAGCGTTTACACAAAGCGGAGTTGTTTTGCTCACAGAGTTGGGTGTCTGTTTGCCCACCGACGGGTGACACAGCCTCTTTCTCAGCTGTTGTTTTCGCTCTGTGTCCAAAGCCAACAGATTGCAGAGGAGTCTGGGCAGCTCCGGTGGCATCGCCATCAACGTCCAAGGGCTGGCTCTTCACTGCCAGCTCCTGCTTTGAGAAGTTGAATCAGGAAAATTGTGTTTTGCACTATGACCAAAATAGGACATGCGTTGGCTGCCACTCTGTTTCCAAGTGTCTCCTTTATTTGTTGACTTGACCATTTCTGATGTAACATTTCGAAGAGCCACTTGATAATATTAACATTTTACAATTCTTTGTGTTGTTTATGTCTCAGGAGACTTACACGGAAAACTGGACGATTTATTGCTTATATTCTACAAGGTAAATATTTAATACATTTTGTTGCTTAAACCAATAGATAGATACGGGTGTATCACTACAGGGATGTTGGAGATTAAACATTAAAGATCATTTTAAGTCACTGTGTTTTCAGTACCGTTTGATCACAGCTCAGTCTACTCCGGGGCTTTGTTGACTGATTCATAAAAATGTTTTCCAGAATGGTCTTCCTTCTGCCGAAAATCCATACGTGTTCAACGGCGATTTTGTTGACCGGGGAAAGAAGTCCATGGAGATCATCATCATCTTGTTTGCTTTCTTGCTCCTGTATCCCAATCACATGCACCTGAACCGGGGGAACCATGAAGACTACATCATGAATCTGAGGTACAGTCGACCCCGGGTCTCTGACTGGGGGCAGGACCCTCCGAAGCCACGCCCCCACTCTTTACTTAATTCTGCTGTTTGCACGGTGCAACACAATTTTAAGTGTTGCAAAAGAGTCCTGCCAGGTGAAACTTTGCACCTGACGAATAATGTTTCAGATTTCCACGAAGTATCAATAAAAAGATTTCTTGGAATAAAAAAAAAAGGTCTATGTAAAAGTAAAACCCTTAATCGTATGAAAAAAATATGCGTCATGACTCTTGAAGGAAAACGAGACGTGTAAAAGCTGGAAGTTCAGATTGACAGCATTACAACCCTCTTGATTTTCCTTGTACAGTGAGGGAAAAAAGTATTTGATCCCCTGCTGATTTTGTACGTTTGCCCAATGACAAAGAAATGATCAGTCTATCATTTTAATGGTAGGTGTATTTTAACAGTGAGAGACAGAATAACAACAACAAAATCCAGAAAAACGCATTTCAAAAAAGTTATAAATTGATTTGCATGTTAATGAGGGAAATAAGTATTTGACCCCTTCGGCTTAGCACTTGGTGGCAAAACCCTTGTTTGCAATCACAGAGGTCAGATGTTTCTTGTAGTTGGCCACCAGGTTTGCACACATCTCAGGAGGGATTTTGTCCCACTCCTCTTTGCAGATCCTCTCCAAGTCATTAAGGTTTCGAGGCTGACGTTTGGCAACTCGAACCTTCAGCTCCCTCCACAGATTTTCTATGGGATTAAGGTCTGGAGACTGGCTAGGCCACTCCAGGACCTTAATGTGCTTCTTCTTGAGCCACACCTTTGTTGCCTTGGCTGTGTGTTTTGGGTCATTGTCATGCTGGAATACCCATCCACGACCCATTTTCAATGCCCTGGCTGAGGGAAGGAGGTTCTCACCCAAGATTTGACGGTACATGGCCCCGTCCATCGTCCCTTTGATGCGGTGCAGTTGTCCTGTCCCCCAAAAAAACACCCCCAAAGCATAATGTTTCCACCTCCATGTTTGACGGTGGGGATGGTGTTCTTGGGGTCATTCCTCCTCCTCCAAACACAGCGAGTTGAGTTGATGCCAAAGAGCTCGATTTTGGTCTCATTTGACCACAACACTTTCACCCAGTTCTCCTCTGAATCATTCAGATATTAGCAAACTTCAGACAGGCCTGTACATGTGCCTTCTTGAGCAGGGGGACCTTGCGGGCGCTGCAGGATTTCAGTCCTTCACGGCATAGTGTGTTACCAATTGTTTTCTTGGTGACTATGGTCCCAACTGCCTTGAGATCATTAACAAGATCCTCCCGTGTAGTTCTGGGCTGATTCCTCACCGTTCTCATGATCACTGAAACTCCACAAGGTGAGATCTTGCATGGAGCCCCAGACCGAGGGAGACTGACAGTTATTTTGTGTTTCTTCCATTTGCGAATAATCGCACCAACTGTTGTCACCTTCTCACCAAGCTGCTTGGTGATGGTCTTGTAGCCCATTCCAGCCTTGTGTAGGTCTACAATCTTGTCCCTGACATCCTTGGACAGCTCTTTGGTCTTGTCCATGGTGGAGAGTTTGGAATCTGATTGATTGATTGCTTCTGTGGACAGGTGTCTTTTATACAGGTAACGAGCTGAGATTAGGAGCAGTCCCTTTAAGAGAGTGGTCCTAATCTCAGCTCGTTACCTGTATAAAAGACACCTGGGAGCCAGAAATCTTGCTGATTGATAGGGGATCAAATACTTATTTCCCTCATTAACATGCAAATCAATTTATAACTTTTTTTGAAATGCGTTTTTCTGGATTTTTTTGTTGTTATTCTGTCTCTCACTGTTAAAATACACCAACCATTAAAATGATAGATTGATCATTTCTTTGTCAGTGGGCAAACATACAAAATCAGCAGGGGATCAAATACTTTTTTCCCTCACTGTAACTATTTGAAGTGTGACGTTACTCTTTAAGATGGAATGATTTTTTACATTTAAATTATTGGAAACTACTTCTAGACCACTTTATTTTGATTTATTCTGTTTTCCCCTGTTTGAAGCCGCGTGGCCCCCAGTGTCAGGCCTGTTTTGCATTAAAACACACTCCACCCGTGTCTGGTTACCATCTATTTCCATAATCGAGTCTCGTGTGCACTAATTAGCAGAGCCCACTGGTTATCTGGTTGATTTCCATCTACAAAGATAAATGGAGCTGCAGGAGTCCGACGGTCCGCCTGATCTCCGTGACCAGTCACGTGGTCGTAGTTGTTGCTACAGGAGGCTACACAGCACTGTATTTCTCAGACTGCAGTGCTGTAGGACACTCAGAGAATGGGTTAGTCATCCTGTAATGATTCTTGGCTCCCTCACTCTCATTTCAGATATGGCTTTACTAAGGAAGTGATGCAGAAATACAGGGTAAGCCTTTTGTTTTTCATATAGTCAATCAGCGATGCTAATATATGTTATGATGATGTCTAGTTCTCATTATTATTATTAGAAAAAGTATATTTTCTAACGAGTTATTTGCTGATTTAAAAAGCACTGCACATGTCAGTGTTCTCCTATTATATTAATCTTGTAGGTAGGTAAAGCTTCAATGGCTCAGCCAGGAGCACCCTCTAGTGGAGCACTTGAGTCATCTCCGTGTGCACAATCACGACAGTGGGTTTTAATTTAATATTATTAGCAGGGAACTGTACTTCCCTATGTGGCCAATCCGAAGCAAACTGCATCTCCTGCGATCTCCCTTTCAGACCCACGGGAAGGATATTCTGCAGATCCTGCAAGATGTCTTCAGCCTGCTTCCAGTGGCGACAGTAATTGACAACAAAGTGCTTATCGTCCATGGAGGGATTTCGGACTTGACCGACCTGGATTTCCTGGGCTCCATCGAGAGGCACAAGGTGTGTGAGTCCGGCGGTCCTGGCAGTAAAATTAGCCACGCAATTAGAAATTCGCCCTACGTCTCCAGTTCCAACGTCTCTCTCCTGTATCGTAGTTCAAGTCCGCACTCAGGCCCCCGAAGCGCAGCCTCGACCTCGGCGAGGAGAGGGGCCACAGACAGGTGGTGGGCTCGTATACGGACCGCGGCGGCAGTGGCTCCTCCAAACGGCGCCAAGCCAAGCTACCCAAGCAGCGCAGCAGCTCGTCCTCGTCCTCCTCGGCGTCCTCCCGTCACTCCTCCTCTTCGTGGGACAAGGACCCTGCCCCGCGCAGCGTGGCCAGCCCCAGCGCCAGCCTGGAGGTGCCCTTCCTCGACTCCGACGTCTCCATCGCGCCCAGAGAGCCGCCCCGGGAGGAGGTCGAGTGGAAGCAGGTGAGCGCAGCGGGAATCGGTTGTCATCTAGATTACTGGGTCAGTAGGTGAACTGTCGATGGCACTGACTGTCCAACCTTGTCTTGCAAAGATCGTTGACCTGCTCTGGAGCGACCCCAAGAGCCACAGCGGCTGCACGCCCAACACCTTCAGAGGGGGCGGCTGCTACTTCGGGCCGGACGTCACCCAGAAGCTGCTGAAAAAACACCAGCTGAAGATGCTGATCCGCTCCCACGAGTGCAAGCAGGAGGGATACGAGCTGTGCCACGATGGCAAGGTGAGACCACGACATCTCGAGAAACGGGTTCGCTTATCTTAAACGCAAACCATAGACTATAGAACTAAAATGGAAACAAAGGCGATAGAAACACAATCCTCTGGCTTTCTGTTTGTATACACTGCAGCTGTCATTGCCACCCAAGTTTGTTTCTCAAAGGTGATCACCATTTTCTCCGCCTCCAACTACTATGAGGTGGGCAGTAACCGCGGGGCGTACGTCAAGCTGGGCCCAGACCTGATCCCTCGCTTCTTCCAGTACCAAGTCAGCAAGTGCACCCGGAAGATGACGCTGCAGCAACGGTAGGCATGTCAGCCAAGGCCGTTACTCGGGCCTCTCCAGATTTCTTAATTTGGAAACCCTGGAGATATGCAAGTAAAGTACTGTGAGGAGGGGATGGGGAAAGTGTGTAGGGTGCTTGTGGTTCTTTGTGTGTAATTATGGATGGGATGTATGTGATACAAAGAGGAGAAATGTGTTTTAAATGTTTTATAAGTGTGTTAACAGTTTCCAGATTTTTGCTGGAAAGTGGCTCTGTTATTATTATGTGTGGGTGGCCCATGCCGTAGTTACAGATACCATCACCAGGCCGTTTCATAGGACATTCCAACATAGAGACTGTAAAGGATGCGTATGATACTAATCCAGAGTTTTGTCGTCTTAATTCTTAAAAAAAACTAGGGTTCTTCAGGAAACGTAGGAAAAATAAATCCATAAATAAATGCCGCTTCTCTGCCGTCGTCATGCAGTGGAGCAGCTCCTGTCAGTCATCGAGTCCAGTGGTTTGACAGGAATTTTACCAACCATAAACCGATGTACTCTGGGTCCATATGTGTACATCCGTGTGTTGCAGCTTGTATGAATATATTTCTGTAATCGGTTATCTATCTGTATTCACGAGCCCAGTATGTGGTCCTGAGGAAGAGCCATTTCAGGCGTGTCAACAGCCCTGCCAGCCGTCTCTCTCTCACCCCTCTCTCTTCAATCTCCTCTCTCTCCCCTCTCCTCTCTCTCCCCGCAGGGTTAGCGTGGCCGAAGGTTCGGCCCTGAAGTCTCTGCAGGAGAAGCTGTATGCCCACCGGTCCGAGCTGATCGCCGCCTTCCAGCAGTACGACCAGAGCAGCACAGGTGAGAGAGAGCCGCCCCCCCGCTCAGGCACTTTCGATGTGGCGTTCCCCAGACACGCTGTTCCTGCACCGCTAAAGCAGGAGTTTTTGTTGCAGTTGCGGGAGGAAGCGAGCAAATCATCCATTCCCTCCCAATCCACGTCAAACACGTGTCGCTTCACATTCTCCTCCTCTGGTGTGCAGAAACAGGGCCACAGTGCGCACTAGTAAAGGCCGCTGTGCCCGTCCCTCTCCTCAGGCCGGATCTCCATCAGCGAGTGGGCGATGGCGGTGGAGTCCGTGCTGCGCCTGGACCTGCCCTGGCGGACCCTGCGCTCCCGGCTGGTCCGGCTGGCCCCCGACGGGGATGTCGAATACCTGTCCTGCTTCGAGGACCTGCACATGGGACAGCCCATTTCAGAGGTGATAATCCCCCACACCCCTAGAGGCAGCTGTGACAAAACCACAAGAGACAATTGATTCGGTGTATTTAAATAGTGTTTGTTTTAATTTATCAACAGGTCACGCCAAACTTGGTTGAAACATTGTATCGGTATCGCACCGACCTGGAGATAATATTTAATATAATCGACAAAGATCATTCAGGTATTTGATTCTGATTTACTATTGTTCATAAGTGTCATCTCTTCCTTCAAGTGGGATTGGCAGAACTGAGTTCTGCCCCTCTGTACCATAGAGTGCCGTGGCTGTTCGGACTCTCGTGCCGTAACCCGCGCTTCTCCTCCTAGGGCTGATTTCGGTGGAGGAGTTCCGTCAGACCTGGAAGCTGTTCAGCTCCCACCTCAGCATCGACATCGATGACGCGGCCATCGACAACCTGGCGCGGAGCATCGACTTCAATAAGGACGGCAGCATCGACTTCAACGAGTTCCTGGAAGCCTTCCGCGTCGTGCACCGGCTGGAGGCCAAGCAGCCGCGCTGACGAGCTCGGCCCTGCGCAGACGTCTTCTGAGCGACGGGCCCGGTAGACGGCAGAGGAACGGTGGTGGGGTTGGTGTGTTTTTGTTTTCTGCGGCACGACTCTCTCCACAGAACTAAACAAGTGAAAAGTAATTTCGGTCTGAAGGCTGAAGAATGTGGCTGCTGTTCCTCCAGTCGTAAGCGCTGTCAGCTGGTCTTTACCAAGTTTTACGATGCGACGGACAGCAACGGAGAGCGCGGCAAAGCATGCACAGGAATGCAAAACTGAAATGGAAAAGTCTTTTATCACACCTGAGAGAACCTCAGCTGTGGCATCTTAAATAGCTTAGGAATAGAACCGAATAATGCAGGAGCTCCGTATTCGTCCATAAAGCGATTTGCTCTACGGATTTCTTCCCAGCATTCGTGTACCATAATGTTGTGCCTGGACAGTAGATTCTGTCCTAAGTGGGAGGCACCTGCTCAGACTAACACCGCCATTTCAGGCATGCCACGAGCGCCCGATCCGCACATCTTCAATCTGTATTGAACCGGAAACAGAAATATCCTTCCAGTTTAAAGTGCCTCCGTCAACGAATCTATACCAAGTCCTCCTGAATATACAGGACATAGACAAGTCCATTAGTGGTCCAGAGAAAAGCCGTGTTTCATTTCCAGGGATTTTCCTCCAATCCCCACCGTGTCCAAGACCAGACTACCAGACAGGGAAACAAAAAAAGAAAATGTTTTCTGAAAAGGAAATAAATGTAACCAAAAAACAAAGGCACCCGGTGGTTTATGCTTCATTGCATTTCCACCCAGGGGTGTGGAAACTGGAGACTTGGTGGTTTGGTCTTAAAAAAACATGCCTCTCAGAAGTGACAGGCTCTGAATCGCAGATGATCATCCAAACGTGCCTGCAAAGAGGCTCAAAGTCATCGTGATAAACGTTTTGCATCGGCTGAATTACATAAATGCATGCGAGACTGTAATGACTAGCTCTTAATTGCTCTTTGATTCTCAGTTGGTCAGAGGCCTTCAAACCTGAAGCCTGAATGTCATTGTAACTAACATTATTTTGTATGCTTTTCAGTTGTGTATTTATTCATTCTTAATGCAATTTGCGTTTGTAAAATATATTTTCCTGCTAGTTTTTTTTTTTATTGAATGCTGGCATAAATCAGAGTACATGCAGATCGTAAGTAAGTATGAATGATACAGTCCATAAATATCATCCTCCTGCGAAGGCCTTGTGCCTGGGAAGCATGTTTGTGAAAATGTAAACTTCAGCAAACTTAGCCCCACTGTCAGAATAAATAACTTTCACGATGGGCTGTCCGTGTGGGTCTGTGTGGGTCCGTGTTCACGCTGGGTGGAGGCACGGCTCTTTGGCCAGGTCCTGGGTAGGTGTTTGAGCATGGCAGGGGTATTACCCTCGGCCGGGCTCTGTCAGGGCAGAGAGGAGGGTGAATTGAAGGCCTGGGGAGGCTGTTAGGTGTGATATCTGGGGCCACTCAGATTGCTGCAGATTGCCTCGGCCTCCCCGTTAGTTGTGTCCTGTACTAATGTTTGAGCAGCCCTGCCATTTACCTCCCAGACAAAGTGCCTCGTTATGAGCCCAGATCCACTCCAGCGCTCTTTACTTCTCGAGCAGCGCGGGAGAATAGACCACGTTTTGCAGGTAAACCCCAGCTGAAGCTCTTATATTAATAAAGCCATTGTCAAACAAATGAGCAGACCGACGGACCCATAATGAGCTGCGGACGGCCACCGCTCGGCGATACATAAAGAGTAATTATGTGCCGAATTTCAAAGGCTCTGCGCGCATTAAAGAGGGGTAATGGTTAATTTCACTTTGTAATTTATTTATAAATCAACAAAAACAAATGGGTTTCAAAGTGCCGGAGATGGTCTGCGTCTGTTTGTTTAGCTGCCAGTGCTGTTGACACTGTGAGCGCAGGGACCGATATCAAAAGAGCGATCGTGTTCATCTCTTAGTGCGCTATTTTCGCGCGGCTCTATCCTATTGTTGGAGCGGCTCTGTGAATGTGCAGCTGTGTGCCGCAGTACCCTAGGTCTGGGCTTCCCAGTCTGGGAACAGTGTGACCTGGGAATCCAGATGTGCATCCCGACCGGGGGTCTGGCTGGGAGTCTCTTAATTAGAAGGCAGTGCAGTCAAACACACTTCGTAATAGACGTCAGGAGGGGATCGAGGAAGGTTAGGCTTCTTACTTGCATGGATTCCAGAAGCCTGAAGTAAACAACACACACACACACAAACTAAACCAATAAACAAGCCGAAATGTGCGTGCTCCACTGAGAAGGTCCAGGCAACCTCTTCCACCAGCCATCAATCACTCCTGACCGGCCTCAACTGAGATTCCTCCAAATACTAGTGATATAGTATTTGACTCCTGCCGTATTGCTTAGAGAGGGGCAGAAGGGATGATTTCAAAGGGGGTCTGAATGCATTAAGATAAGAGATCTCAAGAGGTCTGTTCCTTGGTAGGTTAACAGTCTGTTTTCCCTTCCGTATTGATTACCGAAAGATCTGCTTATTTTATTTGGAGTGAAATGAAAAATTCAGCTTTTCAATTCTAATAAAACACACACATTTGTGGTTGTTTTTGTTTAATTCTTGCATCTCGATTCATGTTGACTTGAGAGACGCAGCTGCCTGTGCTGTCCTGTAAAAAGCAGCCCAGTGTTGTTTTGAGGCTGAAAATTTAAAGCAGGGGGTGGGGGGGGACTCTTCCCGGAGGCCCAGCCCTGTGATGTGGATCAGGGGGCAGGGTGTCTGCAGCCCAGCCTGCCGTGCTCCTCGCCTGGCGTCTGCCTCCCTGAACTCCCGTCAGTTTCCACCGAGATCACCCAGCCGGCCGTACCCCCGCGCCCCACTGACGGCCTCCCCATGAGGACTCCCCCAGGGCTGCTGTCTGCGCTGCTCTTCCTGCACTGCTCTCTCTGTAAAGGTAGGACTAATAATAATAATAATAATAATAATAATAAACACACATTGAGTTTCAAAAATAGCAAATATATATATGTGATTGCCCATATGTTTAAAAATGATGTGAATGAAGTTCAATCGATGGATACACAGATTAGAACAGAATTGTACAGATGAAGGATGTGGTTTATAAATTAAACCTTTGCATTGTGTTTATTGGCAGAGTGTTTATTAAGAGAAAATGACTTTTCAAGTAATTGAGATGTTGCGCAGTGAAATGTTCGGTCAGTGAAAGTGTCGTCTTTCCGAAAAGTTTGCGAAGATGGATTTAAACATGTTACCTGACATGTACATGTGAGATGTGAATGCCAGTTTGTTGCTGTTATTATTCACGTTTTCATGATTTTAATTCACAGTTTCTGCCATTTAATTCCTTTTTGTGATAGAGAAATTAATTAACCCTAAGAAGAATCAGACATGCCTGTAGAATATCCTATGTTTCATATTGACTGTACATTTTGAAAGTTTGTTATTAGTATCAAAGACAGATTTTCTGTCTTTAGAAAATAGATGAGGAAACCATTAGATCTCAAAGTAAAATCAAATCACTTTGAAATGTGCAAGTATGTATGAAAGAATAAAAGAGTGGAATGAAGACAAAAAAAGGATTATTGTAGTATTTTTACATCTATTTTTTTGTCTTAAGGTATGAGATGTTAAATATGTCTGTGTGTTGACAGGTTTATAATATGTTGGATTTATATTTTTTAAGCTAAAGGACTGTTTTTCCCCTCTGGCCTCGACATGCTTTTTAGTTTGTTTTCTTGTGGAAACACAGCTGTGTCTGTACAGAGCTGCACCATAATTAGGGGACTAGTGTCAGATCCTCTTGAAGTACAGAGAGACAGATATTCTGGCCCTTGGAGGTGCAGACGATCTCTTGTTTAGATCGCTGCTACAGCCACCTGCTCTTTAATTGGTGCCGGCGCAGCGCTGTAAAGCAATAAGTGATAAGTGATGATGGTAGAAAACAAATTGCATCACTTTTTCCACGCATTCCATGCGTGTTCACAGACTCTGCTGGTGGAAGGTGTCATGGGTTGAGACGCCTGGAGAACGGACGCACGTTTTTCCGCTATGGAGGCCTGTTTGTAACGTTCACCTGCAACCCGGGCTTCCGGGTTCATGGCTATCAAACCAGCAGCTGTGTGTCCGGACGCTGGACCAGGGACCCCCCCGTGTGTGTAGGTGAGTGGCAATCAGAGATTACTACAAACAAGCCATGTATCGCTTTATTTTTTCCTTCTGAGTTTCTCTGGGTGTTTCTTTACATTTTTTTTTTAATGCATTGCTTCCTTTACTCCATGATGCTTTTTCATGATTAGGAGAGGGAAGTCTTATGCTACTTAAAATAATAGTTTCACTACCTACTGATTGCACTTCTGAGGCCATTAATTCAACACTGAGACGCACGGCAGGGACTCCTGGGATGATCACACGAGAGTCTCTCCACAGGCTCGGGATGTCCGAACCCGGGGGGGATCCTCCACGGCAGCAGCACCATGAATCCGGACCGATCCTTCATCTTCTTCATCTGCGACAAGGGCTACAGGCTCTTCGGAGCTCCTCTGCTGTACTGCAGGGGCAGAGGGTGGAATGGCACGAAGCCGGTGTGCAAAGGTGAGCTCCGCGTTGAGCCAAGTCCAGAGCTACCAGTCCAGTTCACATTCCTTAGCCAGAGCCTTGACTATATAAGCACCTGGCTGTAATATATTACCAGTCCCTTAGAAAATCCAAGATGTTCTTGTCAAAATCCCACCACAGGATGGTTTTAGAGGCCCAACAGTATTTGGGTTCCCTCTGTTCAGTAGAGGGGATTGCAATCTCTCTACCCAGGTCTCAGGATACTCCACATGCTCACCCCTTATACATTATATATGTAGTGCCTGAATCAGTAAGGATTTGTTGTCCTGCTTGCTCAAAACCATTTTTATCCTCATGTTGTGTTAGGGTGCCTGTAGGAAACCCTCTGCTGAGGTCCACTTGTTTCTGTTCCTTCTCAGAGTCCGACATGATGAGTTCAGACAAGCACAAGCACCTTGCCCAGCTGCGGGCCAACCTGGCACAAAACCTCAATGCACCATCTGCTTTGAAAAACCTCTTCCGCGTCCAGTATGACAGCATCGTCAACTCGGCGTCCAAGGATGTGGTCCTGGAGCCGGAGCTACTGGTGGAGAGCCCGAGGGCCACCAACATCAAACCGGGACATCAAGCAGGGGCCCTGAGGCAGCTGACGGTGAGGAGCAGAGTCCCGGAGGTCAATGACAAGGGCATTTACGTTGACAAGCAGCACCAGTCTGGTAGAGCTACTGTGGGAGGTAGAGCTGGAGCTAAAGAGGCCTACAAGGAACCAGGCAGCTTTGAAAAGTCTCTCTTCAAGTTATCTTCCCTACAGACATCGCCCACCTCTCCCCTGTCCACTGCATCTACCCTGGCAGATAAACTCGTGACCACAACTTTACAGTTGGCAAAAGTTACAGTTCCATGGGACAAAGTGTTCATAAGGTCAACCGTACAGATTCCAGCTTATCCGCTGATCACAGAGCATGCTGGGAAAATATATTATGTGGCCCCAACCTCACGTTCACCGTCCTTCACTGCACTATTGGCCCCACTGCGTAGATATGGCACCACTGACCAGACCCTTGTCATCCCTGAGCCCAGTTCAGAATCGTTATCTTCAGCATCAACAAGGGAACCACAGCTCCACATTCCAGAGAAAGTGCCCATTGTAATACAGGCTGCTCCTCAGACTCTAAATGCACAATCTCTGACACCATCTTCACTTCCCACGGTTCCTGCCACATCACTGGATACCCCCGTGACTGCAGAAGCCCTGCGCCAAGTGGCCGAGACTTCAGAAGGTTTGGAAGATGACATGGCTTCCCCTACCATGCTCAGCAGCTACACATCCCTATCTAGCGAGGGATTTTCAGCACATTTACAAAGTTCCCCAGTTCATCCTGTCCTTGTAGGGGAATCGGGCACAGGTTTGACACAAAGCACACCTCTTCAAGGCAGTTATGAGACTGGGCCCGATGGGCATTTAAAAATGGCACAGCAGCCTTCAGGTGAAACAGGGGCCGACCATTCAGAAGGAATTATTTCAACTACCGTCAATGAAACAAGTGTATATAGAGTGGGGAAAAGGATGAACCAAATGTCTACCACCACATTCGGCCCAAGTGCGTTTCATCGTGATTCTCTGGTCTCGGGCGCTGACTTGCAGCCTGTGATGAACAGCCCGGCACAGTCTGCTGCCCCTGTCATCACCAACTCTCAAGATGGAAGAAAGGACCGACAGAGGAAGACACCCACAGCGGCACAAAAGGATTTACAGCCAGAGAGGGAAGCTTTGGGAACTACCATTCTCACTGATTTGGGAGACGTCCGTCCCAGAGCTGGCTGGTGGGAAACTGCGGAAACAGATGTGGCCTCGGGATATCGCAATAAACACCCATTGGCAGAGCAGAGCAGCACGGCACCATCAGATGCCGCCAGTCGGACCACAGGAAATGATACTGACCAGCCGGTTAAGGCAACAGAACACACAGACGGAACCGTCAGCACTGTTCTGGAATCCCTGATCTCTATCACGGCAGGCCGGAGCCCCGTGCCAACACCTGCACACCTCCAAAGTCCCCTCGCCACCGCAATCAACAACTCCCTGCCCCTCGCAGTCCCCGGCCCCGTGCCCAGCGCCCCCCATCATAACTTGGTGGAGATCAGACCCGATGACCCGCCACCGCTGGGTTCTCTGAAGAGGAGGCCCGTGTGTCCATACCCACCTCTGCCCGCCCACGGGACCTTCTTCTTCCGCACGGTGCCCAACCCAGCCCCGCTGCAGTACAAGCACTACGTACAGTACTCCTGTTATGCCGGATACACTCTCGCCCACGGGGACGTCTACAGCTACTGTTTACACAGCGGCAAGTGGAGTGGAGTCACACCGGCCTGCTTAGGTTTGTCGCCATGCTGTTTTTACCATCTGAGCCGAGGGAGTAGTCAGCACAGGGTGTTTTGAAGAGGCTTTATTAGTTGTTAGTGTGAAATGCAATGAAGAGAAATTAAGTGCAGTGTTATGTTGAGCGAAGGGACTTTTTAACACTCCAGGGTGAGTGAAGGAACATATAGCCGTGGGGCAGGTTTTCAGCCTCTGCGCAAACAATGGAAGAAAACAATTCCATATCTGTGTATCTGTGTAGATGCCTGATGATCTGATGTTTCCTTGTCTCTTGGCACACCTCCACCCGGGAGAGTGCGTTGCTTCACTGTCACACTCAGGCGGTCTTCCCTGTGCCACGGTGGTACGAGCAGGAGAGCGTCCTGAATCACAGCTCTCAGTTCAGGTTGAGCCTGCGCTCGAGCCGTGTTTCAGTAACTCCTGATTTCTTCCATCAAGGAGAAAATGAGCCACACTCAATATGCTTTACAGATGCTCCCTTGTTTCATGGAAAATAGCTTATATTGGTCTTAATCTTTCTGGAAAATAATAGCTAGAATCTCTGGCATCAGCCCTGGCATCTTTTATACAAGTGGTGTTTTAATATCTTGAGGTCAGTTGAGCATTATGGTTGCCGGTCTCTCATATGTGCATAACCAGTTGGTAACCGAGTCGAGTACATTAACTAGGACCTAATCTGACATCTTCGCTCTTGATCCCTGTTCACTGTATATAATGTGTTAACTGAGTCAGTCAGTTATGAAACCAGGAACTATTGACTGCAAACTCAAACTCCCAGGCGCAATGTAATGAGTGCAGGCAGAATGAAGTCCAAAAGGACCCCCTATCATCATCTGTTGTACATTACTTCATCCTGGTGAGAAGTCCTATAATCAAATCATGCTCCTTTGATACAAAGCCCTGTGTGTTTAGACAATCGGGGGGTCTCACATGAGGGAAGGCTTAAGTGTTTATTTTGTACATTAGAAAAAACATATTCCCCAAGTGGCCTCTGTTAAACTCATCAGACCTCATAGTTTGAGGGAAGTCCCCTTGATGTTGGTCTAACATGGAGTCCTATGGAAGCATTATCTGTACAGTTTATCTGTATCTGTACAGTGACGGCAGAAGAGTTACACATAGTCTGCAGCTGTTGTAATATAAAGAAATGATGAGCAGAACTGTGCATCGGCTTTCAGTAAGTCTGCTTCTCTCGCACAGTGTTAAATCTGGACTGCAAAACCGGAGAGGACACAGGAGTATTCGTTTCCATTAAAAGGCAGTGTGTCTTAGTTTTGTGGCATGAAGGAGTATGTCATATATTTCAGTGGACAGTTCCTGGAGGAAACACCTGACTTTAACAGCCCTTTTGGCTTCAGACACACAGTCTAGTCTTCCCATTAGTCTCCTGACAGGAAATATGGACAGAGAATTAACTGACACAAATATTTACTGTTTCAGGAAATAAATAAGTCACTAGACTGATTTGATGAGCAACAAAGATAACAGCCCTGTGACACTATCTATACAACTTCAGTTCTAGCAAGACTCAAAAGAGCAGAGCGCAAAATTAATCCTTAACGTACATTAAATAACAGGTAAAGGGAACAGGTGCATGTTAGTCCTGTGCAACCCATTTACTGACCCCATCTGTACTGTTACTCAGGATGGTGTTTTACATTTGCGTGACACTATGTCCCTTATCTCCCACGTCCCCCGTGAAGAAGTGACGCCCTGCTCCATCAACAATGGGGGCTGCTCTCAGATCTGCAAGCTGGGCCTGCTGGGCCGGGCCGAGTGCAGCTGCAGGGAGGGCTTTGAGCTGCTGGAGGACAACAGCACGTGCAGAGGTAAGACGAAGACTCGACAGGGAAGTACCGATGTCCATTGTCCCCTCAGAGGTGTCGTGCTGTGAAAGACCTCACCAACCGAGTGGCCAGTCTTGCCCCCCCTTTCACAGGCGGCAATAAGCCAGTCTGGTTTTATGTATTTCTCAGTTTCAGTGTCTTGAAACCGTGTATAACGCTGGGCACGGAGTCCGGGATGAGAGGAAGCATTAGTCACATTATGAAAGGATGATGGAAATGTTTGTCATGGTCAAATGGGCCGCAGTCGCCAAGAAATGATATAATGATAATAACAGCAAAATATCCGCAAGAGCGTACCGGGGAGATACATTTCCCCCGCAAGTAACTCTTGTAAAGCGACATCTGTCATCCTCGCTCAAGGCCTGGTCCGCGGACATGATTCATCTCTGTTCCCTCGCTGCCATTTGTTTTTCCCCCACAGTGGGCAGCTGCTGGTATAGGTATTCCACGCATTGTTAGTGCTAAATTTAGATTTTAGCCACACACAATTTCTATTCCAGAACCGAGAGACCGTTCCAGGGAGTTAAATACTTCAGCAGCCTTCCCTCAGTCCTACTGCAGACTTATAAACGACCCAAGCAACCTGCGTGAATGAGTCTGTGCTGGCTCCTTCCTGAGGACTAGGAGTAAAATCCCGAGCACACACATCTGCTGCTCCACTTAAATCTGCCTGCACTAACCTTCCTTCTGTTTGCCTGAGCTATGAAAGAAAACGACAACACTTGAGTCAAACTACCACATCGACTCAGGCTCGCGTTGCGTGTTTATAGCGCAGGGTCAGAACCCTGGTCCAGCTGCACCGCCATCGTCATTTTCTGTGGTTTGAATTCAATGTGTGTGGCTGGCTATTGCCATCTGTGTATGTGGCTCTGTGTAGATCTCGGTTATGTTTGTGACTCTGTGTGTTGTTGTGATTAGATGTGTTGAGTTACTGTGATGTGTGTCTTGTAAGAGAGAGTGTGTAGAAGAGGCTGGCTAGTGCAATGTTGTGTGAGGGGGTTACTGTGATTGTGTGTGTGTGTATGCATGGAGAGAGAGTGTGTGTGTGTAGAAGAGACATGCTACTGTAATGTGTGTAGAAGAGGCTGATTACTCCTGTGTGTGTCTGTGTATAGATCCTGGTTAGGCTGATGTCTGTGTGTTGTTGTGATGTGTACTGTATAGATGTGTGTGGTTATTGTGAAGTCTGTGTGTAGATGTTGACGAGTGTGCGGACGAGCTCCACCGCTGCCAGCAGGCCTGTGTGAACACCTTCGGCTCGTACGAGTGCGGCTGTGGCCCCAGCTACCTGCTGTCAGAGGACGAGAGGTCATGCTCAGGTGAGTGCCTCCCTGCACAGACCACACACCTCACTCACCCCCTAGACATGGGTTTTTACTCCAAAATTTCTCAATTCAGTACATGCTGTGAAACTCTCTTCCCTTTCCCCCCCCAAGCTATAATGTTATGCCAGGGTGAGTATTTCAACCCCTGCTGCTGCCCACATACACACCAGGAGAACCGATAATGAATGCCTTCATCTCAGTGTTTGTTTTATAACACCCCTTTGCCAAGGCACGTGTTGTTTATCCTCGCTGGCCCCAGGATAAAAGTGCGATGATCCCATGGTAAATGTTCCAACTCACTCAGGGTCTTTCCAAGTCAGCTCGGCATCGGGCTCAAGTGTTGCCATGCTGATTTATTACAGACCGAGACGAGTGTGCCATCAATAACGGCGGCTGTCTGCACCACTGCGCCAACTCCGCCGGGAGCTTCCGCTGCCTCTGTGAGCCAGGCTTTCAGCTGGCAAACGACCAGAGGACCTGCCACGGTAGGAGTCACACTGGCTCTGTTTCCTTCCTCTCTGCCTAAGTGGATGGGTGAACTTTTTACATGAAATCGGTGTAGGTTTTCTCATGAAGGAAATAGAGATGGAATCGTTAAATGGGAAATAGTCTCGGCCTCGGACATTTTCTCTGTGTCATTCCTTCCATAGACGTGGACGAGTGCCAGCTGCCCATCGGCACGGCCGGTTGCTTGTTTGGCTGCATCAACACCCCGGGCAGTTTCCGGTGCCACTGCCCAGAGGGGTACAGACTGGGTACTGCGCACGGACATTGCATAGGTCAGAGAACGATTCCTAGCTATAGCCCCCACCCTAGAAATTAATAAAAACTTTTGCTAAAGTCTCAGGTCTCTATTAACCCCACCTCTGACCTCTAGAAGCGCAGTGCATGCCAATCTTTAACAAGACGCGCCGTTACAGATGGTTCATAGCGCCCTGTAGTGGACTGTAGCGCCGGAGATGCCCCAGTGTGACACTGCGTCTCCTCTCCCTGGTGTTGGACAGACATTGACGAGTGTGCGGAGAACAGCGGCCGCGGCCCCTGCGCCATGGAGTGCCACAACGCCCCCGGCTCATTCCGCTGCTCCTGCGCCTACGGGTACAAGCTGGCTGGGGACGGGCGCTCCTGTGTGGCCGAGTGCCCCTCTGGATACCGCAAGCACGGCAACGCAACCGGGAGGAGCAGAGAGCACTGCATTGGTACATAGTGGCACTGTCTTGAATTTAGTCTCCATTATCACCTTGGTCAATTTAGCTTTCCCACTACTTACGAGAGAAGAGTGTGACCATGTTTCTTACGATCCCTCAGTATTTAGTCGCATGACTTCCTCACCAAGTGTCACTAGAGCATCAAAGTAGTAAATAATATGAAGTTACATTAGAGAATAGTTATCAGACATAACGATGGACACCTTGTACATATTTGGACCATGCGAAGCCAAGTGCATGTCAAACGTGTTTTACTGCTCCCCTCGCTGCAGATATTGACGAGTGCGAGGAGCCCACGTGGCACCAACGCAGGTGTGAGTGGAAGTGTGTCAACCTGCCGGGCTCCCACCGCTGCATCTGCCCGAGGGGGTTCAGGCTGGGCTCAGACGCATACCACTGCCAGGGTGAGTGCCACACACACACACACACACACACACACACACACACTCAATTGTCTTCTCTTCGTATGGAACATTGTAGTTCAGTTTTCTTTTTTCCTCCTTTTCTTTTTTAGATATAAATGAATGCGAGTCTAAAAATGGAGGCTGTTCTCACATCTGCATCAACCACAAAGGAGGCTACAGATGTGCCTGTCCAGAACTCCACCGCTTCTCTCCCTACAGCAGGAAAAAGTGCCAGCCAGTCAAAACATAGAGCACAGCTGAGTCTGCGCTTCTCCGCATGGAAACCCGTTCCTTTCTTCATGAGAAATCTGCCCGCGACCCGGGTCACGATATGGGGAGGCAACTCCACACAATCCTGTCATCTGGGTCTCCATCGGCTGTTTCAGACCAGAGGGGCCTGTTAAGAAGAATGTGGTTAACTTTCTTAAAATGTGTGTTGTAGCCTGTAATCACAGGGACACAGGTGTTTCAGAAATGTTATGAAATGTAAAAAAACAACACAGAACCTCAAGACAGGATTGATTGTGGGGAAGCACTAGAGTACTTTGGATCTCCCTTTTCATTTTATGTATTTTTCAATACTTTATCTTTTCAGTCCATTTGAGTGAGTTAACTACACTTTTTCCTGGCCAGATGTGCATTCTAATTATTTAATTGTCGTGTAAAAAACAATAGTGCCCATTTCATAAAATGTTTTCTGAATGCACTAGCTCTTAATTTTTAACTTGATCTCCTGTAAACACTTGCTGACAAGATAGGCTCTTAGGGGGAATGGAGTGAGGAAAGCCTGTTGCATTTAGACTTCCTGCTGCTGTAAATATAATTGAATTGCAAGATAGTGGAATATAATTGTCAATAATAAATATAAATCCTTTTTGAGAGTTTCTGTCACAGTGCTGTGGAGGATGTCCAATGAGTTTGAATAAATAAAAGAAGTGGGTTTTTAAGATGTAGATGTCGTCTATTCTTGACAGGAGCAGATTCACGTCCAGGGTGGTCTTCAGCTTTAAACCGTGGATAGAATAGACGAATAGCAGCCATGCTGTACAACACCATGAACACACAACGCAACAGCAGCCTACACCCAACATGGACTCGACTTCTTCAACACTTCCTGGTGGGATCTCCCGTATCTAGAGAGAATCCCCCTCCAATCAATCAATCAATATAACCTCTTCCCCACACCTCAGTGGACGGTGTTGTTGATTCAGAGTTTGTTGCACAGCCTCGATCACCTTAAAACGATACTGCGAAGATAGACATAGCTCGTTCTGTCTCTGAAAAGCGGACGGGTATTTAAGGAAAGTACCTCCACGTCAAGACCTTTCAACTTGGCCACGTCCCAAATCACAGCCATGGTCCTCTCTGAATGAAACGGGCCCTGCCAAGAGTGGTTTAATCTGGTTTCTTCAAAAGAGGTTCTGCAGCGAAGTACTTGGCAGCCACCATGATAGTTTATCTGGATGATTAAGATTCACCAACAGGACTTGGTGACAACTATAGCTTGGCACACAGAGGAGTGAGGAGGGCCGGGTCAGTCAGGAGAAATGTGAACTCCAAGCTCTTCCTTGATGTTATGTTTTGTCAGCTGTCTCCTTCTGACTTATCTGGCTCCCCGTCTCACAACCCTGATCTGCTTCCCGTTTGTTTTAATGCAAATGTGTGGTTTTTCGAAGCCCAGATCGGGAAATGAGACCAGATGAGGCAAGTCACTCGCACTCACATCGCAGGCATGATGGAGACTTTCCTTTCCCCTGGGCTCGAGTGATCTCTCCTTTCAAAACCAGCTGAAATGAGGTTTCAAGCAGCACAAAGCAGCACATTTTCACCCTTCAGTCTGTCTGATCAACTACTCTTCTCAATGCACTCCCCGCTCGCTTTGAAATTAAAGGGACTAAAGCCATCATCATCCAAATTAAGTGAATAATAGTAATATTTACTCACTTCTACTGCCCTCCATCCCCAAACACTACTCCACACTGTGCTGGGAATATTTCCTTACGTCTTCTCCATCCTTTGATGCTTTGCTTGTTGCGGGTGGTTTCTTTATCACTGCTGGCTGCTGCTTATTTTTTCCCTTTTTTTCCATCAGTTGTGATAATTAGAAAGCAGACAAGTCGTTTTTAAAACAGGTTTCGTCCTTTAATGAGCCGAACTGTCAAGGATACAGCAGTAACACGGGATGGAGAATGCAGAGATACACATGGCGACTGCAAGAGACGAGACACGCAGACGCCAGGACAGCCAGGGGAACACTTATGCCCTAACTACAGTGGAGCTGAGGTACAGACACACACACAACGGACACAGAAGCGCTGCTATTACAGATCGGACAGCACAGACACTGCATTGAGAAGCTGTTTTTATTTGTGTGTCCTGGCGTAGGTCCCTTTGGAGATGTCCGCACTGCACGAGGCTCAATATTACACTCTAAAAGAAAGAAAACGGGATACCACAGAATATATGAACCACTACACTGAAATAAATATGAGGAGGTAAGTGACAGGTAACACTGTGAACCAGGCTGGCTCAGAGAATGTATTTGAAGGATCTTATCCACCATGCAGCTGAATATTGGCAGTTTTTAGTTTCCTCCTTTTTAAAATGAATTCCTACCCTGTTATTGTAGTTGATGTCAGTTTGAAGGACATCTGGGAACCCAAGTCCAGCTATCAATGCCACCCAGAAACCAGAAGAACCCTCATCCAAAATACAATCTACATGCTTTAACTTGTCTATTTATTTTTGTTCTAAACAGAAATGGATAAATAATGTTACTGGCATCCGTACCTAATAAAACAAAATGACAATGAGGTAATCATTGAGTGATGGAACTGCAATAAAGCAGAGAGCAGATAATGAAACACACCCTGGGCTTTCATGTTTAAACCACAGTATTCACTCAACCGTTATTCCAAAATAATTTCTTGTCAGACTAACAACACATATATAAATGATGCAACCAAACAGGCACTTATTGAACATAGTGTGACCGTATCACCCCAGAGACGTCCTGCCTCATGAACAGACTGTGAACAGAACAAAACAATTCAATCATCAAGTAAATGGACCTTCCAATATGACAATAAAAACCATTCTACATGCTTCACATAGTTTTCAAGGCAGTTACAGTTGTGCCCTGATTCAATAGATTAAAACAACACTAAATAATAATTACCCTCTGTGCAACGAGTGGCCGAATACTGTAAAAATGTCTCATTAAACTAAAACTCCAGACACACACACACACACAAATACACCCTCTACTGCATCAGACAGCTGGTGTTTGGAAGGAAGTCCTGGACGTAGGTCGCCACTGCTTTGGAGAGGTAAGTCATGGTGCCGTAGCTGCCGCTGGGGGCGCTGTCGTAGAAAAAGGTGCAGATCCCCGTGGCCGGGTCCTGCTCCAGGAAATACTCGCCGGCTCCGTGCACTTTCTGCAACGAGAGGGGAGAAGGCATGAGCTTACAGCCGCCTGGGCCGGTGTCTCAGAGACGGGACAGCGCTGTCACCTCCCTGACATGGCGAGAGGGAGAGAGTTGCATGTTTTAGCCTTTCACTTTTCACTTGTCTGTGTTCTGTACTTCTGCAGCAGCGATCACTGCCCGGCTGGTGACTGGGCTTAATGCGACACTGGTGAGGAAACTGCAACCTTTAGTTGTTCCTGGACTACACCGAGAACACAGGAACCCCTTTTCCACTGGCACATCCGACCCGACCCGGACCGGACCCGAGCCGAGGTCACAAGCTTACCTACTTCAAAACTTTCTTACCCTGGTTTAATTTATAATTAATATGTTTTTACTGTTATCAATAAATAAACGCACCTATCTCTTTGTGTAGCTCGATCCTTAACAGTATATAAATAGCTGTAGTAGTGTGTTAAGTATTTGTAATGTATTTAAACCTAGTCATAGACTGATGCTCAGTTCAGTTAGCTCCTCCCCCTGGCCTTGCTCGGCCAATCGGCACCGAGGCAGCACTAGGTCAGGAGCAGGGTCGAAAATTCACGGCCTGATTCAGGGTCGACTCAACAAAATTGCTAGTGGGTCACGTGCAGAGCCGCGCCAGCTTGGCTCCAAGTCGGATAATATATGCCCATGGAAAAGGGGTATCAGTGCCTTCTAGTATAAATGCATCATGGATACGTTCCCCTGGTCCTTGCGTGGGAAGGTGCCGCTTGGGCGCAGCCGGCAGGGGGCTCTCTGGCTCGTACCTGGTCTTGGCGGAAGAGGTCGTTGGCCATGTGGACAATGCGGTCGACGTGGATGATGCCCCCGATGCTGTGCACCTCCATGTCGGCCACCAGCGTGAGCACCAGGATGGCCTCCACCAGCAGCTGCCGGTACTCGGGCTGTGGCACGTGGTTCAGCACCGTCTCCACGTGCACCGCGAACTTGATCTCGCACGCCGTCATCTGCGCGGGGGGGAGAGAAAACACCACCACGTGAGTCGGTGAGAGCTGCTCGGAAACACTGCGGTAGAGGTCTGCCGAGGTCTGACTGACCTGCAAGATAGAGGTGCTTGGCCGAACAAGGATGTGTGTCAGAGACTTCAACACCAGCAAATTGCAAACATCAACATGAAGACCTCACAATCACACACAGGCTCTTCTAGGTAACTGGATGAGTGGACAGCGAGAAACGGAAGGCAACATACCTCGCGAGTGGTTGAAGAAGGAAGCACGTAGCCATCAATCGACAGACCGTGACACTGTGAGGAAACCACAGAACACAGCGCTGTTGTCAAGGTTTTGTTTCAAGTACAGTGCATTAAGGGGAAATCTCACTGGCGTCGTAAAGTCAAGGTCTTTGAAACATTCTGCCAACGAAACTAAATCACTACATCAGAGCAGCGAACAGCAGAGCTGCACAGACCCCCTCAGCTGAGCATCACAGGTTGGAGGATTAATAAAACAACGTAATCATTGTGGCCACAGGAGAGCAGGTGTGAAGAAGAGCAGTCACCCACCTTCTGTAGGATCTTCCACACTTTCTGGTAGAAACCCATGGGCACCCGGTTGATGGCCCCATCCAGACGCCTCCTGCGCAGCCACTGGCCCTGCCGTTCCTCCCAGTGCAGGTGGGGCGTCCCCGGGCCGGTGGGGGACAATGTGCCGCTGGGGGAGGAGGGGCTGCTGCACCTCTGAAAGACAGGCCAGACGTCAACCTGCGCTGCGTCTCTCCCCTGCACTCTCGCCCGGCCAGTTAGCAGCGCTCACACTGTTATCCCCCTCTAACGCAAAGCATACCCAGTCCAAAACAGTCCTACAGACTGACACGTGGCCTTGGAGCCCATGCTCAGACGAGCTGCATTCTCACAGATTAGCCAAGGAGCAGGTTACTGTAACTCAATGCAGTTAGGCTACAATGTATGCAACGTGACACTGAGCTCTGTGGGCTCCCGGCCGGTGAGACCGGTCCCCTGGTCGCTGCAGGAACAGGAAATTAAAGCGGGGAGGGGACAGATAGCCGTGAATAAGATCTCCACTGATCTCACTCAATCCTGACCTCTCCCTCTCCGATTCACCACTCAAACATGGCGCCCTAATCTGGCGTGGAAAAAAACAATAATCTTCCAGGAAGCCGAGGAGACTCTCGAACGAAGCCAAGGAGACGCAGTGACTCAAGGTGCGCCGTGTCCCACAGTAACCTATAATGCAAACAGCAGCTCTCGGAAGAGCCCATTTCCATTTGTTTTGACAGATATGAGTCATTCATCTGAAAATACAGATTGAACCACTAAATCAAACAATGGTTCGATCCATCCATCGATGTCATCTAATGTAATGCCGCCCGGTTACCTTGCTGAACTTGAATTAACAACATCCGAGTATAAGGCCTCAAACATGGCACTCACTCCACACACCGAGGGCTGAAGAGCTACACTCATTTTACATTTCGGACATGAGGGACCCGATTGTAAATAGAAACCTGTGCTATGAACCTGAGTTGAATGTCATATCTTGTGTGGCCACGGTCTCCAGCAAAGCACTCTTCAGATTTGCCAAATCAGAATCGAGGAAAGATTATAAAAGCTAATTAATTAGCCTTGCAAAAAAAATGCAAAATATGCTTTCTGAGTCTGTGGCAGGGAGGAAACCAGGCCAACGGAAGAGTGTCTCTTGTGATGATGGTGTTCACTGTTGGATTTTCTGTTATTTCAAAGTAATCCGCCAGTATTTAAAGCTTGAATTAACATATCTAAATTAGTCTATTGCCTCGTGCAAGCACAGATAATTCAATTACAATATGAACTCTCTCTCTCTCTCTCTCTCTCTATACAGACAGCTCTCTTCTTTTAGCAAGACTGATTACCATCTTAGTGTTCAGTCTGTAGCTGTACTATCTGGGTATAAAAAATTGATAGCAAAGTAACTGCTGGCTAGTTTTGAGTTTAATTATTAATATTGCTAGTGTGAGAGGTTTCAGTTACTCATAAAATGAAAACAATCAGTGCGTACCTCATTATTTATTCACTAGAAGACTAGCAGATATGGGAAATACAGTCCTCAATGCCAAACCCATTAAATACATTTACCTCCTTGTGAAATTATATGTAGGAGTCAAATAACGCATTTCGACAGTATAGTTTGCAAATTCTCTGGAGACTGAATATACCTCTTGCTTATTTTCAGCAAATTCAAAGATGCAGCCTGTGAGACAAGGAACGGAATAATTTAGCAAAACATTAAGGTAAACTGAACAGGACTGCATGTGTCTTGAATCTAGTCCAGGAAGTGCAGGATGTTCAGTAATGGTGCGTATGATGGGGTCCTGAGTGTGCAGGGGATAAAAACAGTATAAGCAACTGTGAGGTTCGATAAATAAAATAAAAATATCCCTGTCCTTTTGCATTTGCCACAACCGCTAAAAGCACAGTGCTATATACGGTACAGCGGTTTACCGTGGATCGGGGCGAGGTGATGCTGCTGCCGATGGAATGACCACTGAAAAAGATCTAAAAACAGGAAGACAGAAAAGAAAAAATAACAAAAACAACATAAAACATGAAAGGAACTCATGGATAGAGACAGATGGAGGCCTGCGAGGCGAGGAGGATACTGTTTCCATCTGCCACCCGGCCTGGCCTGGTCAGGGCTCGAGATACGCCCCAGTCACAGTCACGAGACGGAATTGGGATACCGGCTCTCGGTTCCTCTGCATGGAAATTTGGAGATTGAGTTAGTCCTCCGAGAGAAGAGAAAGGGGAAGTTCATGTCTACTGCTAGTGGCCCCTTTTGTCAAGTCCGAGTGGCAGATAGAGTAACATAAAACAAGTTGAGATGCAAACAGAAACACAAAGGAATGGAATCAAAATCTTTCTGAAATGGAGAAATTGCTAGAAATGTTTCAGTGTTCAGTGAGTTGGCCCTTCGTTGGATGACTGAAATGACGGCCCCTTTTGCCACAGTGTCCCACTTTAAACCATGTGTTCTGCGCAGCATGAGAAACTGGAGTATCTAGGCCCATGTGTACCCTCTCTGACATTACTGATGCTGTATTAGTGACCAGGTTAATAGAACTAGGTGTCTTCATGCGTTTCAAAATGGACTACTCTGATCCGGGAGCTGTCGCTGTGGAGTAAGAAGGCAGAACGCATGCTCAACACAAACTTTCTCAAACTCAACCCACGCTCTGATCCTTGGAGTCTTCCAGCTAGAATCAAAACGAAGTGAGACAGAGTCATTAACGCACAGCAATGGCAGGGAGATCTGCAAAACTGTTCTCCGCCGCCTTATGGAACTCATTTTCCAGTGCATCATTTGATTTAAGAGGAAGACACAGCAGCAGACGATAGAATCGCTTCTCTCCTCTAATAAAACGCACAGAAAGTCGGGTCCCATTCCAGCTGTTTGTGAATATAAATACATGTAGTTTTGCGTGATAGTGGATTCGAAAACTTCTAAACAAACACACAAACATTTAAATGAGGGTATCTGTGGTCATCTTCTGTGGTCTGTATTTACAGAAGCTGACGTGTAGGAGTGCGGCGAAGGCGTCCCCGTGGCGTACCTGCTTCATCTCAGACTTCAGTTTGGTGATGCCCGTGCGCTCGGTCTTGGTGGCTCCAGTATGGCCCAGTTCGTGGATCGATATGGCCGGGCTGGTGGCAGTGGACTCAATAGGTCGCACTGTGGACACAGAAACGGGGAATGTGACACAGGAGCCAACTATGTCTGGTGTCCCTTCATATGCTGGCTTGGAATCCCATGAAGGACTAAATGCATCAGCTACATAAATAATCCAATACACTAACTGAAAGGAGAAAAAATCTAAAAAGAAGAGAAAAATTACCATTTGTAGTTGTACTGGGGATATTATAGCCAGAGTGCTAGAGATGGTAAATGTGAAGACGCTATAATAAACACGACCATCCTTCTCAATCTCAAACACAGGTGGGAGACCTCTCTCAGATCCTTCAGAGAAAGCACCTGTCATGGCCGTCTCACACACACTGCGCTGCTCATAACAAAGACGGTACTCACTGCTCCTCTCCACCCCAAACTCCTTCCCACTCAGGATATGATGAAGCAGGTTCTTCATGTCGGAAGGACTCAGGTTCATCAGACTTTCAGACGCCTCTTCACCTGGAACATGGGAGAAGTGTTTCAACTGTGTTCATCACAAACTGGACACACAAAACATTTAATCTTCTCTAAAACCGCACCAGTACCCCACGGCCATCGGACACTGCGTACGACCTTGTTAAGTCCGGGTACCTGAGCAGTGCAGGCTGCGGGCGAGCTCGGTGGCCATCACCTGGATGATGAGGCCGATCCGGAGGCGCAGCATGTCCCCGAAGAGCGAGGGCTGCGACCGGACGTACATGGCCAGGTACACGATGATCTCCTGTTGGGGAAGAAGATACAGCCAGGGGTCAACACGCATCACGATGACATGATAGCCAATGTAAGGGCTCAGATTCGGTTCATGCCAACGTAAAACAAATATTTATTATTCTCTGTCAAATTTAAGAAACTCTCTCGGCCCCAGGGCTTGAAGAAGAGGCCCGCACCTGTGTGAGAACGGCGATGCTGATGTCCTGTCCACTGGCTTCGTAGATCAATTTGTTCAGCTCCTCGGGAGGCAGGGGCCTGTAAACCGGTCACAGGTGCTGGTTAGAAAACCTGCGTCTAGACTCGATCGAGCCTCACTGTGACTAATACATCCCTAACCCCACTAGCAACCAACTGTACATTTATACTAAATTAAGGGCAGCTACCTTAAAGGAGGAGCCGTGCAACAGATAACACAAGCGAAAAATCACAATGGCCCATGCCACTGCCAACACCTGTGCTACATTACCACCCCCCTGTGCGTGTGCTTGCACTCTCTAATCCTTAACAGGACATCTGCAGGAATGGGTGCGACACAGGCAGCTTGCTGGTGCTAAAACAAGCTGCAGATGTGGCTTTAAAGTCTGTGAGTCGAGTCAACACGAGGGGGAGACAGGGCCCGGGAGTCTTACGCTGTAATGACTTTCTCCCTCGGCTCCGGAGGCAGGCCCACTGTCAGCTGCTTGTGGTGCGAGATGAGGTCGGTGCAGGCCTGGAAACGAAACGCACACACTCCTGTCAGTATCAGCCAGTCAACAGACACCAGAACACAAACAGAGCAAGAAAAGGGGCCTCTCACCTCGGCCAGCACCTCCACCCTCTTGCGCTGTATGCCGGAGATGTAGCGGATCAGGCCCCACTCCTTGGCGCTGCCCGCCTTGCCGTACAGCTCGTTGAGCAGGGAGTGCACGGTCACCCCGCACTGCCCCGACAGCTTCACGCACCAGTCAGGGCCCCTGCGGAGCACAGCGTGCCATTCAGCGAGGATTGCACTGCACTACGTTAGGTCAGATCAGTCCCGCTGCACGTCACGTGACAGTTACTGTCCAATCAAATCTAACCATCCGAAGCGGTGTCTGCCAATCAAGGACACGGAAGGAGATTAAATCAGTGACTTACTTCAGGGCGAACAGGATGTACAGGATGTCGGCCTGGTCCTGCAGGGTTGGGCAGTCCTTCAGCTGTTCCACCAGCGAATCACAGTCCACCTTGCCGTGAGCGTCCCGGGGGAGATGAAGATCGAAGTTGAGGTCCTGGGAAGACACACACACACACACACACACACACACACACACACACACGTCACAATCACTTATCTGATGACAGCATGTTCCCCTGCAGTAATAAGGTCCTGTTTTCTCTCTTTATTATGAACCCACATATAGCAACCAACCTTCGTGGTGTGATGTGACTGGGGGACGTCCAGCAGGTTCAGGGACTTGCGGTGTCTGTTTAGGACAGGCACGGCCGGCAGACACATGGAAACCTCTGCAAGCGAGCGCACGTGGGGTTACTGGCACAGCATGGGTTAACACACACCAACACAGAAAAATACACCTGCCGCCCAGAACGCATGTGAAAAGTGTACGAACTGTGGCAAAATACATTTGACATCTGGGCCAGTGTTTAAGGCATCATGGCTAGCGAAATGCAAGCAGTGAGTGAAAATAATAAATCAATAAATGCTTTACCATCTCAGGAATGGATATGTTTATAATGTCAACCTCAGGGGGTCTCAATCAAATCCCAGAGACTTAAACAGACCCCAGGGCCAGACTTACCCCAGGTACTCTCCCCCAAAGCCTCAATAAAAGCATCACTTATTAGTTGCTGATCTGTGTGGGCCCTATATATACAGCTAACTTGACATCTAAATATGTACCCTGAGAATAGGCACGATGTACTAAAGAAGACCTCAGATTGACCAGACAGGTAAACTGCAGAACCACACAAGAATATTGGAAGAGAGGAATGGGTCATTTTTGCAAAGCTCCTCACGCTTGGAGCCAAGAGGAGCTTTTCCCTGCAGAACACAAGACCTGAGCTGATTTTGCGTCCCATTTCGGGTTTAAATGAACTTACTTGGCACCTGGAATCCCTGGGCCTTGGCCACCATGGACAGGATGTCTCTGGTCGTGTGCTCTGCACTGAACATATGCTGCTGGCCGGCCCTCCGAACGACGCAGGGCAGGTGGGTCATGGAAACCGTGCTCTGCAGCAGGTGGTTGATGTACTGGTCGAACTCATCCTTCGAGGTGCCTGACGGGAACAAAACACTAAAGTTTAAAATGTGCGTGGGAGTGGGTTTTAGGGGAACGGTGTAAAATGTGCCAAATGCTTCCAAAAGACACCAGGACACCACACCCACACTGCACTACATACCAGTTCATCAGGAAAGGTCAGAAGGATGGAAATAGTTTCAAACAGATGGTCACACTTTTTTGTGAGAGCCTCAAAGTCATGCCTGTGACCTTCGGCGGCGGCAGACTTGTAACCACTAGCCAGGCTCCGGCCCGGCACCGCAGCATGGGGCTCCAGCAGGGTCTTTACATCGACAGGTTACACAGTTAATCAGCGCTGGCAGAACAGCCAATTGAAAACACACATGGACGTGGAGCTGGCTGCACTTCACAAGAGATCTTTTATTTTTTCATTTCGTATCGTCTTTTTCTGCTTATTATGAATGCTCTCCCCCGACACGTATATGCAGCACCGCAGGTCGTGGAAATATTTACTTCGACTCAAGGGATGAGGCTGTATCTTTTTCCAACACAAACGCGGAAGTCAGGAGACGGAATACAGACTCGGAGCCATTTCTCACGATGGATTGTTACACCCGTCGAGAACAAGAGCACAATTTCAAATCAAAGTCATAACACTGCTCAGTTTTACGGTCAGCCACTTACCCTGGTCCGTCACATTGCCTCCTTGTCTTTTCTGCACTTCTGTTGAGTACAGAGTTAATTAGTGTGTTAATTAGCACCCCAAACCAGTTACATGAGTCACCCTAAAGTGCAGTGTTTTGTAATTCATGTGACATGCAGACATTTCATATTACAAATTAGTAGCTCTTGCTATTTAAAAAAAACATGCATTTTAAGTGGATATAGTCGTGTTAGTCATTAATAGGCACGACACCCCCTTAGTACCAGAAAAATCTCTAAACTTGACCCTGACCCACAGATTATTATGGAGGGCAAAAAAAACTCCTATACTACAGCCCAGTCGTTATTAACCCTTTGAACCATGCAGTGTGGCACCTGTGTGGGAGTAGTCCTGGGGAGACTCCCCGTCCTCGTACTGCTCCTCACTGACGCTGTCGCACTCGTCCTCCTCCTCCAGCACATTACAGTCTGCGTCCAGGAAGCTCAGGTGGGTGTGGAAGGAAGTGGTGAGGAAGCTGGCCAGCTGGCCCATCTGCACCCTGCAAACCGACATGGCAAACAGTGTATACCTAGTCTGATAAACCTGTAAGTGCCTGTATCGCCATTGCCAGTGGTAATAATACCATCCATTTATTGACTAGGGAAGGCATTTTGTTTTTCATTCAACTTAAGAACATCAGTTTCCCTCATTGTAACAAGGAAGTTGCGCAAAAAGCGAGAAAAGGCATAAACATACGTGATAATTCTGTGCTCAACCATTCTCCCTGATTGGATCATCATTGAGAAACTACCCACACTTATGTAACCGACTTCTCCATTTCAGAACCAGACCACCGGCGGCTGTGAACTCGCACTCGACCTCAGCTACTCATGTTTAACTCACTGCCTGCGCTTTAAATCACTGTAGCCTGTGTTCCTAATGAGCTAAAGAGCTGCCATGTGGAGCACTAATCTTCTCTGAAACAGGCATGTCCAAGTAATTAAGGAAACTCTCTCAATCATCAGCATGGTGAAATCCCAAAGAAGGATGGGTTTCTCCAGCCTGGCCTGTTCAGGGGAAGTCTCCAGGAAGGGTAAAGTGATATTTACAAATGCCACTGGGACCCCCACAGAGGACTCTACAGGAATTCCCTGCGCTTACTGACCTTGCTCCTCCAAAGTATCCATCTTGCAACTTTCGGAGGGTGGCTAGTATGGCCGGGTCAATGGTCCCGTCGACTTCACCTGCAAGAGAGGAGACAGACGACACTTCAGCGGAGCCTCGTTTCCTGGAGGGGTGGAGAGGACCGGGGGAAGGAGTCGGCTCGGAGGAGGCCGAGGTCTCGTTTGTGGTACGTACTGAGCATGCTGTGAGTGATGGGGAAGGTGAGGGTGGGCCTCCCCGTCATCCTCCAGCAGGTCGAGAGGTAGGCCAGCTCGGTGCGCAGCATCTCCACGATCATCTGGTTGTCCAGAGCCAGGTAGAAGTGGTGCTGGTCAATGAACTGGAGGGAATGGGAGAGGAGAGGATGGCAAACTCTTTACTGCAGTCATACACCTTGGATTATGCTGGAAAAGGGGCAGAACTAAGGAGAAAGATGGCTACTTCTTCACTGGCAATCTGTTTCTCAATTAAATGCAATCAGGCGGCATGCTCTTACCTGTGGAGTGAATGTATAGCTGCGATTTCTGAGACTGTACAGCTTCGAGGTTCCCAGGACCCCGATGTGTCTGTATGGCCGCCCACTCAGCTTCAACTTCTTATTGTTACCTAGTCCGAATACAGAGATACACACGCTATGGAAACACATTTCAAAGTTTGTATCCCTAACTGACCTATGATAGTCCAGGAGCTCTGACTAAAATACAACACTAAGCCACTGATGGAAAGCAGCACAGGTAAACTCTGCTTTCCACACTTCAGCGTCCCTCAGTTAGGAGTCAAGATGGATGTTCTCCATTCAGACACCTCTCACTAGTATGAAGTCTACAGCGTGACATTTCTGTGAAGGCGCTCGTACCCAGTTTGACATAGATGTGGCTGAGGATGCGGGCCGGCAGGATGCGGATAGGCAGGACCTGGTCAACGGTCTGGACCTCGACACCCTGCTCTCTCAGAAGGGCCTGGATCTGCTCGGTCTCTGCCACGACACACACTGAACACAGCACAGCACTCAGACTCGCAAATGTCGTTAAACCAAGATTGAAAGATTGAACACTTATAGAAACAATGACAGGATAAAACAGTGTGCCATAAGCAACTCAAACATCAGTGTTCATGCCAACAGACCTTGCACAACGACATCAGGCTTGAAAGATGTCGAGAACCTCCTGTTGAGGGGATCTATCTCTCCTGGGGCCAGAAAACCCTGTCAAACATCAGGAAAATGAAAATTCAAACCACATTAAAAATATAATAATCATAATTTGTCCCACTGAATGCTTTAACAGTATTTGTGTGGCCCATAAACACTTATAAGACCAGGGCACCTGCTACCTGTCGCGTTCCAGGGCTTTAGTTCTACAATATACAACATCCCTTTCTCTGCACCATCCCCAATTAAAGTGCTTTATCCCCATTCCTGGTAGAACACTAGTGATTGATCTTCACTGACTCGGAATTCTTGTAAAAGTTGCAAAACAAAAGCAAAATACGTTCGACGGGTGGAGAAACGAGACATTCAAGAGTTAAAACAGACTCAGAGATTACATTTCATCCAAGAAAAACAAAGATCTCCCCCCATAAAGAGTAAAAGCCTATTAATGTGGTATTTTTGCAGGGAAAATGTACATGAAGGCCAACGATATAATCCAGCAAAGATTCTCTATGTATCCTAGTGACTGTGTGTTATTTTGCTTAACGCCACCAACAGCTGATCGGCAGTAACGCGAGGCTGCAGCGGGACGCCTTCCTCCAGACTCTCTCTGCCAGAGACCCCGGCTTGGCTCCCGGCCCCATCTCGGGGAACTCTTCCTGTGCGTGTGGAGCTCCTGCTTTCTCCTCACTATCGAGCACCAATTAGGGAGACAGTTCTTCAAAAAGCACCTTGGGTCCCCCTCACATGTCCGGCAGATGGAGAAAAGTTTTATTAACTTCCCCACTGCCAGGCTCCCCCGGGGACTCTGAGCACATTAAAGAGGGGCACGCCGGTACAAGTTCACTAATAATTCAGCTTATTAGGCTGGTTTATTTTAACAGGTGGAACCCAGTGAGTTTGAAGCCGAGGGAAGGGAGATTTACAGTGAAATGCTCTTGTTGTTAAGTGGCCGTGAGGCTCGGAGCACAGGCAGTGTTTTCACATGTGGGGGAGGCTTATTACTGTCATTTGCATTGGTCTGGTGCTTTCTGGTCTGGACTGTATGACGGTAAAAACATGCAGGAATGTAACTGTTGATTAATTAAATGTATGTTGCTTTTATTGTCATGCGCAGCTGAAATATGGCCCTGGAAATGGGACACCAGTTGACGTGAGAAGCAGGTTTCCGTGTCTTGGAGGATGGGGGCATTGACTGGGACCACACGCAGAGATGGTGAGATTCATTACCCACAGAATAACGACGGCCAGGCGAATAAGTAAACAAACGCACATTATATTTTGACATAAAATCATGATTCTCCATTTGCTCCAGGCAGATGTTTTTACAAGCGGAGAGAAACTGTGTCTCAGAGCAGCCATGTGGTACAGAGACCCTCCGTGACCCCAGCGCAAGGTGGTGGTCGGGGGGGG
Source organism: Amia ocellicauda (assembly GCF_036373705.1). NCBI lineage: Eukaryota > Metazoa > Chordata > Actinopteri > Amiiformes > Amiidae > Amia > Amia ocellicauda. The sequence continues at coordinate 5,210,111 of NC_089855.1, forward strand.
AGCCTACCTCAGCCAGCAGACAGCCCAGGATGTAGAGAGACTGGCCCCACATGTGAGGCAACTTCCCTGTCGCCACGCGGTCCACGGTGTGGGGGCTGCTGTACTCCTCCTCCACCTGTAGCGATGCAATTATTGAACGGAGGGAGGGAAAACTAGAAAAGTCAGGCAAACATTAAATAAACGTTATGTATCTATCACGTAAAATGTTTTCATGTTTCTCCAGACAGCTAACAGACCCAGACGGGCACGGAGACGGGCCTACCTTGTCAGCCGGGACCGCGTACAGCTCCGGCACCAAGCGGATGCCGTTCTTTTTCCGAATGAGAATCCCGTCCAGGGCCTCTCTGTACTCTTCTACCTGCGAATATCCACAAACACAGCCATACAAACACTGCTAATACGGCCCCACCTACTGGAGACACATGTGAAAAGCACCTACCAGCTGCAACTGCAAATCAAACGGTCTTATTGCTTAAATATTAACATGAGAGGGACATATGTGGTATAATTATCATCTGGGTCCGAGAAAGTAACCTTTACAGGTGCCAGTCCAGCCAGGCGTTCCTCTGGTCCATTCAACCATGTACACAAGGAACTAAAATCGAATGCAATTAATCATTCATCCGCCAGCGATCGACAGTTCTCCAGCCTCACCTGCACATGGTCTCCATTGAAAATGCCATCTAGTATGAGGTACGTCCAAAAGACTGGCCATTCGCATTCAATGTTTTCAAAGAGTTTCAGCTCAGCGGGGTCATAATGGAGACGATTAGGGTCCTGAAAAAGAGAGAGATATTTGTAATATTACATTTCCTAGCAAACGCAATTATTTTTTACAATAGCCCATTTATACAGCTGGGTTTTACTGGAGTAATCTAGGAGTCTGGGTCTGATCCTGCACAGAGAGAGAGACAGCGACACACAGCCTGACACAGACAGACACACAGACAGGCAGGCAGAGCAACGTGCTGTACCTCTTTAGGTGTTTTGTAGCCATCTCTGATGAACCGGCAGCAGCCATAACGGCCCTGAAGAGAGAATGTAAATGTTAGCAGCAAAAAGACTCCAGTGACCGATGCTGCGAGACACGTGGGCGCTTGGGCACTGAAATAAGGCTGGCATGATGCGGCAACACAACATAACAAAACATGAATTCATTTGTTTACTTAAAGTGGAGAGAGCAAAAAATACTCCTTAACAACACTACGAACACTACGGTCAAACAAGAGCAACAGGGTCTTACACTCTGGTTGCAACCCCCCACCCACCTCCTCTCTGTCCCGAACGGCTCTCAGGACCGCCACCTCCGCCTACCTGCAGTTTACTGATGATCTCGTTCTTTGTGATGTTCACCAGGTCCGAGTCCTCCACTGCGAAGGCCGGGAACGAGATGACGGACAGCAGGCCGGCATCGATCTCCTTTGAGGTGGAGGCCCTGGGCAGCATGGAGCACAAGATGGACTGCAAAACAACAACGACGACGACACATTCGATATCTTACGTGGGCATCTGAGCGTAACTGCCCTCCAGCAGCGTTCTGGAAATGTCTGCAGCTTTTCAGGAAGGGATCGACCTTGTCATACCTCTTCTGTATTATAACAAATCTGTCTGTCCAACACGTTCATAAAATATCTTCACCAGTACAACCAAAATATATACCATCAGGAGTAAAAAGGAGCTGCACTTCCCCTCTAAATTCATCTCTTGTCAGGATCAGTATTTTAACAGACGCTGGGGGCCGTAGCTGAATGCAGAGATGAGTCAGTTTCAAGGGAACCGGCTCTCCTTCCCCCTTTTAAAAAAATCTATGGCAGTTCTTTTGCTTTCCTGTCATTTTTGCTCAAGCTTCCAACAGCTTATTTAAAATTAATTAGGCATTAAATTAACTTAGGAGAGGTGTGCATAGAGAACAAACTGCCTCGATAGTTTGTGAATGCTGAGTCACCCAATGCATTCAAGACAGAGTCATGAAGTGATTTTTGCATCATTAAGTGATCAATGGGTCTGGCTTCCTCCAAACTGTAACCTTTTTTATGTTCTTCTCGTCTAATATTCACCACGTCAGGAGGTAATTATGGCGTATTTAACAGATAGTGAGATAGTGAGAACAGACGGTCTTCTCAGTTCATGTCCACAGCCCTAAGCACCACTCCCTTCCATCAGAGGTGTCCCTCACCTGGCAGTGCTCCACCTCGTCTGGGAGAACGTGGATGACTGACTTCGGCCCCCCATGTGCCCCGAACAGGTCCAGCTCGTCAATGGCTTCCAGTGCGGCCTGGGTAGACACACCGAACACACACAGTCGATCAGCTTCTCCACTGTCACAGTGACCACAACCATTTACTTATTTGACTCTTGGTGCACAAAACGGTGAGAAGACGAGCAGATCTCTGTGCCAAAAAGGCCCGGCGAGTTTTGAAGCTCTGACAGTGGGTACCTTGGCCATCCCCACGGAGCTGCCGTTCAGTTCTGGGATCCCCTGGTTGGTCTTGTCACCGCGCTCCCACATCCCGTAATCCTGTCCAAACCAAAAGACAGTTACTGACAGACAGAGGTTTGTCCAATGACTTTTGGTAAGAGTGTAAATAAGTTAATCCTCGTATGTGTATATGTACTGTACACATTGTATTAGTTAGTTGTCCAAAAAAAGCTCAGGAATATTTTATTTGTTCTGTGTTACATAAAACAAAGGGCCCTCAATAAAAGAAAAGCCGTACACAAGGCTGAAGTGTCTGTGACGGCCCTCACAGCCCACACACACAGCAGGGTGGTGCTGTAATGTGTCCGACAGCAGTACTCATGTCAGATGACCAAATATCGTTCATGTTCTCTCTCCCCAGTGTGTATAAATAAGACAGAGGGCACAAAACCCTTCTGAACTCTGACCCTGAAACGGGAAGCCCCCGGATTTTGTGATTGTCTTTGCATGCGTTTACTTATTGACCTTTTATTGAATTATTGATGCAACTGAGCACAGAAGGCCTCTTTAAAAGTACTCATTTCAAGTGGGCTCTTATGTTGGAGTGCAATCTATTATCTAATCTGTGAACATTCAGACTTACAGCAACTTTGTAGGCCGCCTCGATATAAAACACGAGGTTCTGTATGAACGCCACTTCGTCCAAGTTAGACACGATGCGTAGACCTACAAAAGGAATAACCATTATGCTGTGTATTTACAAACGTCTGAACATGTATTTAATATTTGCTGTATGTCTTTTTGTTGTTGTTATTTACAAATTACAGTTTTATGAAGCCAACGTTGTCGGCAAAGAAACTACAATGGAATGAGTTGGTCCACATGCCCACTTGTGCGCAGGTCCGTAGTCATGGCGGCCTTGAATTGGCTTGTAACGCCTACAGGGTAAGTATCTCAGCTCTAGGGCAATACCGACACAGTCACAGTGTTAGCAGGATGTTATAGGATGCCACTCGACAAGGGCCCTCACCTGACGCGGTCATCTGTGCCAGGAAGAGCAGGTACAGAGACGTGGCGTCCACCTGCAGGTGCCCCCACTGGTCGTCCCCCACCACAGTGCTGCACGTGGCCGTGTGGTACTTGGCGTGGAGGCAGTCTTTGGTGCTCTGGGTGTGTTTGAACTTCTCCACTTTCTGCACCTGTCTCATCATGCACTGCAGCAGGCCTTGCATCAGTTTGACAACACTCTGCAGCAATAAAAGAAAGCACAGATTAACTCAATAACCTCCAGAAACAGGTAAACAAAAGGGAATGACTTTCAAAACATAATATTTGACTTCATATTTTTGTTAGAGCTCTTTTTGGTGCCCAGGTCTCTTCTATCATGCTGCTTCTGGCTTAGCTCAGCAGTAGTGGCAGGACAGTACTACCAGCATCGATTAGGACATAAATCAGCATCTTTAATGGTCGAACGCTGTCTCACAATCCATCGAAATGGACATGCTTTTTACAGTATGCCACCCAAGGCGTTGGTATGAGTCTATACTCCATGGTCTATCATTCAAAATACCAAGGCACCCAAGCAAACCACAGGAAAAGGGCGAAAAGATGGCTGATTAACACTTATTCACACTCCTCTTTATGTTGCCTCATTTTCAGATGAACTGCTCCAGCTCTGCGGTTGTTGGTGTAGTAGTAAAGACGGTCACCTGCTCCAGCTCGTAGGCCTTGGCTTTGTCCTCATCGCGGTCTGCGTTCTTGCGGTAGGCCATGCCCAGTCCCCACACGGACAGTATGCTGTACACATTGTCCCGGACCCAGGCGTCTCTCTGCACGTCACTGGCGGGGAGCAGCCCAGTAACGGCGTTCTGAGACAGACAGACAGGGCAGATGTAAGACTGGTCCTACTTCATTTCACTTGGAAATGTGTTGAACTTTCAATAAATAAACGTAACTGCGTACACTGTGGACCCAAGACTGGCTTTCCCCTGCTAATCACAGGTGTCTACAGTGCGGCCAAATGGGAGAGCAGACTGATCATTCTCAATTACCTCCTAAAAACTAATTACCAGCGGTCACAGGAGTTTTTCAATTCTGTGAACAGAGTGAGTCTAAAGGACAAGAATCCCACACGTGTATGTCTAATTTTTGTCAACACATCTTTCAGTCGAACTTTGCTCGGGGCTTTTGTTTATTTTTAGACTTTACTGTGGAGAGATAGATGATGTATTTCCAAGGAGCTGCTCTTGTCAAAACTACTCACAGGCAAGAGTTATCAAAACACTCTGGGTGGGAGCAGATTTACAGACAGACACAATCCCTGTTGACACGTACAGTACTGCACAGTAATAGCTCAGAATAGCGTGCAACACTGTCACCCTAAAGATCCAATGCTAAGATGACACTGAAGGATATAGTCATGAACAATCGATAGAGACTCGGGCCGCTAAATCAAATAGCGCAGTGCTTTCATCTCACATGAGCTGAAATACACAGTACGTATGTGTTTCATCTCAGATAATCACTGTTTATATGGGAAAGTGCAAATGAAAATAGGATTTCGAGGTTAGCAAATGGATTGTATTTCATGTCTGTTGCATGCATTGATCACAGGTTTTCCTAACTTGGGCTGTTTAATACTGTATGAATATATACTCTTGGAAAAGCAGAAGTTGTTTCCAATATTAGAAGTCACCCTGGGATATTTAGCATGGCAGTGAGCCAGCCAGTGGAATAGTATAGTCTATATATAAATACAGCTTTGACAACAGTTGCCATAATTATTTTTTTGCAAGAGCTGTTGATGACTGATACAAAATAATCATCATCATGTATTTCCATTTTCTTTGGAGGTATCATTTCCGAATTATGAGTGATTTAATTGCATAAATAATTATTCAGTGAAATTAAAAACGTGCTGTAGGTCGCCCCAGCAGCCATGCAGCACCTGGTGGGCACTATGCTGTGCCACAGGGGCAGAGAAGCACTCACCTGATGGCACAGAATCGTCTGCTGCACCATCCTGGCATAGCCGTCCAGCCGCACGCCCGAGTTACTGCGACTGCGCATGCTCGCTCAGGAGAGGTCCCTAAATAAAGCGGAGAGGTCGTCGTCAGAGATGCATTATTAGAGACACGCTGCAAAGTCCGCATGCATGTGATGATGGGAGCATGTTTATTTGACAGCAGTGTCGTGGATGCACATTCAAACAGCTCCAGCAATGGCAGACGGGCGATTTCCTCCTCCAGCTGTCGCTTTCAGCAGACTGACGATCTGCGGTTTCTGTGCAAAAGCAATACAAAGCAACAACGCAACGCAGTTTGAAGAGGAAACCACGCCTATCCCAGTGCAACTGAGACTAAATATCATAACATAGAGACATGGCACGCATGCATTTCTGCACGATCCAGCCCATAACCTACCCGGCCGGTCTGAACTTGCTAGGCGCTGGCATGTCGTCTGTGCATGTATGTCTAAACCTGCGCGGATCTGTGCCCAGAGGATCACCACGCACACAGCCGGCCTTTACCTCTTTTGCAAAGTGCTAGCAGAGATACACTAGAGTGTGGTCGCTGTCCCGCTGTGCATGTCTAGCTGATGTATCCGTGCACCGCCGCAGGGTAACCTTCAATGACAGCAGGCAGAGCGCAGCCCCGCACACGCAGCGCACACGCAGCGCACACGCAGGTCCTGGCTTTCAATGGAGAGCTTACATACATGTACATTACAATGACGTACGTGCGCAAGTGCCCGCCTTGGGAAAAAGGTAGCACACGTTTTTATGTAATCATCTGTATGTATGTGGTTGTTGTCCTTCGGGTGTCGTACCTGGATGTGTCTCTGTCCGTTATGTCCTTCCGAGACCTCGGCGCTGTTCCCAGTGTGCGCTTTAAACAGGGGGCGCTGTGGCCATTCAGCAGGATGCGGGGCTGCAAGGGACACTGCACGTCTGATTGTGCAGGCTACTTAATGTCACACACACACACACACACACACATATATATATACCCCCCGCTTTAAGACATACGTTGCGTGACTGGTTTATTTATTCATAATAAAGAGAGGCTGCAATGTCCAATTCCCTTGATATACATATTAAAACGGAATAAAACATATTGGGGGAATACTATTAAAGTTCTGTTTCCAATGCAATGCAAAAGGGAAATGTTACAGTTGTGTTCATTTTGAGGAGTTTTATGCTCTTTTGTCAAAACAATACCATTCAGTCTCAAGTCACATGCTGCGTATATATATTTAATGCTACACACAAACAGCACTCCTGTGGTCATTATTTGTAAGGGCTGCTGACATAGCGTTGTCCAAAGGTGACACCAGCCATAGCTGCTCTGCCTGCCCCTGATCCCAGCCACCTGTCCAGTTCAGTACTGTAAGAGTGGACCGTGTACGTATATACATACTGTATCTGTGTGCTATGGACTGTGTTAGGAAAGGGTACATTTAAACTTATAGTACAGGAATATTTGAAGAACTAACATATATTGAAGATACACTGTAGAAGAAAGAGTGGGGGGAATGTAAGTTAAATTGTAATGGGAAAGCAGGTTTTGTACAGGACATACATTTTAATAGCCCATTTTTAAAGTTATTGTTGAACTAAAACTTTGGTGATGTCATGTTTCTTAGACTACATTGGAACTTCAATCCATTAAAAATTAATGTTCTAACCAAACACACTATTTAGTCATTTTAGAGGTTTCAATTAAGTAATTAAGTTGAGATTTAATTGTGTGTTTTTATTATTATTATTATTATTGCATCTGCCTGGGATCTGGGGAAGTGTTACATTTGGTCAATTTAAGCACAGTAACAAATGGTGTTTAAGAACCAGATGACCATGGACAAAGATGGTTATTCTTAATTTAAAAGTACTGAACTTTGCCTCCTATTTATATAGCCTACATAACACATCATAGCATTGAAAAAAAGGTGCAAAAAGGTAAATGCTACAAAACATTTCATTTAGCTTGTATGGACGTGTATACATGACACTATGCAAACAATAAGATTAACAATGTGCATGCTCTTTTTGTGTTGTTTGTATCCTGTCCTCACCCAGCACACCTACACGATGTCACCTTGGATAAAGCAGGTATCTGTGAAATGACTCAAGAATAGTCATAGTGTAGGTTTATTAAAACTATTATATAATGTATGCATCAGATTCACTTACATATTTACCACTACAACAAAATATACCCTCACCAGAAAAAAAAAACATGCTATTCCCGTCTGAGATTAATACATTCAATTTAGTGAGCCAACTATAGGGTTCAAAAGACAAATGCACTAAACTTGAAACCACAGACCTCCCTCTTATTATTCCTCTCCAGACAACAGTACAGAGAGGAGGCGGGTCTTCTCGCCGATGTCTTGATTGACAGGCGCCCTGCCCTCACAGAGTGCTCAGTTCCTCTCTGCGTGTCGGAAAGGGGCGGAGATAACGGTATTAAACAACCAATGACAAGCCTACATCCGAGTCTGGGAGCCAATCAGCGCCGGGCTGGGTCGTACATGATTCATCCCGGAGAGGAGACGGAGGGGGCCGAGCATATTGAACTGGCCGCGCTGTGTGTCCGCTGCTGCGCATGGTTTCTGTCCGGGGAGCCTGACTACAGATTATGGTGAGTTGTGCGGGGCTGCGGACTCACCCGGCCGATTACCGGGAAGCTGCTGATCAGGACTGTATGGATCAGTAAGTCCATGATGGTCATATGATGCGTGTCGATACAGTGAAACTACTTCGCTGTAGTGGAAGGAGAACCAGATCAAAGCAGCGCCATAATTTTGTACGGTTACTTTTTTTATATCGGCGGCAGATACCGTGCGTTTACTTCTGCACGGCGGTGTTTTGTCAGGGTTTGATGGGAAACTAACTCGGGATGGCCTGTGCTGCTGCCTCCGCCGCTAATATGCGCGACACATCACTCGAGCAGCTCGCTTTCACGGAGCGCAGGCGTCCGGAGGTCTGCGGGGCTCCGCCAATGGGAGCGCCCGGAGTGTGCAGATCTGCGCAGAGCTGCGAGAGTCTGCGCGACCAGAACGGGGAGGCTGCAAATACAGTGCGATTACAAGCATGATTACACGCATCAGTGCACGGATGCATGCGTTGAGTTTCAGCCCAGCGGTTTAAATCGCACAGAAAGCACTGATGTAATGAGGAAGACGCCGGTCGCTTCATCACGACTGGGTGAGAGCCGTGCTGTGTGTGTTGCATGTGCTCAGACGGGTTTAAACACTGAGATAGACATGGACCAGTTATGGGTTTGGGTTAGACTTTAAAACTTGTGTTGCTCAATAAACGGGTCTGTCTAGTGCAATAGTGTAATGCCACAGCACCGCTTCATGGCTGGCATTAGCCCGTCTGCTTTGGCACAGGGTGGGGACAGGCGGGGGCAGAGGCAGACACTAGTTTGGTTGTGCATGTTTTGTCTCTGGATTTCCAAATAGTAAGTGCGTGGAAATTGAGTCTTACTAATGCCGGGTTTTCGCCAGAGGTGTAGAAAAACTATGCATATGTATTTGCAATTGCTTTTTATTTGTCTGTCTCTGCTCCAGACATAGACATTGTGTTGGAGTCGTTTGTTAAGCCTAATTATGCGGAAAATCGACCAGGGCTTTACAAATCATTGTTTTTTCTGGTCCACTACATTTGAGAAATTTAGTCATTTTAAATGCATAATTGAATGTTGGTTTAATTATCCATAGTATGTGGTTTCTGTGTCAACTCCTTGTCCTAATTGGAGAGGTTTATACATCCAGGGACAGGGTCTTCTCTGGTCTCCTTATGATCTGGAAGACAAGTGTCCATTGTCTTATGATGGCTGTTGATTTCCTTACACAAAAGGGTCAGATTTCAAGCTGTTTTCCAAAGGCACCAGCTCCATTATCCTTTGCTCTTTCTGCGGTTTGCATTTTCTACATTATGCTGGCAGAAGGATAAAATAAGGATGCTAGAATTAAGATATTGTGTCCATGTCAAACATAGTCCAGAGAAACATCAGATACACCACGCGCCACTAATCTGAAATGATCAGCAGCAACTCCGCCCGGGATGTCCACTTTGTCTTAGTGAACCTCACTGCATCTGATGAGGCGCAGAGAGGAGAACTTGTGCAGAGATCTCGTTATTTTGCCCACCAATCAACAACCCTTGTGGTCTCATCCCCCCCCCCCCCGTTCCCCATCTTTAAAATAAGAGCCACAGCTTTACCATGGTGAAATATCCTCTTATACCCTCCTCTCTCTCTCTCTCGCTCTCTCTCCTGAATGCCTAAGAGTTGTAACTGCGTTTTTCCCTCGTTCTTATTCAACCTTTTCTCTGTCCCCCGACCCCCCACAGATGCAGTTCATGCTGCTTTTTAGCCGGCAGGGGAAACTCAGACTGCAGAAATGGTATGTACCCTTGTCCGACAAGGAGAAGAAGAAGATCACGCGGGAGCTGGTGCAGACCGTGCTGGCCCGTAAGCCCAAGATGTGCAGCTTCCTGGAGTGGAGAGACCTCAAGATTGTTTACAAAAGGTGAGCGTTGTTCTTCACTTGCCTTTGCCTCACACCAGCGGTATGTTTATTTGTGTTAGAACTTGTCAGAGCCATCACTACAGGTAGTGAGAATGGGCCTGATTTTTTACACTACTCCTAGATGTGACATGAGGAAAAATGTCGTAATTTGTAGCTCAGGAAATCCTGTCTGTTACGCAATGATTAGCTTCATTTCTGCATAAAATGTAAAGATAACCCTTTGTTTTCCGTCCATAATCATTCCCATTGCACTCAGAAATCGTGCAGAAGACCAAAGTTCTGTTCCGGCTTTTTCATTTTGTGTTTGTTTCATTCTGCCTTGCGTACCCAGCAGTCCTTGCATTCTTGACAAGTGGACATTAAACCGTGTGGATGAGATCAGCTGTTTATGCTCGGCTGCTCATTTAACATACTTGATGTTGGTGCCAAACAAAGAGCAGCAAGCTGGAGCGCGTACGGGCGGCTGGGAAAAAAGAGAGAATATTACTTGTGCTTCATTACCTACTGTTGCCTTGCCAACAAATGAGATGGGCTCCTGCTGTTGTGAGAGCAGGCTGACCCACAACCAGCAGCTAAACACGGCCTGCTGGGACACTGACCGGTCTGTAGCCTCCCGCTGCCAGACGGGCTCTGAAAGCGGCCAGCCAGCGAAGACAATTACCAGGAAAAATGGCTTGTGCTTGTTTTTGAACGCAGCTGCATATTTCCTCCGGTAACTTGTGCCACACAGGAACTGGGAGTGTAAAATGACTTGTCTTTTTCTTTGTATTCTCATTATCCTATATCATGTAAGAGAGTGTACAATCGAGAGGAGCCCATTCGCCCCATCGTGCTCGTTTGGTGTCCATTAACTAAGTGATCAAGGATCCTATCCAGTCTGTTTTTGAATGATCCCAAATTGTCTCTTCAGCCACATCGCTGGGGAGTTTGTTCAGATTGTGACGCCTCTCTGTGTGAAGAAGTGTCCCCTGTTTTCTGTCTCGAATGCCTTGAAGCCCAATTTCCATTTATGTCCCCGGGTGCGTGTGTCCCTGCTGATCTGGAAAAGCTCCTCTGGTTTGATGTGGTCGATGTCTTTCATGATTTTGAAGACTTGGATCAAGTCCCCACGTAGTCTCCTCTGTTCCAGGGTGAAAAGGTTCAGTTCCTCAGTCTCTCAGTAGGACTTTCCCTTCAGACCTGGAATAAGTCTGGTTGCTCTCCTCTGAACTGCCTCTAGAGCAGCGATATCTTTCTTGAAGTGTGGAGCCCAGAACTGTCCACAGTATCCAGATGAGCTTTAACTAGTGCATTGTACAGTCTGAACATATACTAGTGCTTTGAGGAAACAGGATAAAAAGTTCATATTTACAGTGTTTAAAAAGCAATCGGAAACAACTGCTTTTACTGAATAAGTATTTTGTGTTGCGCTTTAGAAAGGCACTAGCATATGACCTGTGATTAGCCAGCCACAACTTACTGACAGTCCTTTGTGAGTGGTAATTGAGGAACAAGTGGATTGTCATCTGGTACGCGCACCTGACCCGTGGAGAAGCAGGGCAGTACAGTAATGCCGTTTAACAGGCCAGCCTTGTTATCCTTCCGATGCATTACGTCTCGGTTCAGCTGCGAGTCTCCAGAGCGAGCCGACCCCAATCTTAAACCATGGCAGGTGCAGTGTGTAACACGGGGGGAGGTCGGAAAAATGCGAGTCCTTAAACATGACAGGTTAACTTGCCGTACAGTTGAAATTCTTAATGGCTTGATTCACCAAAGGGGGAGAGAGAGAGATGTTGACATCGCTGGTCTAACCGTGAACCCTGAGTCAATTCCAAATATAACATCAGCTCCAAGACTCATAAATGAGTTTTCCTTACTACACACTAAACGTCGTTGCGTCAGCCTGATCCAGTGTTATGATTTTCAGATAAAGTGGTTATTTTATCCATGTGTTATAGGGGTTTGAATGCTCCCGATACGGTAGCAGACTTTGATTGAATATCATCGTGGTTTAAGGCAGACATGATGGACACTAATGGCTTTTTACAGCAATGTTTGCTCAATTCTAGTGAGGGGAGCAATTTATAGTTCCGCTGAGTTGGTAAAATGTTCTAATATTTGACATCAGCCAACCTAGGTCAGAGGATTTAAATGTGTTCATTATATGTCATTATTGTTATTGTAAAACACAATTTTTCAGGATAGAGACTTGTTCAAAGAGATGCTTTTGTCTTGTTTATAAGGCCTTATCCATTCATCAGTTATTTTCAATCCTAACTTACTAGTTACTTACCATCGATTAATAATAATAACCTCATATCCCTTTAGATTTGATGATCGTGAGGATTTGGAACTGCCTAGTGAAGTTTCTTTAGTTTTGTCTTTTGTCTTTTCTTTCATGCATTTCATTCCAGGATGCCTCACAGTGGGCTCCTGTGGTTAATTTGTCTTCTGGAGGAACATAAGCACTCAAAGCCTTGCCTTCAGTCTCTATTACACGACATCAAAGGAGAGATTAAATTCTGCTCACATACGAGACAAGATTAGCCAGCACACGAACCCGCCAGAAAATGAAGACAGAAATAATAATAGAAGAAAAAATACAACAATCTGACAGGCGTTTGTTTTCCCCAGTCATCCCCGTACCAGATTTTCTCTGAATGAATTTCTGCACAAGACAAGAAAGACTCCTTTGTGTAGATCTGAAATAAAGACGAGTTAACCGGGAATATCAGATACAACGCGCATCAAAGAATAGCATTAGTAGCTGTGTAACATTTTCGGCTAGAAACATCATAAATAATTAGAGGCTTTACTGTAGGTTTGAAGAGGGCTTATATTATTTTCGATGTTGAGAGGAACGTCTGTGGGGAAAAGTCAAAAGCCTGCAGCGGTGTCAAGCAGTTGTTTCTAGTAGTCTGCCTCACTCTCTGTGTAGGCAACGCTTTCCGAGAGTGACGACACGCACAATCCTTGCATGAGCGCACTAGGCACGACTTCTGTAGACCACTTCAGACCTCCGACACTTTGCAATTCTCGACCAGTGTTGGCAAGTTAGAGTTCCGGAATGTGAATATCCCAATATTCTATAAAAGGGTGTTCAGTAGTCCTTTGATACAGCTAACAAAAGCTGCTCTTGGCCGATATCATTACATTACACTTGTCTATTCAGCTGTAGCCGATTGTTACACAGATGTTTTCAGGTGCCACTGGTTTCCTGTCTTCTCTGGTATTTGCTGTTGTCCGCGTTCCTTCGCTGAGCACATTCTGTTGTCGGATTGTTCGTATTTACACAATATTGCATCATGTGTTGATATTTCCCCCCTGTCGGGAAGGTGTAACACGGGGGAGAATCGCACTGGTTGAGAATGGAAAGTTCACTCTGTGATAATGAATTGTACCTGTGGTCCCGTGCTGTGCAGAGCTTTTTATCTGTCAAATAAACTTAGTGTTGTCCATTGACTTGCAATCATTGGGTGTGCTGGAAAAGATGATCAATTAAAATCCCACAGCACCTTAAAGATGGATTAAATCGAAACTTTGACCCATCCACGGTTAGATTTGATTAGCAGAAAGTAGCATCTTACTCAATGAAGCCACACCTGAGTACTCTTCTGTTTTCTGCTAGCGGGTGTGTCAGTGGTGTGATTTAATCCCAGCCTTAGTCTAGTCCTGTCCAGTGAGCTGCTGTTCTGTGCGCTAAGCAGAGGCAGCTGACGATCACAGTAAAGCGGGAGTCACATGCTCTGGTGGGCTTCTGGAAAAGCAAAGCAAAGTTAAATCAGATTTGTGGGACATAAGATTGGTTGTTTTCGTCGGCTTCTTTAAGAGCGTAAAGTGACTGTTTATTGAAAATTGAAAAATATCTTGAGGGCGAGCAACACGTGTTCGTCAGACTTCAGCACTAAAACATCCCAACACGTGTGTATTTATCCGTGTCCTGTTGGTTGTGTGTTCCAGGTATGCTAGCCTGTATTTCTGCTGTGCCATTGAAGACCAGGACAATGAGCTCATCACACTGGAGATCATCCACCGATACGTAGAGCTGCTGGATAAGTACTTTGGCAGTGTGAGTGGTTGCATCATGTGGTTTTCCTGTAGAGCTTTTTGTTCGTTTGAGTATAGCAACATTGGGCAATTACTGACACCAGATGCTTTAAGCTATTCTAATGCATTGATGGCTTCCTCCCACCTTCACCAAAACACCTGGACTAAAACAACTGTCCAGAATCCTTCTTTGTGTCATGGCATGTTATTTTGTTTTGTTTGTATATGTGCCCTTTTGAAATCGCCCGAGGGCTTGTTTGGCTTGTTCGCTCAGTCTCTGTGTTCGATGAAAGGTTACGTTGTCCCTTCCAGGTGTGTGAGCTGGACATCATCTTCAACTTCGAGAAGGCTTATTTCATCCTGGACGAGTTCCTGCTGGGAGGGGAGGCCCAGGAGACCTCCAAGAAGAACGTGCTGAAGGCCATCGAACAGGCAGACCTTCTCCAAGAGGTAAGGGCCCTGGACTGGGGCTGCCCGCAGAGCGCTAACCCAGCTGTAGATGATTTGATTTTACATTTTTATTTCAGTCTGCCTTTCCTATTGAGTGGGAGTGTCCAATCTCCCATTCCCTCTCTTTTCCTCCTGCCGCTGTGTCTCCCGCTAGCATCTCCTTGCGTACTTTTGGTGGCCGTTTTTATGTGACGTATTTTATCCTTTTTATTTTGGCTTTCTGCCCCCAACAGCCTCCCCTGTCCATTTTAGATGAGTTTTGAAATGAGCTTCGCAATCACAGCTTATTTAATGTACATACTATTTGCAAAATGGTTTCATCCAGGTAACAAAACTCTTACAAGCTGAATATCACAATGATAAATCTAGTTTTTAGTCGTGATGGTCCTAAACACAAATTAGTGTGTGTTCTGTCACAGACTGCTTGTAGCGTCCCTAAAGCTGTGAGTTTTGACTTCTAAAGATTGACCCGTCTACCTGTCGGTTAATGGGTGGGTCAATCCAAAAACCGTTAGAAGAAAGAAGAGAAAATAAAGTTGTGTTTGAGGACTGACTATGATTCTTAAATCTGCGGAAGAAAATCTTTTTGAAAAGCGATTTGTATTCCTGAATTGATTAAAAGCAGTATCAGACAGAACGATACCTACATTATAATATTCTTTATAGTTGCGTAACTGCAGAGATGCTTCTACTTGTTTATGTATTCTTTTGACATGGAAAACTGGCACAGTGCGAGAACTGCTTTATGCAATTCAGATCTAACTTCATTCTCAAACCAAACCAGTTTTTTCCTTCCATTTCAATATTCATAAGGAATGTAAATGTATAGTTCTTTTTTGCTTGCGTTTTGTCCTAAGCTATAGAAGTTGCTGAGGATTAGAGTATTGTGCGGTTTCTGCCTTCTGTCCCTTTTCAAATCCTGCCTGTGTTTTACTTTAGATGTTTTAGCGCTTATTCTCGTCCTTTACTCCTGCTTTACCCCAGAGGGCCACTCTCTGCTTTTGTGTTTTGAAGCTATTAAAGTGGAAAACGGATAAAACAAAACAAGATTTGGAGGTTTTTCCCCTGTTCTTTTCGGACTTCAATTTCCTTTTTTCTTTACACTGTCTCAATGCTCAATTCCACAATCTAAATGCTTTTTGGGAATTGTTAATTAACCCTTGTAACAACTAAGCCAATGAAATGCCTTCATGTTTTCAAATGGTACACGGCAGTATAGTTTTAGTGCAACAACCTGATCAGTCTCCACATGCCAGAACAAATGTTTACAAGACTTGAATATACCAGCAGAGACATTAATGTTTCAGAATTACACTGAATTTCTGAGACGTGACTAATTATGTTGTTGATGTGTCTGCATCTATTCACTGATGCAGCACTTTCTGGTATGTAGACCACTAAACATGCAATTAATAGCTACTGTGTACATTAATTATACAACAAACTCTGCTGCAAATGACGGCTTATTCCTTCGTCTCATTAGGATTAGGGCTAGGGTTAGATGTAGACTTCTAGGCAAGCTGAATGGCATTTCACTTTATTTGTTATTTATAACACACACTTGTGGATTGCGTGATTAGATTCACGTCAGGAAGCAGAACTGAAAATGATGTGCAAAGGTAGTGAATGTTTTGGCAGCCCTTTCTTTCAGGTTCCGATCCTTTGTGTGAGATTTGTGAAATGGATGAGAAACGTTTATCAAAAGAGTTTTTGTAGTAAACATGTATAATGAAGCTAAGGAAAATGTATATGCTATGATGAGGACAATTACTGGGTTATATCGGGGAAACACCACAAATATGACTTTAAAGAACTTTAAAGCTTTGCAATTTCATCATGGAGAGATGAAGCATTTGAAAGGACGCAATTAACTTGTCCTATCCACAGAAATAGTAATAAAGAGCTACTGTTCAGGCTAGCAATCTGCTTTGTGAAGTGGTTCGTACCTTATCATTTGCACTGTAAAGCTTGAATCACTGACAAGCTAAAGCCTTCAAATACTGTGCAAGAGCCAGGCTTGACACCATCTGAAGCCCGTCCTCGTTGGCAGGAACGTGTGCGTCTGTGAGCTCTGTCGGAGAGACCTTTTATAGAGTTTCACTTAAACCTACCTGCCTTGGTAAAAAGTTGTCTTGTGTGGCTTTCCTGCAATTCAGTGCTGAAGATGTCTGACACAATACCTGTTTTATTACTTAAATTCTGCCAACGCACTTCTCACCAGAAACAAACGCACATTCAGGCATGCTTGTGAAGACGTGACCGTAAGAAAGCCCCTCAGCCAAATGAAACTGGAAGAGCACTGACCGACATGATCACTACTTCGAAGGCTGGAAATTGTGCAATCAAACGAAGTGGTTGTTGGCTCAGTGGAAGTGAAAATACAAGCCGTACGAAGTGATCGGTCACCGACGAAGGAAGCGGAGGGATTCAGTGTAAGGGTTCGGTTGTGCAGTGCGTGCCGCCCCCGTGTCTCGGAGGCATTTGTGCAGCTTGTTTAGTCATGCTAGACAAAGAGCCAGTCTGTATGACTTGTAAATGAGAAGTTCCCCCTTTTAGTATGATGAAATATCTTTTGTGAAACTGAAACCCTTCAACATCATTCTTATTGAACAAAGGATTTATTTAATGGATGAGCTTGGTTAGAAGGGAAGTGCACAGAAAAGTGGATAGTCCATAACTGGAACTGAGAACACCAGTAGAGTAAGGATTACCCAGTAAAACAGTTATAAGGCATATCCTTAGCCATCCTTAGGGCTTGTTTTTCTTCACTAGGAGCCTTGTGACTCTGAAGCTCCTTCCCTTCATCACGAGGAACCTTTTCCACACACGCACACACACGACTTGTGTCTCAGTGTTGTGCAAGATGACACCGAAAACCTTGACGTGCTTGATTTTGTGTTCGTAGAGCCAGAGTGAAGACTGGGGAGGTTTGTCAACTGAGGATATCTTATAAGTGGGAGAAATCTGAGGCCTTGCCCTCCAGTGGCAGCCCCTTCCAGACTGTTGGTAAATACTGTCCTGACCCACTGGGGCAGCATGGGTTTCGGCAGGGCGCCCTGCACTGTGCACGTGGCATCGATGGATGGATTGAAACGTTGCTTGGGTGCCGTTGGGGCGAGGTGCAGCGCTGCGTTAGTGTTGGGGTTTCACCCAATCTGCATGATGAGAGTTGGAGTGTGCCTGGGGTGCCCTTTCTTCATCTTTTCATTTATTTATCCCCCCTCTCCCCTTTGACACTAACAGCATTGTGGTTTGCGGTGGATTTGTTTTGTTTTCTGCCTGGTGAGGTTGCTCTCTGAATCTAATAATTCCTGTTTACTGAATTAAGTAAAAGCGAATTATTTTTGAGAAAATTGCTAAGGTGCAAAAGTGTGTAGAAATCCATGTGTCCAGCATGTTTATTTTGTTTTTTGTTTTTTTTATATCTATATCTCTGTGCTATAACTTGATTTTATATATATATATATATATATATATATATATAAAAATATATACACTCACCTAAAGGATTATTAGGAACACCATACTAATACTGTGTTTGACCCCCTTTCGCCTTCAGAACTGCTTTAATTCTACGTGGCATTGATTCAACAAGGTGCTGAAAGCATTCTTTAGAAATGTTGGCCCATATTGATAGGATAGCATCTTGCAGTTGATGGAGATTTGTGGGATGCACATCCAGGGCACGAAGCTCCCGTTCCACCACATCCCAAAGATGCTCTATTGGGTTGAGATCTGGTGACTGTGGGGGCCAGTTTAGTACAGTGAACTCATTGTCATGTTCAAGAAACCAATTTGAAATGATTTGACCTTTGTGACATGGTGCATTATCCTGCTGGAAGTAGCCATCAGAGGATGGGTACATGGTGGTCATAATGGGATGGACATGGTCAGAAACAATGCTCAGGTAGGCCGTGGCATTTAAACGATGCCCAATTGGCACTAAGGGGCCTAAAGTGTGCCAAGAAAACATCCCCCACACCATTACACCACCACCACCAGCCTGCACAGTGGTAACAAGGCATGATGGATCCATGTTCTCATTCTGTTTACGCCAAATTCTGACTCTACCATCTGAATGTCTCAACAGAAATCGAGACTCATCAGACCAGGCAACATTTTTCCAGTCTTCAACTGTCCAATTTTGGTGAGCTTGTGCAAATTGTAGCCTCTTTTTCCTATTTGTAGTGGAGATGAGTGGTACCCGGTGGGGTCTTCTGCTGTTGTAGCCCATCCGCCTCAAGGTTGTACGTGTTGTGGCTTCACAAATGCTTTGCTGCATACCTCGGTTGTAACGAGTGGTTATTTCAGTCAAAGTTGCTCTTCTATCAGCTTGAATCAGTCGGCCCATTCTCTGACCTCTAGCATCAACAAGGCATTTTCGCCCACAGGACTGCCGCATACTGGATGTTTTTCCCTTTTCACACCATTCTTTGTAAACCCTAGAAATGGTTGTGCGTGAAAATCCCAGTAACTGAGCAGATGGTGCCAGACGGGCCGGTCTGAGTATTTCACAAACAACCATGCCACGCTCAAAATTGCTTAAATCACCTTTCTTTCCCATTCAGACATTCAGTTTGGAGTTCAGGAGATTGTCTTGACCAGGACCACACCCCTAAATGCATTGAAGCAACTGCCATGTGATTGGTTGGTTAGATAATTGCATTAATGAGAAATTGAACAGGTGTTCCTAATAATCCTTTAGGTGAGTGTGTGTGTGTATGTATGTATATATATATATATATATATATAATGTTTTTTTTTTTTAAGTTGTTTTTCACTGTATATGAATACTCAGAAGAAAAGGATTTATCTCCTGTTGTACCCTGGTGGACGTCTGATTGATTATTCAGTATAGAAGGCCATTTTAATAATCATAACTCTTTTTATTGGGTAGGCTGCACTAGTTTAAGAAGCAGGTTGGTAAAGTGTGAAAAATGTTCTGCAACACAGGATGGTAAACCAACACCAGATGTTCTCTGGCATTCAGTGGCAAAAACCTATGAACCAAAGGCCTGAAGAAAGCGGCAGTGAATGGAAGTCGATTCACTTGTGATATTGATCGCATCACCAGTACTAGTGCTATCGTGAGGTCTGTTGTGAAAAGCTTTCTGAATAGAGCAGGAGGCCATTAATTCTAGATCTGCTGCTGGTCTGATTTGGATTTTGAAGACATTGGTGTTGTCCTTTTCAGGTGCTTGTTTTACCAAACACTCTTCTTGAGCCCATAATACTTTTGCATCTTTATCTACATATTCACAGCATTTACACCCTTCTGCCCTATTTTGTATATTTTTAGAAGAAAAATAAACCACTAGCACATTTTTAAAATTCCAAGTAAATACTTGGGGTGGGGGGGGCTCCTTTGCTTTTCACCCGCACATACTGCATTTCTTAGTATGTGTGGGAATTTATAATAGTTTATAATATAATTTATATAGTATTTAGTATTATATAGTATTTAGGAAAATGCATGTTTGGTTGAATGGTTCCACTGTAAGCGAGTCCTGTCTCGCACTGAGTTACTATGAAGTGTGTTATTATCTAAACAGTGCTGAGAATCGCACCATTGCATCGCCTTTTTTTGCAACCATGTTTTCATGGCAACTCTTCAAGGTCAACTAAAGAGAGAGCTGTGCGTTGTAGGTCAGCTGAAGACGCAGAGAGAGGACAAAAATGTTCCCCTTCTAGTAATGCTAGGATTAGATAGATAAATGCAAGTAACTTGTAAGTAAGGAATTTGTAATAGAAACTTATGCTTAATTTCTTAGCTTCTTCTGTTACACTCTTGCTTACCTGAAAAACATAATTGTGCTGCAAAGAGGCTACTAATGACCGCTGTGGGCATCCAGACGCAATTAAAAGCCAGGTTGAAGGCTTTGATGGCTCAGATCGATAGAGCAAAATTAAATTCCAGGATGTGGGTTTTTCTGAGGGGAAATTAAAACTTATTTAATGGCTCTTAAATAGAAAATATTGCAGAAGCAATGTGCTTATGGTATATAGTCTTGCTAAATGAATTGCCTTGTAGGAACTTAATCGGGCAGGTGTGAAATCCAATTTCTGGCCTTTGTGGGCGAGTTGGGTTGGGATTGGCTGACTCTAAGAGGTGGTGTGAAATGTTTAGTTTAATGTCTGTGAGTAGCAAGCGAATAAAGAGGAGCAGTGTAGGCTTACCTGGGCCCTCTGAGCACAGGGGGGGATTGTGCTCATCTGTCTTTCAGGCTGGAAATAAGAGGCTTCGCCAGTGAGTTAGTGTCAGTATAAACCTTCAGTCTGCAAAGAGTTGAGAGAAAAGGTAGATCACTGCAGATGCTAAACTTAAATGCCTTTCATAGCAATGGTCAGGATGTAGTAAAGCTCTATAACCCATACCTCACTCGCTTAGAGATTTGAATATTTTCAATCACTGCCTTACATTTTGATGAGATTCTTAACTGCTTTTAGTTAGAGCTGCTTTCTACTAACCACTAAACGCACTGTTGTATTGCTTTGTACAGGCAGGCAGAAGTGAGGATGACATTCTTACTGAGCTCATTTCTCATTTGCCATGCAGTGCAATTACCGATATTCTTGGCAAATGCATATTTATAAAATCTATAACTTCACAGGCCAGGGCATCAGCTCTGTGTATCCCCCAGCGCTGCAGCGTTGTGTGTTTGTGATATGCGTTGCCCTGTGTTTTGCATCCTTCAGCCTGACCTGCTGCTTGCTGTTGTTGAACCGGTGCCACTGTGTTGGGGGGAGCTGGGGGTTTTGCGCGTCTGTGTTCGTGTCTCTCAATAAGCTGTTGTGCGTTTCTTCCCTATAGCCACGCCATGAGTATTTTAATGTGCCTGTGTACTAAAAGGCCGCGCTGCTGCTCCTGCATGCTGACCTGCCTGCGAGGGGCTCCCGTCGTCTCTGCGCTCCTGGGGCTGGGGGTCTGCCGCTGCATCCATGCCTGGCTCGCGTGCGCAATCTCCCATCGCTGCTTGACCATGTGACCTCTTCTCTGTGCGGCATCTTCTTTTTTTTGGCTGTAGTGCTGTTGTCAGTCTCTCCAATGCATGCGTTGTGTACTGTAAACAAGCTCTTGTTTTGTTTTTGTTTTTGTCTTTTCGTTTTGTTTTGTTTTCCCCCCAAACCATTTTTGCTCCTGTCAATAAACCGTAAGGAAGTGATACTGTGTTGTAATAAACCCGAAACGTAGCCCCTGGTGATCAGTTATGAGATGTTAACAGCATTGGATGCTGCCTTTAGTGGTGGAGGAATGTGAAAAGCATCTGACTCAAATCACTGGGGTCCTCGTCCGTAATAGGGAGGCAGTGTTTTCATTCACTGTTTTCATGAAATCTGTGCTGGCCCCTTCGAGGGACAGTGTCTCACAGTAGAGTCCTTTTGACCCGGCTGAAATGCAGATTAAACTGAAGAGGCATTTCAGAGGCAAGAACAGTCTCTGAAGGGGGATTTTATATCCTATTCCTCAAGACCAGATGTCTCCTTTTATTTGTGTTAGTGTTTTGTTAATGTTTTTATTATTTTCCTCTCTCTGTCAGCTTGAAAGTATGCTAACTGTTCTTGTGCCCATCAAAACAAAGAAAAGCCCACATGGTTAATACTTTACACCCAAACCATGAACAGTCATGTTTCTAACACTGTTCAAATAAAGACGTTTGTCTTGAGACAGCATTTGATGGGGGAGTAAGGTCCAATCAATACCACTTTATCAGTTGTAACTATGTATAACTATCCATTAGTTCAGGACTTATCTAACTATATAGTATGTTTATAATCTCTACCTATACAACTGCACAATTTGTGTGTCAAGTTATATTCTTATCCTGTATTTGAAAGCATTTTAATCTGTGATTCATTTAGTTTAATTAATTTAAGGAACAATAATCATTAATGTTCAGTGATTTGATATTTTTAGTATGTTGGACGGTGCTCATTCACCCGAGAGCAAGTGAAAACTATTTCGGTTGATCTGATTTAAGATGGGGGAGCTGTAAACCTTTGACTGCCGCTCCCACTGAAATCATATAGCGTCAGTCTGAGGTTTACACCCCCTGTTCTAACTCCTGGTGTGACTGTTTTCAACCACAGCTCTATATAAGGTACATTTCTCCCCTTTAACTGCCTGTTTTATATGGCAAGAACACTACTGAAGGAGGAATCCCATTATCCAAGGTAAGATCAGTCTTCTGAAAGGAAATGAAACCTCTCAAGCGCTTATTTCTTTCACAGCAGGTGTTCCTTCGTTCTCAAAATTACCTTGTCATTACTTATAATGTTAGAGCACTTGTGTAATTGTGAAACATTAAGGTATGAATACATTACAAATAATAAGCTAATGTATGCACTGAACAGGTTTTAATAGGGAGGCATTTTTAAAGATCTTGGTGTTTGTTTTCATGAAGCTCAAGACAATGTAACAACACTTGTTGCCGAGGCTCTGAAAAACACGTTTGAGTTACAGGTGGGGGGGATCACTCGACTCAATACAGATGATGAACATTTAGTTGGTTTGTCTTGGTGTACCCCAAAGAACAAGAGTACACAAACCAGACCAGCTCAATTATTTAAATGGAATCTCGTGTATTTGACAATCTCGGGATGACAGTGTGTGAGTAGAGCGTGCTGTTGCAATACGAATTAAAGTGGGCGGCTGCTTATTATTTCTGCTGTGGGAGTAATTTAATATACTGCATCGTCTGGAGCACCGTCAATGGGAGGTCTCCTTACAGCATCAGCTGAATAAGCTGGGCTTGAACAACAACTGGATACAAACAGTGCATCGGTGTACATGGTGGCTGTCAGTTAGTTATTTGCAAAATTATTTGCAGTGGGCAGTCCAGAATACGTATTTGTGAGAAAATTGAATTGAACCCCATTGTAGTTAACATTTATGCACAAGTTTTTAAGTTCGTAAGCTTGAACACCCCCCCCTGTAAACTAAGACTAATCTAGCCTCCGAGAGTGAGAGCATAGGCTATATAATTTGAATTGGGCAAAAGGATTTGACGTCTATGGCAGATGGGAGACATAGATACCTGGCGACACCTGAAAACTGACTGTTCTCTGCATTTCCTGGGCTGCTTTTGAAGCGTGTTTGTCCTGCTGTGTTTTCTGTGTGAAACCTGTTCAGTCAAGGCCTCCATATAAATAAAATATCATCATATGCCACACGTCTTCTCTCTGTGGCTTTTTTGGAGTAATGGGTTTTTATTGCCGAGTTTTGCTGCTGTTTACCGATGCCTGATGCCCTCTGTGCTTTTCTGCTTTACACAAGACCGCTTTTCAGAACAGTATCATTCCCGGAGACCAGTCGCCAGGGGTAGTTGAGTAATCTTCAATACGGGTTCAGCTGTACATTTGTGTTTTATGGACTATAAAATCAAAGAGATGCGTCTCGCCTCTCCTAGTCTTTATAAAAGAGGAAAAAACTGCTTGAGCTTCATCGTCGCACCTTAGCAAAACTCTTCTCGCTGTGTCTGTGGCTGTATCCCGATTGCTTTATAAATAGATGTGTATGTAACTATAGACCATGCTTGAACAGAACCGTTGTTTGGCTTTCACACACTGTCTGTGAAGATCGTATTAAATCAGTTTTAATTAGGAGGAGGAATGCTTTGTTCCCATAATCCGACTCCAACAAAGGTCGAGGATTATTAGCTTTCTTCTCAATAAAGATTGTTATTCTCGTGTGTTTTACTGGCACCCATGAGCCCCCTTCTCTGGAGCTGACATTCTTGAGCAGATTGGGTTTTTGGCCGGGTTGATGGCCAAATTAAATCTTAATCATTATGTAACTCACCCCCTCACCCCCAGAATTTACATTTAAATACACGGGGACGACCTCCTAAAGTGAATCTCCTCCCCTTTTCCGGTCTCCATAAAATTTAACTTCATATTTGCTTTTAAATATATTTGTATGGCTTGATTTAAATTAATTTTTGAGTGGTAATTAGATTCTCAAAAACGAATGATACCAGTAATAATGTTTGCTTCCCGGCCAGGCACAGCTTTATTATTGTATTCAGCAGCGGACACGGGATTGAAGCACCGAGAAAGGAGTGTTTATTTTTTAATTGTAGTGAGTCTTCCTGCATATTCTGTTGTTCCTGTTGTCAAATTTTAATATAGTAATCTTTTTTTGTACAAGTACAAGTGCTTTTACCTGCAGTGCCTCCACATCTCGTCACAGGGAGGTAGGAAGCCAGTAGTGGCCTCCTGTATTGAGTGCTCTTAGTACCTCTCTTATCTTGGGTTTTGAGCTAATGTATGAGATGTGTTGTAAATCTCAACTGTTTTACAGCTTTTATATTTAAAGATTGGGTCACAATGTGGTCACAAACCAATCAAAACACATTTATTTTTCCTTCTCCCTGTACAGTGTAAATCAGTGTTTGCAACATTTTTGTCCTTATGCAACTCTTCTCTTTACTTTGTGGCAAACCTCATGTTAGGATGCTAAAGTAAGTGTCACTGGTTACATACGTCATCTAGCAATTAAAGAGACAGTAAAGCTTTTTAGCCCTGTGATTTAAATGGCATTTGATTTATATTAGTATTATTATTATTTTTAATAGCAATGTTGAATATATTAATGGATTGTGGGAATTCAACTCTCATCCAGATGTTTGCCTAGTGTCCTAGTATCTATAAATCTTGTTAAGAAGCTGTGCCTGATTGGTCTGTGTATATATTTGTATGTTTGTATCTGGCCAGGGCGATCAGTGCAGTATTGATCAGCAGCAGAAACTCATTGACTCCTGTTGACCTAGATACACAGGCACTGGGCAAGCTCCGCACCTAGGTTTGAGCGGTCTGATTGGCTGGAAAGCTAATTAACGATGAGGTATTCCCTGATAACACCTCCTCTGGCTTTCAGAGAAGTGGTATTTTGTAGAATGATGAGACCACAGCATTACACATTCCACATACCTGTAATCTGGAAGTTGTTCTGCATCCATTAAGACAAATTAAAAGCAGAAGGGGGGAGGAATGAAGTATATATTAGACCACCTGTGCCATTCAAACATGTGAATGGAAAGTCCTCAGAAGGCAATAACCTAAAAATCATGATCCTTAAAGCGCACTGTCTCTTTAATGTCATTCACGCACCACATCTCCCAGCATCGTCCTTGTGCCAGCACACAGGCCCAGAGACGCCCCTCCATTTTTTCCCCTCCACTGGCCTCGCTCATCTGTATTTCGCCATCTTATGAATCCTCCTTGTCTTGTGGTGCATAATTGCTGTTTCCATTATCCAGTGCTCAGAGCTGAAAGCGACAGGACTGCTGTGCTCGCTCTCTCTCTCTCATATCTCACTCTCTCTGATGCTCTCCCCACCCCCCCGCAGGAAGCTGAGACCCCGCGCAGCGTCCTCGAAGAGATTGGACTGACATAGGCCTGACCGCGCCTCGCCAACCCATCTCCAACACTAGTTTGTTTTCTGCCTATGATTTCTGTGTCCTGCAACTAATGTAATGCTAACTGTATTCATGTTCGTGTCAGTACTGATGTCTTACCCATTTCACTCATCGTTGTTTACTTTTTAAAACCTACTGCTTGGTACTATACAAACACACACACACAGTATTGCACTCTGCAGAATTTGAATTAATAACGAAGGGATCACCAGATCATATGTTCAGTATTCATTTACAGAGACTTTAAAACTGCCTTAAGATATTTAAACAGTGTTTCTGCAGCCCGATCAAACTGTGCGACCTTGTTGTCATGTCCTCATGAGAAAAAAAAAAAACAATAGTGCAAAGGACAACTGTGAAGTATTTCATGAAAACGTACAATTATCAACATAAAAACATTGTCCTTACTGCTGTTGCAATGACGTGAGCGTCTTTCCCTGCGATGTCCCATCACACAGCCCTGAGAGAGGCGTTGCATGGGAGGGGGGAAGGTTGTGTAGCATGTGAAGATATATTTATGAATTCATCATGAAATCTAGATCTCCAGAACACGATATCAAACACACAACAAGGTGGTATTGTTTTTGCATTGATAATTGTGTTTCCATCGAATACCGTTCGTCTTAGAGTCCGGCCTCACCCCCCAACTGTGGTCGTTACACGTAGTCACCGTAGGTCAATTTTGTGTTTTGTCGTTTTCCACAAAATGTGGGGGATATCTCGAGGGCGACAGATCCAAGGTTTTAGGTGTTCTTGAGCCAGAGAGACAAATGAGACCAGCACTTCTAGTTTACACACACAACAAAATGAAAAAGCCAGAGAAAAAATGAAACCTGCAACAGGCACGGGGGATGTGGATTCATATCAGGGCCGTTTGAGTGTTTTAAGACCAAAGAAACACTGTGTCAGAATTGATATTTTGTAAAGCAAATTATATTTTAGGATGAACTGTGCATGTTGTGTGTTGTTAAAAAGGGACGCAAGAAAGGGATATGTTATTAAACCAAAGACTTTTCAGTTTTTTTTCTGTTTTGTTTTCTATTCCTTTGGCCAAGTCTAGCCCCAAATTTGGGTATGAACTGCTTATGACAACAGGCTACTGTGAAGTTAAAGCATGACGGAGATCTTTTGATTTCATTGCCCGATACCCGATTGGAAAAGTATCACTGTGTATAATGGGGGAGAGAACCTGAATATCGCCATCGACATGACTGCGGAGATTTTTATTATAGGCCTGAATAACTTTAAACAGACAACAACAATAAAACCTTGTGTGCATGTCCGAGAGGTATTTCCTTCATTTCTGTAGGTCACCCCCCCGCCCCCACGTGATTTCATCCATTTGTACGTGCACTTGGCATCACTACCATGTCTGTCCCACAGTGAAAGGTGTTGTGTTTTGTACCATTGTCTCTGTGAACCGGTGTTGCGGTGTTTGGTGTTCAAAGGAAATAAATTTGTATACACCAGCTGGGCTTCATGTCATTTTCCCCGGACTCCACGTGTGCACAAGAATACATACCGACACAGCGGATACCACCAGAGCAACGACAGGCTTTCATGGCATCTTGTGTGGGTAAGTGCTGGAGTGTTAGAAACTGTTGCGTTAGAATTGATCGGAAGACTCAAGACCGCTTCATAATCCTCGGGAAACTCAAACAGAACAGCGTTATAAAGTTGCTCCCACACTAAATCTAAATTCACACACACTGATAAATGCTGCCGATGTTTCTCAGTTACTAAAAAGCAGCGTGAAAATAAGTTAAATAAAATAATGGATATTGAGTGCGGAGATAGATGGCATCCAAGCAAAGGATACTGTAAAAACAAAAAAGTTTTTAAAGTATCCTTTGCTTGGATGCCATCTATCTTCTGTAATTAATGGTATATTGCTATAATTTGCACTTAATCATGATCAGGTCATATTAGTCAACTGTTCAGAAAGAGACTAAGGTTTTGGGAAACAGCCTGTCTGTTCAATTGCTGCAGTGGCAGCTTTAACCCGCTCCTGTGTAAAACACCGCCCAGATCAGAGACAGTTTCGAGCCTGAATCCAAGGGCATAAACCTTTCCTGTCATTTCTATGAAAGAGTTGAAACCTGAACACCTTTCACTCCTGGAACTGATTGTACAGGAAACACCTTCACTGGTTGAGTGAAGTACACCCCTCCCCCGGCGTGTCATGTGACTTGAGCAGTTTGTTCTTAAATAACCAGTGAGGTGTCATTATTATTATCCAGACTGCTTTACTGGAGATGAAGTTGGGTGTGTGACTGAATAAACTGAGGGAACCTGGCGTTTAAAATGTAAACACAAGAAAAAGAAAAAAACTTTATTTACAAATATCACAGGAAATAATTCATTTCTATACAGATTTTGTTTTTACAACACAGTTGCTTGATCTGACAGTCGTGACACATTTAGGATGTGAAGCACTGAGATACAACTCTGCAGCCACTGTTCAGTCCCTGTTGCATCTGCCACACACACCCCACCCCCACTCTGATTACCTTTATGAAGTTGCAGGGCCGCTTCCCGTTCCTTCCTCTCCCTGCTCATCCGGCACACTGTCTTCCTGGAGGGCCTCCTGGGCCGCAGGCGTCTCGCTGTCCTGGGGGGCTGTCTCACCCTCTCCTTCTGAGTTTTTCCCTGAATCTGCCGACGAGCTCCCACTTGGTGACCTGCTCCTGCTCTTCTTCCTATTCTTCTTTTTCTTCTTCTTCTTCCCCTTCTTTTTCTTGCTCTTCTTTACGTGTTTGTGGCCAGGGCTCTTGCTCTTGGAGTGCTTGTCCCTCGCTCGCTCTGGGCTTCCGCCACTCCCGCTCCTCTTCGCTCGCCTCAGAGACGGCTCTCCGGCACGGGACGCCCCCTCCCCGCTGGGGCTCCTGGATCCCGACTTCCGCACGGAGGGCCGTGACTTGGACTCCGCGTGCAAGCCCCTCCGCCTGGCTCTCTCTCTGCTCCGGGAGCGGGATGGGCTCCTGCCCTTGGACCGGTGCCGCTCCCTGCTGTGCGACCTCCTGCGCTCCCTGCTCCGGGATCTCCGCCTCCTGCTCCTCTCGGGGCTGCTGGAGCACTGGCGCCGTCTCCTCTCCCGGCTCCTGCTCCGGTACCCGCTGCGGCGCCGGTCCGACTCCCCGTTGCGCCGGTGGGAGCCGTCGGGGCTGCGGCTGTACCGTCTCCGGGACCGGTCCCTACGCTCCGAAAAGCGCCCGGTGAACTGGCTGCCCCGGTCAGGGGACATGTGCAGGTCCCGGTCCGCCTCCCAGAACTGGTTCCCGGGGTTCCTGTACACGTGCAGGAAGTTGCAGTGCTTGCCCCTCGGACACTTGTGCCTGTCGAAGAGGCCTGAGAAAAGGACAGAAGCATTTTTTGGAGTTGCTGTTGTTCTGCAGCCTGGTGCATTATAGACACGCTACAGGCCGAGGTTATGGCTGTATTGGTCTGCTTACCACATATGGCCATCTTCCACCGAGTCACCGGGGAGAACTCGCACTGCAGCTGTTTCCCTGCATACCAGCGGCCATTAAACTGCATGAAGGCCTCCCTGCACTCATCCTCCCTGCACACAAACCACAGCACACACCCTGGTCACACACCTGCCACACTGGGGCGACACCAGCAACACACAGGGAGGATTTAAAAGCTCCAGAAATTCACAGTAAAGCCCCAATTTAATCAAAACATGCCTCATGAAAGAGCAGGACATACATCATTAGATCATATTTCTAATTCATTAATGAAAGTGTGTGCATTGATGTTCTTTTCTTAAAAACAGAAGTCTTTTCCTATAATCATTCACAAGCAGATGCCAAGTTTTATGATGAGAAGACTGGTTCTTACACACCAAAACACAGCACATTTCACTGGCACATGCACTCTCTTCCCCTGGCTTCACACACTGAATAGACCCCCTTCAGAGAGACACTTACGTTTCATACTGTACGTACACGTTTCCTCTCAAGTGGGGCTCAAAGTTGCAGCTCACCTGAAACGAAAGCCACCATGAATGTGCAGTGATATCCCCGGCACACCCAGGACTGTAGCTGTAGGTATTCAGGGTAATGTAAGTAGATGGATTATGAACTGGTTGATGTATAGGAAACAGAGGGTCGATTAGAGGAGTCACTTCTAACTGGAGTGAGGTTGTTAGTGGAGTTCCACAGGGATCAGTACTAGTACCTTTGCTTTTTCTAATCTATATTAATGATCTGGACTCTGGGATAGTTAGCAAACTTGTCAAATTTGCAGATGATACTAAAATAGGTGGCTCAGCAGATACAATCTCGGCAGCACAGGCTATTCAAAGTGAGTTAGATAACATTCAGTTGTGGGCGACACCTGGCAGATGAAATTCAATGTGGACAAGTGCAAGGTATTACATGCAGGTAACAAAAATGTCCACTATAACTACACTATGGGAGGAATAGAACTAGATGAAGTATCACATGAGAAAGACCTAGGAGTCTATGTGGACTCCTCACTTTCTCCATCCAAACAATGTGGGGAAGCAATAAAAAAGGCAAACACAATGCTAGGGTATATTGTCAAAAGTGTAGAATTGAGAACAAGGGCAGTGATGTTCAGACTGTACAATGCACTAGTTAGAGCTCATCTGGATACTGTGGACAGTTCTGGGCTCCACACTTCAAGAAAGATATCGCTGCTCTAGAGGCAGTTCAGAGGAGAGCAACCAGACTTATTCCAGGTCTGAAGGGAAAGTCCTACTGAGAGACTGAGGACCTGAACCTTTTCACCCTGGAACAGAGGAGACTACGTAGGGACTTGATACAAGTCTTCAAAATCATGAAAGACATCGACCACATCAAACCAGAGGAGCTTTTCCAGATCAGCAGGGACACTCGCACCCGGGGACACAAATGGAAATTGGGCTTCAAGGCATTCAAGACAGAAAACAGGAGACACTTCTTCACACAGAGAGGCGTCACAATCTGAACAAACTCCCCAGCGATGTGGCTGAAGAGACAATGTGGGAACATTCGAAAACAGACTGGATAGGATCCTTGATCACTTAGTTATTAATGGACACCAAACGAGCACGATGGGGCGAATGGGCTCCTCTCGATTGGACACTGTCTTATTAACATATTTGCCTAACAACAGTAACATCTTCCTTTCCGATAAGATTCCCAAAAGATAGATTTGTAATTTGTTTTATTAAAAAGAAGTCCGATAGAAATCATATTTACTACTATAAGGCAAAAAATAAATCCTCTCTCGGTTTTTGCAGGGCAGGGTTGGGGTCACTTCCAGTTTTTTTTTTTTTTTTTTTTTTTTTTTTTATGGATCGGCTCCAGCAGTGAGGTTACCTTGAACTGCAGCACCTTCCCCACGTTGCTGAACTCTGGGAGCACGTCTTCATAGAATTCCAGAAACTGCTGCTGCACCTCCTCCTCGCTGTACTCCAGGCTGGCGTCCGTGTCGTAGTCATCACGGCGACTCTGATCCATGCCGAAGTTCACAAACATGCCCCTGATCATCAGCGTGGTGCTGGCGGCCGGGTGGACGTGCTTCCGAGAGCATCTGGAGGGAACATGAACATCCACACTGAGCCTTCTCAAAGCATGTGAGTTTCACAGCAACATTTGGCCGATACATTGCGTTCAAACTGACGTACAGGGACTAATTGCTGTGCAGTCAATCATCACAGTACTTTCATTTATATCACCTGTAGAAACAAGGAAGTTAAGTAACTTGTTTAGGGTCAAACATGGTCAGTCACAGAGGTAATCAGACCATTACTTTACACACTAAACCACCTGGCCTCAATACATCCATCCATAAATAAACAAACAGGTTAACAATTCACCAAAGTCACACTGATAATAAACCAAGCAATGCCATACCTGTCTCCAAACCTGCAGGCTCCTGTCTTGATGAAGAAAGGACAGTTGGCCCTGTCTTTCTCTGTGCCATAATCCTGCGGGGCTTCAGGATTGTGCCACCTACCACCGTTCTCCAGCTGTCCCGCAACACACAAAGAAAATGAAACCCCAAAGTCAATTCTGTCATAAAATCTTGAGTCAGTGTCATCACAGTTATCACTCTGTTTAAAACACCGGCAGCATAAAAGCGGTTTGTGTGAAAGTGAGGTAAATCTGAAGTAGAATGAGGTGAACTAAAACTTTAAGCCACCTAAAAACAGGATGTTTACTTTTCCAGCACTAATGAAAAGTCTGTTACATTATAACACAGAGCAGCTTTATACATACCTGACTTTCAGCTTCGTCCAGCATTTTCTGTACTGCCTCCTATAAATGGTGCAAACACAGGACTGGTAAAAAGCCTGCAGTGAGCTAGGAGGTATCTGTCAACCTTTGTTAAGAACACATTTGTAGCAGACAGTCGGGGGATAAGTTACAATACATACATTTCTGTTATGCGGTGGAATATAAAATCTCATTATCGTATATATTCATTGGTCTGTGACAGACAATTGTATCAATGCCATACGACACACATTACAGACGAGACCCATAAAATAGAATCCCGTGTTTTAGAAACTAATATCTTGGCAACATCCCTCGCTTTATTTAAGCAAATTTAAAAAAATGATTGAATAACATGCAAAATCTCACAATGCCAGCATCCATTTTCAGAATATTTAATAAGGTTTTAGCATCATAAGCACCCACTGATTTGAATGTAAAAAACATTATCTTTCAAAAGAATTTCAGTACAGTTGCACAGTCTCAATCATCTAAATCTTTATCGTATGTGGTTTTCCCTTTGACTTTCAAATCACATCCCCAATCAGAATGCAATAAAGAGAAAACCGCATAATCAGGTTTGGGCATTTCAAATTCACACTCAAACACGTATTCACGGAAAAGACAGCATCATTATGAAGGTTGCTTCTTAAGCCGCTTTACCTAACATTATAACAAACAGTTTTGTTCCCGAAATCAATTATTTTTCTATGAAGACAAAAAAAAGATACATCCTCCTCCTGTGGAAGCAGGTGATCTGCAGTACTGTACCTTTTTGCGTGTTTCTCAGTTAAGGAAGATGAGGAATAAATTAACGAACAACTCATGAAATAAAGAATTTCAGGAAATACACAGGAAAGCATTCTGATATTCTTGTAATGTACCTTTGACGGCCACTCTTAAGTATGAAAACATTTATATAATCCACTGTTATTTTCATAAACATCACACTTTAAATAAGAAAAAAATAAAGATCTGGTATTTCATGCCTAAATTAAATTAATGACTGACTAGAAAAGGTGCTCCATTTCAGCCAGGGAACTAAATGAAAGAGGATATGTTGCTCTTTCTCTATCCTCCTAGAGCAGGAATCACCTCTCTGTCTCTCTTCTCCTGCTGTTTCTGCTCTAAGGCTTCCTGCTCCTTCTTCTGTTGTCCATCCCACTCTTCCTTTATTCTCCTCTGCAGAAAGAGAAAGAAAGATACAGGACAGGTTAACATTCATTTACAGAGTTCTCACATTAAAACAACATCCCGCTTTCCCCTGCAAATGCAATTCATTCTTTGAT
This sequence comes from Amia ocellicauda, assembly GCF_036373705.1. NCBI lineage: Eukaryota > Metazoa > Chordata > Actinopteri > Amiiformes > Amiidae > Amia > Amia ocellicauda. The sequence continues at coordinate 5,243,481 of NC_089855.1, forward strand.
TTAAGGATGCCTCTCACAACTACAAAAAAGTAAATATATTAGTCATCTAATACTTTCTCTATATTCCCAGAACATTTAGTAGTAATGTTCAGTTACTGAGCAGCTTTCAGTGTCTCTCTTAAACCTCTACGCCACAGTGAGGAGTTTCTGAATTGTACCTCCTCTTCCTCCTTTTTCCTCATCGCTGCCTCTTCTCTCTCCCGGTTCTGCTGGAACTGCTCCTGAGCGATCCTCTCCCTCTCCAGCCATTCCAGGTGCAGTCGCTGCCTGCATACAGCACAGATCCCATTTAACCCCTCATAACTAATCACAGATCTATCAAGGTCTGTGAAATCAGCAGTAGGAGAAATTAGATGATATAGATCTGTATCACTGCACAGTAAATGCAGAAAACAAACACCACCTTTGAGATGCATCTCTGTGGAAAAAGACATAGGATACATACCTTTCTTCCTCGGCTTTCCTCTCCTCATCATCATCAGCAGCATCTTGCAAAGTCTCATCCTCTCCATCCTCTTCTGCTAACTCTGCAGGGACAGAAAGGGCAGGATTTCCTATGTGCTGCTTTGGGAAACCGCAGGCATGACATAGTATTGGTGGGAAGCGTGACACTTCTGTAGACACACAGTGCCCAAAAATGAAACCCTCTCTTCTGTTTCCTATCCATTAAAAACAAAAAGATAACCGATACCTGAATCTCTCAGCTTCGCCAATTCTTGTCGCTTCTTTTTTCTCCTCTCTTTCTTTAAGGCGGCTCGACGTTGCTTGTGGCTACACGGGGAGGGAAAGTCGTTGCCGTTATTTGTATGTGTGTGTATATTGTATCTGCATTCAAATATGTATGTAGCAGCAGTAAATAATGTGGCAACTGAACCACTTCACTAAAGCAATACGTGACGACCCAGATGGCTCTACGTGATTATTGTATCTGTGACTGATAACGCACCCCATTATTTATAGGACACTTGTGAATATGTGCTATAAAGCGCTTTATTTACAGTTCAAACATACCTCAATCCCGAATTTCCCTGCGCTACCACGGGCGCCGCCATTTTAAGTTCCGTGTCGTCACATCCGGCTACAGGTGACGACAGTTCCTGTATGAAGGTGTTCCAGTGAAATGTCCTCCGTGCGGCGCTTCTCGTTCTTTCGGTTCCTATAAGATAAAAAGTCAAAATATCTTACATGCAATAACTTTTATTTAACCTTCAGTCACGCTTCCCCACACAGATAAGGACCCTGATGATCCAACACTTACACAATAACCTTCATCTCCTTTCAGTTACAATTAAACAATTAATGTGTTTCTTTAAGAAGTTTGATTTATGAATGTAACATTGTTCTATACATCATGAATGTGACATCTTTGTTTTCATGTATAAAATAAAACATTATATCTGCAGCTTGTAGCATTCAAGTGAGTATGAATAATAAAACACATTTCTGACCAAAATTTTCTGATAATGAATCAACCGAACAATAGATGTATAATACCTTCTGTTTCGTTGTTACAAAAACTACACAAAAATGAAATATCAGGGTAATATTGACTGATTAATTAGTGGGGACAATCTTATGCATAATATTAAAACTAAATTCACTAACTTTATTATTAATACAATATTGTAGAGGAAGGGACCAGGATAAATGCCTATTGATGTTGCAAATTCTTACATATAGCTTATATATAAGTACACATTCAAGACCAACACCAACCCATCTCTGAGCAGGAAGAACTTGGCCAAGACATGAATGAATATACACTACTGCATGTCCACTATATTCAATTATATGCATTTAAAGTATATGCAAATAACACAGACGATGCAGTTACATTTAAGGACTGTAAAGATCAGCCCATCAAGTTCACCCTTAATATAGCATCCTTTCTGTTTACAATACAGTTCAAATCGCCTGCACTGTACATGGGCCTCAGTGACAGCTGTCAGCGCTTCGGCCATGGCGGAGCACCAGAGCGCATGCGCACAGCCGGGGTCTTGTGTCAGGCAGCGCGCAGGCGCACTGTCTCTCTCCGGCGGCTCTCGGCGCGGATTGCAAGAGAAACACGGGAAGCAGAAACAGATGGTCGGATTGAATCTGTGACTTCGCACATAAAGAGAGCGGGCGGAGTTGTTTTCCGTCGGCGCCGTGTTTTGACTGTCGAAACCGAAGCGTACTCGTCTCCACCGAGGACCGAGCAATGGCGGACAAAGAAGGTACAGTGCGGCCGCCGGGGCTGCTTTCCCGTCTCTGAGCGAAAACAACGGCAGCGTGGGCCGGGCAGCGGCGCTCAGAGCCGGCGGGCACAGGCCGGGCCGCAGCGCAGGGCCGGGAGCTCTCGCATTGCTCATCCGAGACAAATACCCAAATCCTACCATGCATAATACAGGAGCCCTCTCTGTACGCGATGCAAATAATGGCTGGGCTGTGCGATGCCACTTCAGACCAGGTGCCGCACTTTTATAGATTATTTTATTTACTTGCACATAAAAGGCATTAGATTTGACCAGCTGCCTCCTGCAGCTCTAACTTTACACTAAATCTAATGGGCAGTAGAGCCAGATGGGTGAAATATCGAGATTATTGCGTTATCTGGGTTAGATATCAATGTGAACTCTAGTGTGTTTTTGTGCATATTAAAATCATGGCTTGGAACTGGGATTGATCATGGCTTTGACCATCCCTGCATGTGCTCGAGTGTGTCCAACGCCCATTCTGACACTAAAGACCAGAACCAGCAACTGGACTTCCCTCCATTTCATCAGCTGAGAAGAGCTCTTAGTGTGACAGTCACTTTTTGGGGGGGGCGGGGTTTAAAAGCAACTTTGTGACAGTTACTTTGTTCCTGCAGTGTATGACGATGCTGTGGAGGAGCGCGTCATCAACGAGGAGTACAAGATCTGGAAGAAGAACACGCCCTTCCTGTACGACCTGGTGATGACGCACGCCCTGGAGTGGCCGAGTCTCACCGTGCAGTGGCTCCCGGATGTGAACAGGTACGGCACGGCCGGGGCCAGAGCTCGCACCTCTGTCTCGCCTGTCCGTGGTGTGGCTACAGTGCGGTGCTCGGATGCACGGGGGAAAACATGTTTCCTTTCCTTTAAATGACTCGCATATTGCTGTGCTTGAGAGGACAGTGGATTTCCAAACGGGAATCTTCACAGCCTCTTAAAATAAGTCTAATGAGACCAATCTCTGATACCGGGCCTCCTGTCTTCTACAGGACGTCTGTAGCCGAATGGCATCTCAGAATAATCTGATATATTACACACAGATAGAGAGAGACAATGTAACCAGAATTCAATATTGGGTTGTCGTCCTGAGAGTTGGTAGTCCTGCTGTTTTGAGGTGAGTTTTGCTATTGTGTGTGCAGGCCAGAAGGGAAGGACTACGCCATCCACAGGCTGGTGCTGGGAACGCACACTTCGGACGAGCAGAACCACCTGGTCATCGCCAGCGTCCAGATCCCCAACGACGACGCGCAGTTCGACACGTCCCACTACGACAGCGAGAAAGGAGGTGAGGGTCTGGGACACCGCAGAGGAATGATGTCCTGTGTATTTTCAGTGCACACATACATACTCGCACTATTGATGTATTTAAACTAGTTATTGGTGGGATGGACTTATTCTGTACTTTGTTCCGTAGCAGATAAGCGAGTTGTATCGTAGAATTCCATAGTTACTTCTTGTGTAATGCAGCTGGATTCATATTGTGGGATTTTATGTATTGTTAATAGATCTTGTGCTTGTGTTGAATTAGATTAAAATAATGGTGATTTAACCTCTTATGATACCATTTATTTATGTGTTATAATAAGTCATTTTTTAGTTAAACTGTTTTTTTCTGGGTTTTATTAATTCTGAAATGCAATTATTGTGTTTTCCTCCAATATCAGCAGGTAAGAAATGCGTCGAGTTCCCTGGCGTGGGACCGGGCGCTCCGGGGTCCCATAGCAGACCGTCCGACCACAGGCGTGGGAGTGTGCGTCTCGCTGAGGTAGTACTGGTCATTCTGGAGGGGACGGCCCACTTTCTAGAGATCCGCATTGCAGGGGAAGTGGCCGGTGCCCTCGACCCTTGATTGAGCATCGAGTGACGTGGGTTTTCGTGTGCGGCCTCGAAGTGGCTGTTCTTTTACCAGCAGGTGTTGCATTAAATAATTCAGCTGGTATCTCTGTGATGAGAAATATGTTCTACATGCAGCGGATTGTCATTTTGCACGCGTTATATATCGTTAAAGTCCTTTTTGTCATTGGATAGAACATCACTCGGGAGAAAGATTTTTTTTTTTGTACTTTGCCGTCCGTCTCCTGATAAGTTTGAGCAGTTTTCATTTTTTTATTTTTATTTTTTTATTTAAAATTGATGATTGATTTTCCTACTCTTTAGCAGTCGGACCGTTTCATATTAATTGAAGGAGGACGGATTAATTGAGCAGAGCAGTCACTCGGTTCTAAAGTGCCGACTAATGGAGGGGGCAGAAAATAAGGAAAGAAATTGCCTTAACTTTTTTTTTTCCTATCTCTCTCTCTCAGAATTTGGAGGGTTTGGGTCGGTGAGCGGGAAGATCGAGATCGAAATCAAGATCAACCACGAGGGGGAGGTGAACCGGGCCAGGTACATGCCGCAGAACCCCTGTGTCATCGCCACTAAGACGCCCACTTCGGACGTGCTGGTGTTCGACTACACCAAACACCCCTCCAAACCAGGCGAGTGTCAGATTACATCTTATCCGGTCACCGCCTTTAATGCACCCCATTGCCTGGTTTGACTCACGGTTACACAGCGGCTGCCCGGGCTTGCGCTGTGTGTACTTGAGTGGTAAATGTCATCAGACAGGCAGAAAGCGGGGATTGGAGCTGTGTTGTATCTGCAGCGTGTCGCAGCCTGTAGACTGTATTGAGAGAGAGAGCAGAATAAAGACCCGGAGGCGCTGGGACGTGATTTCCCAGGCTGCTGCTGCTGCACATGTTCAACATCTTATGGAAATCTGTTCTTTGTGGGCTTTGGTGAATGAGTTTGGACTTTTCCCCTGCTATGTTTTCCTTTCTGTGCTTTACTTCTTTTTATTGGTATGATTATGCATTGCTCTTTGACTGGAGTGTCAAGCTCTCGGCCTTGGCTATAAGCATTTGTTTGGCCCCGATGGACGCTAGAATAAGAGAGTACTGGAGGTTTCCCTTGTTAAGGGCTGGAGAAAATGTGGAAGGTTTACAGAGTCTTACTTTAGTGAGGGGTGAGGTACAAGAAGGAAAAGTGGGCAACTCTGGGGATAGGCTACAGAAAGCCTGGTTAAATGTGTGCGCTTCCTTCCTGTTGCTGCTGCAGACCCCAGCGGAGAGTGCAGCCCCGACCTGCGTCTGAGAGGACACCAGAAAGAGGGTTATGGTCTGTCCTGGAACCCCAACCTGAGCGGAAACCTGCTGAGTGCCTCCGACGACCACGTGAGTGCCCGTCGGGAGCTTTGAAAGACGGGCCACTTCTGCCCTCCACGGGGGCAGTTTTAACTCTTAGGGCAGCTTCCCAACGCTGTGCTTTTCGTTGACCTCTAAAGTTGTTTTTTTGTTGTTTTTTTTTCTCCTTGTTGGTGCTTCTTCCCCTAGACGATCTGTCTGTGGGACATCAGCGCCGGGCCGAAGGAGGGAAAGATCGTAGACGCCAAGACCATCTTCACCGGCCACACCGCGGTGGTGGAGGACGTGTCGTGGCACCTGCTCCACGAGTCTCTGTTCGGCTCCGTGGCTGATGACCAGAAGCTGATGATGTGAGCGCCGGCGGGCTTTCGTCCTGGTGTCAACCTGTTTTTGCTTCTTGCTCAATTGCCAAGTGTAACTGTATGTGTGTGTGTGTCTTTCCCAAGCTGGGACACGCGGTCAAACAACACGTCCAAGCCCAGTCACTCGGTGGACGCCCACACTGCGGAGGTCAACTGCCTGTCCTTCAACCCCTACAGCGAGTTCATCCTGGCCACCGGATCTGCTGATAAGGTTCACGCTCCCTGACAAGCCTTCACTCGTCACTCCTAGCCCAGCAGGGCGAGCGGTCAGAGCCTCGTTCACTCAGGATTAGGGGCAGCACAGAGTAAAACTAAGATGGGCGTCCCCGCCTCAGGGTCAAGCCAGCACAGACAAATGCAGGGAAAGTGAACGGCACCCATCCCTTCGATCGGTCTTTTTCATGTAGTCATGGTCTCGAACAAGCGGTTTTGTTTCATGTAGAATAACCTTGATTTTTTTTTTTTAAGAGGTTTTTTTCCTTTCAATCTTGTATATTTCCAAAACAGTTAAACTAAAACCAGGCAGTAAAGGAGAGAAATAGTGGCTTGTTTTGGTTCACTTCCCTTTCCAATGAAATCGGTGAAGTATTGAGCTGCAGGCCACGAGATTGAGAAGTGAGTGTGCGCTCTGCTGGTGCTGACGGTCTCTCCTTTCGCAGACTGTGGCCCTGTGGGATCTGAGGAACCTGAAACTGAAACTCCACTCCTTCGAGTCGCACAAGGACGAGATCTTCCAGGTAATACTCAATAGAAAGGGTGGCACAGAGAGAGTGCGACACACGCACCGGCTTCCTGTCGCCCACAAAGCGCTTCTGTATAAACGCAGCAAGAAGATCCCTGTAACACCAGAAGAGAGATTATTTTATTATCTAAAATGTCTTACCGTTTCTTCAAAATGCTTTAACCTGTAATAGTGATGTTTAACTTGGACATAAAGTGAGGTGTATGTCAGTGTAGTGTAGTGATGTGACAATTGTTTTAGTTCTAGATATATGTATGGCGACTAAGCTTTATTGACCATCACAAGTTTTGGCTGGGCTCTGCTTTATTGCACTGACAGTGAATTACTGACTTCATTGGCAGGTGCAATGGTCCCCTCATAACGAAACCATCCTGGCTTCAAGTGGCACAGACAGAAGACTGAATGTCTGGGATTTGAGGTAAAGAACAACAAAAAATAAAGCCTCTTAAACTCCTCGAACACATCTTTCAGATTATATGTACATTTGAATCTACAGCGTGTTGTGTCGTTGTTTGAAGTGACTCGTGTTTATTTTAAAAATGTCACTAGTGTCATTGCTGTGAAGAGAAATTATCTCTGGCCACTGGTTTGCAGCTGCATTCCCCGAAACTGAAAGTCCTCCATTTAAAACGGACGAGGGACATATATGTGACCGCGTGACTGCTGTCCCGCCCGTCAGTCTGAAAGGGTAGGTGAGGGAGCGTTGTCTGAGGAAGAAACATTAACCTCCACCATCTTGTCGCTGCAGTAAAATTGGAGAGGAGCAGTCGGCTGAGGACGCAGAGGATGGGCCTCCTGAGCTCCTGGTAAGTACGGATCCGGCGAGAGGAGGCCCACGGTTGTGCTTTTTCCGCCTGGTGAATACATTTCTCTCTTCGCAGTTCATTCACGGAGGACACACGGCGAAGATCTCCGACTTCTCCTGGAACCCCAACGAGCCGTGGGTGATTTGCTCCGTCTCTGAGGACAACATCATGCAAGTGTGGCAGATGGTGAGTGTGAGGACAAGCCGAACCTTCACAGGCCGCCTCAGTACCATAACGGATCTCAGTGTCGTAGATTAGCACTAGTCTCGGACTCCCTGATGGTGTTGTAGGCAGAATGGTGCAAGACTAGTGCTAATCAAGGTCTGAGAAAAAGCTGCTGCTGCTGCTTTTAAAACCATTCAAACTGAAAGCACTTCTGTCTGAGGGCTTAAGGAATGGAAATGGAACAGCTCCTGCGTTGGGCCGGTCGGTGAAAGTGTTTTGTTGTGCTTCTCCCAGGCCGAGAACATCTACAACGACGAAGAGCCCGACACCCCGGCCTCCGAGCTGGAAGGTCAGGGATCATAACGGCTGCCGCGCCCCTGGCCGGGTGGCAGCCAGCGCCAGGGAGAGCCGCAGCTCTGGCCTCTCCACCCGGCCCTCCGTGTAGATACACCGGCCTCCTCTCCATGCTCCAGCGTTAGGGTGTAGCTCATCAAAGCGGTCCCCATTATATTTTTCTATCGGAAGCGGCAGTTTGACACTGGCGTGGCCCGTGCCTCCAGGCAGCGGAGTCGGTACGGACGTGGTTTTTTTGTTGTTGTGAGGAAAAAATAAATAAAAAAATACTTTTGTGAATTTCAAATAGCGATGGAAAGCATTGAATCACACATCATGGCAGTAATGCTTTTTCATTTTCCAAAGATGTATTACCACACCAGCGCATTTTGCCATATTACCCTTATTTAAGAGCGCGTTTGACGCCGGGCCCGGCTGCCACGACTCCAGCCCTGTCCACAGGGAGAGAGGTGGCAGTGAACTCTTCTGGCATGGTAACCTTAAATTCCCTCTTTACTTTGTACTTTTTTTTTTGTTCCATTTTGTGCAAAATATGGTATAAAATGCAATAAACTTTTTGTATTAACTTTTAAAACGTCAAAGCTTTGATTTTCTTCCACTGGGAAATACGCCGAAGGAGTTCAGTAATATGGAGTGGTAAGTGTTCAGAGATTATAGTTTTATAGAAAGTAAGTTTTAATACTCTTAGGGTACCTTTTACTGTCAGCATTTTTAGATTGTTTCTATAAAACACTGGTCATAGAAATGAGTTCATAGCTGTAACTTGTATCATTTGAAATCCTAAAAGTGCATTCATGAAAGTAAAAGAAAATAATCAGTAAACACCAGTTTAATTGGCTCTGTACAGAATAGAAGTTGACACGTTCACAATCTTGGAAAAAAAACTACAAAATGTTTTATTGAAAAGCAAGACAGGACTATCAGAACATCTTACAATCTCTCTTGATGGGACTTGGGCTTTAACTTTAGAAAATAAAGCTTTTTTTCTTCTTGTGAAAAGCATAAAGTTGGTTTCTGCCTCATTTTCTTTCACAGTTAGTCTCATATACAACCTGTAGAGGTAGATTTCTTGCATAACCTGAGAGTCAAACTGTGGCGTTGCCAAAACGGAGGAAAGTAAAGACACTGAAAACAGTCGAAGCATTACAGCGCGGATGTCAGTACCGTGGATAAACGCACAGCCGCCTCTGTACACACAAAAGAGCTTTCTGATTAAGTACATCACAGCATAACATTTAAAAACAATTTCACACGTAAAGCAGGACAGGTTCTACATAGAAATACAAAAATAAATTGCAACAACATGATGGCAAGACTTTTTTCTTGTACAGGTTGGATAATAACTTGTATTTATGAGTTACAACAGAAGTATAGAGGCCACAGTGAAGCTCAGTGAGCACTCGGCTCTTCTGCAGCCGTTTAAGGAGTCCTTTACATTCACATTATTCATTAAAATCAAAATATTGCTTCCAGAACCACGGTGATAATATTGTTGGCTGTCTGTGTGTTATAAAGCCACCTCTGAAATTGGTTTCATGTCACTCAGACCATCCTTTGTTATTTTTATGCATTGATAAACTTTTTTTTTTTATGTCTCACTCATCCTTACATATTTAATACATGTTACTCAATAAACATGTATAATTTACTCCAATTCCACGTGTTTCTTTCATTTTCTACAAGCATGGGAAATTCAGGTTTAAAGGTCCTGTTCAAAATAAAACATCACATTCTTTAGACTCTGATGGAACTCTGAAAATAATTTAATCTTTCTAGATAAATATAGGCAGTAAAGTTTGTTAAACTGGCAAAAACACTTTTTTTTGTTTGTTTTTAAGAGTGAAATCAGAAGTGTTTTCATAACACACTTGACTGTCTGGATGTTATAATACACACATTTCAGTAGCTGAATGCCAGGCTGAGGATCAAGCTGTAGGAAGAAGTCCCTGTGTAATGCTCTGGAAAAAATATCATATATATATATAAGAAATGCTGGTGCTCGGAGCAAGAGGAATTATTTGACAGTATGTCTTGCATGAATTCAGCTTGGTTCTTACATACCTTCTATTGCACACAACACACTTTAAATCTATTCTGCAGTAGTAGGTGAGAGTTTCAAGGGCTTCTTTCTTTCTTCTTCTCACTTAACACTGCTTACTTTGGCCGTTAAACACTTCTAAAATGACTTGTGTTGCCTACACTTGTTTGCTACATTACTGGTAAAAGCTCACTGAAGATTGATTCCCGTTTCATGCCGTGCATAAATAATAAAGGAATCTAAAGTCATCTTTCTGTACAGACACCAGAGTGGATGCTGTAGTCTAAAAGCATGACTTGGAATAAAGATCTTTAGAATCTGCATGAAAATAGATTTATTTGTGTTACTCTACCGTTCTCTCTGTTCTCAAATGCATCCTTTTCACGACAAACACAGTGGCGTCTAAATGCTGGCAATTTAACCGCCCAAAAATATAATGCCACGTTAGTCCCATTTCAAAAACAATGAAGATTCAGAATGAAAAGGCTGTGGCAGCTTTTGCATGAAGATTACCCTGTTCAAAAATGTATCTAAATTGAGAAAGTGGGGTGCAAGGATCTTGGAAGAATTCCTGTTGAACCCCACATCGGAGGAGTCAGCAGAACGCAGCTGTGATCCCAGCCCTGAGGAGATTGGTGTGGTTATAAACCCTGTATTACCAGTTCGGTTTTTTGACTGGTTATGAGGATGTATGACTACCGACCAAGTCATTTTGTGCCTCTTCTGTACGGATATTGTCCAGAATATGACTATTGTCTTTTGAAAAGCAAGGAAAGATACATTCATCAGTCCAGTGTTCCCTGTCATTGGAATCTCTATTGTAAAGTGTTTTTTAAGCACAATAATGGTGCGGTAATGCAAATATATATATAGAATAATGTGCATTATTGATAAAGGTAAAAAGGTAAATCAGATTCTGTACTTCCAGAAACTGAACTTTTATCGATCAGTCATACAATGTAGGTGCTGTACATAAGCAGCCACTAAATCCGGCTCAAATGTACTTGAATGTCAGGAAGTTCCTAAAAATAAAAGCACCTGCCTGAGGCCCATGAACAGTTTAAAGTCTGTGTGACTGTCTTTTCAGAGGACAGCAGCTTCTCCACACTGTTAGCACAACCGATCGGGTCAAGAAGCCACATTTTGGAAAGAACATTAATGGGGAATGTTTTAAAGTGACTCTGAACTATATTCTGTTAAATTTTAAAGGGAATGTCGTTGAGAAAATGTTTCATGGCGCTGTCGGAGGCTTCAGAGGGTTTTAGTCAATATCGGAATGAGACCATAGTCATCCCAGCTGTCTTGCAGGGATCCAATTTAATCAATTGTGCTGCTTGAACAACGACGAACTGGATCAAGAAAGTGTGGGGCGAAATACAACCTCTCCATTTCCTGTGCCGAGGAAGGAAATGTTTCCGTTGACAAGACAGTGGTGCGACAAGTCAACGAAGCTCGTAACAGTCCAGTAAAGATCCTGAAAGTCGACGTCTTCGCAGCTTTTGCCTGGGAGAGGTTTCCGTACGAAGCTTTGCAAACCAAGCTGCTAATCTCATAAAACTCATCCACTTGTGCGAAAGAGGAACGAATCTTAAGAAATATAGCCCTATGCATCAGTCCGTTTCTTAAAAAATAGTTTAGATTTCTCTGAAATGTTACATCTGTACACTTGTTTCAGCCAGGATGGCCATATCGGAAGGGAAAGTTAATAAAGAATGAGGCAGACGTGCGCAAAACATTGTGAGAAACAAACTATATATAAAGTAGTCGACTCCAGAGCTGCCGAGTCACAGTTTGAACCACATTAAATTTCCTAAGAAAATACAGGTGTGGTAGAAAATGAAGTAAGAAATCCTCACCACAAAGCCAATAATTACCAATAAGAGCAAATTATAATTACTACTACTATTATTAATTTTATTATTACACAAAAATATATACCTCGAGAGAGAGAGAGACACACACACACCCTGGCTCAGTTGACGGTGGTCTCTGCGGGGCCGGGGGGCGGTTGCAGGCCCACCAGCTCTGTGTCGGACCCCACGGCCTCCTCGCCCCCGGGCTGCTCCCCAGGCTGCTCCCCGGGGGGCCCCGTCCCCTCGGACACTTTGCCCTGCAGCAGATCCATCTTCTTGTTCAGGTCGTTGCGCTCCCTCTGCAGAGCCCGGCACAGCTTCTCCAGCCGCTCCAGCTTCCCCTGGAGAGCCTTGTAGTCCTCGTCCCGCACCGTTTTCTGCAGGCACACACACAAACGCACTGCATCAGCACACCGCACAGGGCTCAGAGCGCAGTGCGTAGCGTGAATCGCGACACCGGACACAGTTTTCTCACCGTTTCGGGGATGGGTGATGTATAATTAAAGCTATGCCAATCTGTGGAACAACTCTGGACTTCAGAGGGTTATGCACTGCAGACGTCCAATTAAGACATTTGGTTGACCTGATTAAGTTTGTGATACCCGATTTCATTACAGATAAGAAGTTCGGTTTGTTTGGAAGAACGGTGCGTCTCTCTGGAAGCTGTAGGCATTCAGGGTAATGTAAGTAGATGGATTATGAACTGATTGCTGTATAGGAAACAGAGGGTCGATTAGAGGAGTCGCTTCTAACTGGAGTGAGGTTGTTAGCGGAGTTCCACAGGGATCAGTACTAGGGCCTGTGCTTTTTCTAATCTATATTAATGATCTGGACTCTGGGATACTTAGCAAACTTGTCAAATTTGCAGATGATACCAAAATAGGTGGCTCAGCAGATACAATCTCGGCAGCACAGGCTATTCAAAGGGACTTAGATAATATTCAGTTGTGGGCCGACACCCGGCAGATGAAATTCAATGTGGACGGTATTACATGCAGGTAATATAAATGTCCACTATAATTACACTATGGGAGGAACAGAACTAGATGAAGTAACGCATGAGAAAGTGAAGAGTCCACATAGACTCCTAGTCTTTCTCAATCCAAACAATGTGGGGAAGCAATAAAAAAGACAAACACAATGCTAGGGTATATTGTCAAAAGTGTAGAATTGAGAACAAGGGCAGTGATGTTCAGACTGTACAATGCACTAGTTAGAGCTCATCTGGATACTGTGGACAGTTCTGGGCTCCACACTTCAAGAAAGATATCGCTGCTCTAGAGGCAGTTCAGAGGAGAGCAACCAGACTTATTCCAGGTCTGAAGGGAATGTCCTACTGAGAGACTGAGGACCTGAACCTTTTCACCCTGGAACAGAGGAGACTACGTAGGGACTTGATACAAGTCTTCAAAATCATGAAAGGCATCGACCACATCAAACCAGAGGAGCTTTTCCAGATCAGCAGGGACACACGCACCCGGGGACACAAATGGAAATTGGGCTTCAAGGCATTCAAGACAGAAAACAGGAGACACTTCTTCACACAGAGAGGCGTCACAATCTGGAATAAACTACCCAGCGATGTGGTAGAAGCTGAAAGTTTGGGAACATTTAAAAATAGACTGATCCAAAGATCCTATCCACTTAGATATTAATGGACACCAAACGAGCACGATGGATCGAATGGCCTCCTCTCGACTGTAAACTTTATGTTCTTAAGACTACTATGATTGAACCTTTTTTCTTTTGTATTATTAACCCCCATTGGCCACGCCCCCATTTCCCACTTAGCCCCGCCCCGCCCCTGCACCTCACCTCCTCGGCCATCTGCAGCAGGGCCTGGTTGTTGTTCTCCCACTTGGTGCGCCACACCGTCGTCTCCTTTTCCAGCTTCTTGATTTTTTTTGTCATCTGGGATGCAAAACCACAACATGGACAGGGATTCAGAGCAGGCACAACAGACGCGTCCCCTCATGATTACACGGGACGAAATGAAAAACTGGGAATTTCGGACTGTAGTGATTGATCATTCACTGAAAATTAAGATCTTTCATACAAAAAAAAAACCATACATCACACATTTTTCCTTATAAAATAAATGTTATGATGTGTACAAATCCAACATCCCATAATCCCCACTCACCTTCTCCATCTCCTGTCTGAACGTTGTAAACACCTCATTGCTCTTTGCCAGGGTGGTCTGGAATTCTTCAAACTTGTCCATATAGAGAGACAGCTGAAACACACGGCAGCACATACCGAGTCACTGGGTCATTCCGTGTAAAACCCCAGAACCACAAACGATACAATAAAAAACTCTGTTAGAATGTGTCAATCCAGTTTCCATGGCCTGTACTGAGCAGTCAAATCATGTTGCATTATTACAGAACGACTCATGTAGTGTTGTCCCGTCAGCGCACAGAGCGGGGGTGCGGGGGCGTACCTGCTGCTTCAGCTGGGACTCCTGCTCCTTCATCAGCTCACACTTGTGCCTCGACTCGGTCGCCTCCTTCAGCAGCTAAAGACGGGACGAGCTTCAGTTAGAGACACCCACTCAGTCAACCCCGGCGCGGCTGCGCTTTGTTTTTGTCCAGCTCATTTCTCCCGCAAGTCTTACGAGAATCGCGTTTCAGTACCTGCTACAGAAACTCAACTACAAAAGCCGAGAAACCCTTCTCTCTAGTAACCCAACTACAATTTGAATTCATGCGTTATTCGCAAAGGACCCGAGCTTTTAAGGCTCCGACTGAGCAGCGTATGAATCAGACCGCCGGCCCCTCGAGGACTGGAAGGGTTTTAAACGAATGAAACCCTAACCCCGCAAGGTGCGATGCAGGCACAATCAGATACAAAGACAGCTTGTGTGTGTAGGCAAGGTTCACTCAATAAGGGATCGTCAATTGAACTGTGGCATGATGTGGCCGGACTCACGAAGTCTCTCTCGCGCTGGTGCTTCTCCTCCACCTCCCTCATGAGCTCGGTGGTCCTCTGCAGCTTAGCGTCCACCAGCTGCTGCTGCAGCTCCTTGTGCTTGAACACCTTGTCGATGTGCTGAGGGAAAATCGGGCAGGTTAGACTCCGCACGGTCCCGCCCCTCGGCCCCCAATCCCCACCCTGGAAGCCCCCAGATCTCGGCCCCGCTCTCACCTCCTCCCTCAGCTCGTACTGCGCGATCAGTTTCTTCACCTTCTCGGCCAGCTCCATGTTCTCCTGCCGCAGCTTGGTGTTGTGGACATTGTGCTGCTCCATCTGGGCCTCGATCTCGTTCAGCGTCATCTGGAAGTGGGCCGTGGCCTCCTTGCGCCGCTCCTCGTACTCGCGGGAGCGCTGCATGTTCTCCTCCTGTGGCGGGGAGGAACTCTTCTAACCGCTTGTCTTTTTATTTTACAGATGATTACGATTGTGCTTTAGTTCACGGACAGGCTCCCGCCTCGGCCCCCCGACTCCTACCTTGAGGGTCTTGTTGTGGCGCTGCAGCTCCCGGCACAGGCTCTCCAGCTTGCTGCGCGCCAGGATGGCCTTGCTGTGCTCGCTCTGCAGGTGGACCTTCTCCTTGACGATCTGGGACTGCTTCTTCTGCATCACCTTCATCTGCTTCTGCATGCTGCGGCTCTCCTCCAGCTGCCAGAACCCCGCACACACAACCACACACACGATACGAAGGATTAAAAGAAAGAAAAACAGTCAGTCATCCAGGTATTTTCATAACTGGCTCTGGAGCGGCGTGACGTGACTTCGCAGCGTGGCTCGTGAACCCCCACACCAACACTTACGAGATCGGCGTATTTCTTGCACAGCGCGGCGAGCTTCTCCTCGGGGGTGGCTAGCGTGTTCAAGGCCTGCATCAGCAGCAGCACCTCTTTCCCTGCAGAGGAACAACACCATCTGTCA
This sequence comes from Amia ocellicauda, assembly GCF_036373705.1. NCBI lineage: Eukaryota > Metazoa > Chordata > Actinopteri > Amiiformes > Amiidae > Amia > Amia ocellicauda. The sequence goes on from NC_089855.1 coordinate 5,259,108, forward strand.
ATCGATTGAGACGTCACCCCCCTGCCACGCCTCGCTTCCAACACAGCGCTACGAGCCACATGCGCAAAAGCAAGACGTCCGCCCGAGAAAACAAACCGTCTAACTTTCCACGCACTCATTCATCTACCTGCATTTAAAATACACCCCACCCCGTTCTCCCGGACTCTACCTAGGCCCTTCTTCTCTTTGCTCTTGTCAGTGTCGGGGTCCTGCTCGCCATCGGGGGGCTCTATGCGGCAGTCCTCGCGCCCGGGGGTCTCCCCTCTGCAGGCCGGGTCGGGCTCCCCGAGGACAACCAGGGCGTCCTTACAGGGCCCGTCCAGCTCAGGCAGAGAGGCGCTCAAGTGCAGCCCCCGCGTCGCCACATCCAGTCCGCACACCGCCACCGTCTCCATGGTCTGGCTCCCAAACTGGCCAAGGGGGGGGAAGGAGAAGGTGAGAGAGAGAGAGAGAGGGAGAGAGAGAGAGAGAGAGAGATTACTCAGAGCTCCAAAAACAAAATTCTAAAGAATCGCAAACACAACATATGATCACAGGAGGAACTGCTAATTTTGCACCACAGCTTGAGGGAGGGGGCGGGTGTGACGTATAGTTATCCATGACTTCACATTCATAAATTTACATCTGAATGTGAAGACAAGGGGTGAAAAGAACAGGGTACATTTTATCCTCCATCTCGTGTGGTTCTCAGTGAAATAAAGGGAATAAATGATGACCGTGATACAATCAAAACAAGCCAGAGCTTACCATGTGTGGAGTTACTCTTACTATGGTTAAGCATCCATGAGCCTCCATTCTTTAATTCATATATCCCAATCATCGGATTTGCATAAAAAAGGGCCAAATAGAAACACACTGATTTATTGTATGATGTATGAGGACTTTGTTATAACTTTTCAGCTCATCTCTAACTTTCTGTCCATTTACTTTCCATTTAGAAATAGACTGACATAACTTTCTCTTGGTTACTTGAAGCATTAATCAAAATAAGAAAACACTACGCCGCTTCAGATGTTTAAGACCACTGGTTTGCCTGTGGAGACCTGCACCAGCAGGCATAAGGTTACGAGTAAAACAAGACCTGCTATGTGTTGCTGCATATTTTGAGCTGGCCTCCAATTACACACAACTACACTGGGAAAAGTTGAGCTTAACTTTCACACACACGGGCAAGAGACTTCATTCAGGATGTGACCTTAGTTTTCACTTCACACAGACCCACAAAGGGAAAATCAGTTTTACGGTTGTGCCCAACAGGTATCTTTAACCTCCTTCAGCAGATTCAAGTCACGGGTCTTTATTTACACCAAACAAACTTATCCAACAACACCGACTGACTGCGCGAAAGAAAGCCATGCATGGTTGGCGGAAAAGCGTCTATTTTAAACGTATTTCACATACTTTCAAGGTTACAGACTTACACATTGGGGAAATTCATGTTATATATACATATATACACACACACACACATTATTCGTAGCGGTTGAAGCTCACGTTTAGCCCATGAACTCCCTACTCAACAGAAGTGCGGTGTCATTTCAAGGCAGAGAAAGCAATGCGATGTGTGGAGATCTTGTGCCCGCAATCCGGGTCCTTTTGCAAAAGAAAAACTTCAGACTTTTTTGTGGTAGGCTTTGAGGGGAGGCAGAGCGCACTAGGGTCCAGGGGAACCGAACCGAACTGCACCACGTGTTTCACTGCTACGTCAACATGGGGACCCCGGACAGGGGGCTTCCGGGTGGATGATGGCAAGGGGGCTATGGACACGGCAGCGTTCAAAATGTGTAATTGTCAATGCCAGTAACCCAAATAAAACTAGACACGCCAAGCAGAACAAATACATTTTAAAACCATGCAACACTGCAACGTTGATAAAGGCACCCCCTCCCCCAGTGCGTGTAGTAACGTTTAATTAGTGCCGTCGTCTGGAAATTATAAATGGAACGAGCGCGCTGAGCACAATGTAGCCGCGGCTCGTTTCATGCTGCTCATTATTACGCAACACAGTAGCGGCGCAGCGGAAAAACAAAACAAGAACAGCTGCGAACATCCAACCCGCACCGACCTTTACACTGCCCGTCCGCCTGCGCACACACGCACACGCACACACACACACACACACACACACACACACACACACACACACTGTTGCAAAGTGTCTCTCTGTGGAAACACTACTGAAGCCGCTGTTTCAATCTCACACTCAGCGCCACTTTCCCTCGCACAACCACAGCACGTCCATCCCGCACGGGTCCCGGACCGCAGCGTCAACCTGCTGCGGGAAACACACGCATTTCCTGCTTCCCAGCGCCGGTGTGTCCCGGGCCCCGTTTAACTCTCCTCCCGCTGTGCCCCCCACCCGTGTCGAGCTATGGCGTTACACTGAGCCCTGGACAACCGGGGGCAGCGGGCAGCGGGCAGCGTACCTGGCCGTTTTCCGTGTTTAAATCGACCCTGGCTTCTGAGTGCGTCGCCATGATGTGACGAAATCAAGAAGGGGAAACAAATCGAGATGAGAGGGGCGGGGCTTCGGCCGGCGCTGAGACACAATGTTGCTGCTGCTGCTCCACTCGGGCCTGTGGGCATCCGCGACCAGGACGCACAGGTGATCCTGCGCTGGGGCATGGCGGTTAGGTGAAATGTGTAACTCTGTCCTGGTTGCAGTAACACTTATTATTCCACACGCTCTCCCCGAGCACGAAAAGGGACTGCATTGGACTGGATGATATCTGGAGTTTATGAGTTGGGATTGATTTAAAACGTGGCTTGCGTTTTTGATGACACTGGACGTCTATGTTGTGAGTTAGACAATCCTACCAGGAGCAGGGTGCGTGCTACTATCTTCCCCACTTCCTCGGCTGACTAGTTGTTGTAATGATTGATGCATCACCTTATTATTTAGTGTTTTAAAGGGCACCTCAAAACATGCTGATCAACCTTCCCCAAAAAGGACAAAAACTTACCCAATGGCTGGAACAAAATCCAAATATTGCTTCCTGCCCTGCTTTCCCCGACAGCACCTGTAGGTCCTACTGTGCAGGACTGTTAGCCTTTGCTTTGCCGTGTTAAGTGGTCCAGGTCTTGGTTCTGTTCATGCCCACAATCCAGCTGCAAGGCTCTGTGATGCGTCACTTCACTTGCTGCAGCTGGTGTCTGCTGTGCGGTATTTGTGCTTTGCCGGTTGTGTTGTTTGCACACAGTGCACATTTCCTTTCCATTGTGACTTTGTACGCTTTCCCGAAGTCTCCATTGTGTCATGCGAGTGACCTTGGATGCATACCGTAATAATATTCTAACCAAAAAAATACACGGGACGTATTTTTGATAGATCATGAGCTTTTATTTTCCCTGTAGTGTCCTAGGTTTATAAGTTGTTTAAGAAGCCTAATAAGAACACAAGAGATGTGGAATCAATTTACACTATAGATTTAGAGAAGGTATGTACACCGATCAGCCATAACATCATGACCACTGACAGGTGAAGTGAATGACACTGATAATCTCGTTATCATGGCACCTGTCAGTGGGTGGGATATATTAGGCAGCAGGTGAACATTTTGTCCTCAAACTTGATGTATTAGAAGCAGGAAAAATGGGTCTGCAGTGGTCAGTACCTATCAAAAGTGGTCCAAGGAAGGAAGGATCCAACAGACGAGCTACTGTAGCTCAAATTGCTGAAAAAGTGAATGCTGGTTCTGATAGAAAGGTGTCAGAACACACAGTGCATCGCAGTTTGTTGCGTATGGGGCTGCGTAGCCACAGACCAGTCAGGGTGCCCATGCTGACCCCTGTCCACTGCCGAAAGCGCCTACAATGGGCATGTATCAGAACTGGACCACGGGGCAATGGAAGAAGGTGGCCTGGTCTGATGAATCACGAGTTCAAGGTGTTGACTTGGCCTCCAAATTCCCCAGATCTCAATCCAATCGAGCATCTGTGGGATGTGCTGGACAAACAAGTCCGATCCATGGAGGCTGCACCTCGGACTTAAAGGATCTGCTGCTAACGTCTTGGTGCCAGATACCACAGCACACCTTCAGAGGTCTAGTGGAGTCCATGCCTCGACGGGTCAGGGCTGTTTTGGCGGCAAATATTACACCTACACCTACACAATATTAGGCAGGTGGTCATAATGTTATGGCTGATCAGTGTAGACACAATGACCAAATAAAAAAAAGCCAGACTGGTGCCAACAGGGGCCAAACTTAATGAACACATTTTCTTAAGTTACTGTACCAGTGGTTATGAATAAATATACAAGTTTTTCATGAAAATTAACTGATGCTCAAAGCCAGATAAGTGGCATATGGAGGTATTGTAGAATATTTAGAGTGGTTATTTTATCTATGGTACTGTATGTGCTTTTTATCTGGTACATTATAGTTGTATATCGACAGAATAGGAAAATCCCCTTCTGGTGTGAGTGCCGAGGTGTCCTGGCAGGAACCGGCTCATGCATCCACTGTTCCCAGGACTGCGGTTATATGAAAACTTATTTGGACCCTTTCCCAGAAACTCTGATCCTCAATACTGCATTACTAGAGACTGGATTACACATCAGCTGGTTGGTTTAGACTAAAGTAACACTAGACATTAGGCACTGTGGCGAGGCATAGTTCTGTTCCTGCACTGCCCCTGATCTCGGTGAACACACACGAACCTTACACAACCCCAGCTATGAAGAAACCGTCTGGGGATCCTGTGTTTCTGAAAACTAAGACTGTGATTTTGCCGATTGGTTATTATTATTTTACTTTGCTCTGCTATTAAGTAGAAATGTAGGCCTCTGCATTTTACAAGCAGTAACAGGTTACGTACCTTAAGTTAAATGAATGTTAAGTGTTTTGCTATGGTGGTATGTTGTTTTGGCTGTAAATCCCCACTCCCCACACACCCACACACAATGGGAGTGCTTCACAGTGACCAAACATGCAAATAAGCAAGGAAACACAAGAGGGAGACACATACTTTTAACAACAAATCAGATCTGAAAGTCAAACGGACAGAGCACACGACGCAAGACTGCAGTTTTTATTTTATTAAAAGGTAAACCAGAGACCCAATATATAAATACATAAAAACAGACAGAGAAGGGAAAAGATCAATAAAGGGACATCTCCCCAGCATGAAAACCACTTTCAAAATACTATCATACATCAAACAAAGATCTGTTATATACAGTTAACTCTGGAAGAATTCACATCCTTCAGTTTACACAGTACCGCCCCACGATTCAGTTAGTCGAACAATCATTGTTCAGCGTGACGATGCCAGCGGACAGAACAGCGCTAAGACAGGGGTGTGTATAAACCATTAAGTAGGCCTATTGTTTAATGAACAATATCTATGACGGTGAATCGGAGCATAGCTTATTTTTAAATGAATGGGAGGAATACTTTTGTGAAGCCAAAAAGCACTTCCTGGATTTTGTTTTTCTTACTGTCAAATGCTTTTGCTCCAAAGTTTAATAGAAATCCTAGTGGTATTAATGGAGATAAAAGGATCTTAAAGATACCTTAAGGCCAAATTGAAGTACGGGTGCAGCACAATGCGAATAAACCCATTCTCCACAAAGGACAGATGCAGAGAGAATTAAAACATGAAAACTAAAAGCAACTGGAAAGAAAACCCAGCTGTTACTTGTGCATTGTGAAAAGGCTGCCTACTACACTACACTATACTATAAAACCACTTTTTGCTTACCTCTAATGTTTTTTTAATGTTCCCCAAAGAAAAAAAAAAAAAAACATTTCAAGGACAAAATTAGGTATCTGGTGTCAAATAAAGTATTTATTAATAAGTATTTAGGTTAACAGAATAACATACGTTTCCTTTGCAGCACAGAATGGAACAGTTCATTACAGTCTTATCCTGATGTTTACCAGGAAATATTTAAAAGGAGGGATATTTACAAAACACTTTTTTCAGTTCAGGACAACCCCCCACCCCCAACCGCCCACTCCGATAAAATAAAATAAATCCCCTTGTCAATCACATATACTGCAGTTCCAGAATCTTCAAAGAACCCCCCCAAATACACCAGCATTCCTACTATAATGAAAAACGGCAATGATGTAATAAAACTAAAAACTAAAAACAAATAAACAAAAACCTGTTCTCTTCTAAACTGGGAATGCGATTATATAGCCTTGGGGCAGTTTCGCCCTCATCAGAAACAGCAGACACTCGAATTCCCCTCACGTCAGCTCTTATAAAAAAGATATCACTGAATTGTTTAACCCTGTTTTCAAAACTATTAATCCGTCTATAATTGCTCTGTCGTGTGGAAAGGCGTGCGGGGAATTGGAGTGGCAGCTGAAAACGGCGCTTTCCGAAGCTCAGACACAGCTGGTGGGTTCTCCTCCGATATCATTCGGGGAGACAAACTGTCTATATTATTGCCTGAATGTAGTAGTTTTCAGCACAAAGGGTCAAATAAATATCTGTAACTGTGATACACATGCTTTTATATGTATCAACGTCCGTCTGCGGCTGGAGAGAAGTTATTAAAATAACGTAGCGTTGCGAGTTGTGCGTCTGGTCCCTGACAACTCAGTCTCTCTCTCTCAGTGTGCTTTTATCATTTCACTGGGACTCCCCCGGCAAACAGGAAGGGTTTCACTCGGGTAGCCAATAAGAAACACCCACCACCATCAACTGTGGCTCTACAATGCAAATTATTCATTTGATGGAGAACTGTATTCATTTGTAAGACATCATCTGAAGTTGTGTTACAGAGAACTGAGGATTTCACTTAAAGAACAACAGACAGACAGCAATATTCCCATCAGGTGCACATCAGCTCATGATTATAAAGTACTCAAGCAATCTCTCTAATGTCAGTTTGCAGTTTGGCACTGAACCTACAAACTCTAAAAGGTCTCCGACACAATCAATACCCTGACCAACTAGCAGTGGAACAATCTGTAGACAGAAAAAAGAAATGGAACAACACAAAAACTTTCATTTCGTGATGGTTAAAAAGTTAATATGCAGGATTGTGTAACTCTTACCCCTCTATGTCACTGCAAAATACGCTACCAAAGGGTCCGACCTGCGATTGTATGGGCAGATGCGGACTGGTCTTCAGGAGAGTCAGTTAAGTGCTGAGAGAGAGAGAGAGAGAGGAGAAAGAGACTCACTCACAGGGCTGTCTGAGAAAGTGGTGTTCCTCACTGCCCGCGGGGTGAAGACGGGCTGCTCCTTCACAGAGTCCGTTCGGAGACGAGAGGCAGGCGGTGGCGGAGAGTCCGGGCGCCCGGGTCTCTCCCTCTCCTCTAACCGTCCGCCTGCAGCAGCTCCTCGATCTCCTTGTCCCAGTTGTCGTCCCTGTTCTCGGCCTCCGCCACGACTTCGTACTCCTGGAGCTCCTGCTGCAGCTCCTTCTCCCAGTCCGCCGTCTCCTCTGAGGACAGGACAGTAAAAAGCCATGACGTATCAATTGAGGGCGTCACGCGGCTGTATAAGACGCTTCAATGTTTAATGAGGGTGGAGGAGAAGAACAGTGAGGTTTAAGGGGTCAGTCCCGGCTTTGCGCCTGGGAGACCCACAGTGCCTAGCCTGCCCTGCTCAGTACTCTACACACCCTCTTGTGCAGGGGTCTCTTCCTTCTTATCCAGGACTAGCTGCTCCATCTCCTTCCTCAGGTCCTCCTGGTTTATATCACATGAGTCGAAGGCATCGCTGACAAACTCCGAGACGCCTGGACTGGTCGAGATCTCCTCCTCGTCCTGCCGCGGGACAGCAGAAGAACAACAGTGACTTCTGCACACCTCACTCGACTATTCAAGACACTGCTGTACAGGAAAGAGTCTCTCCCTCTCTCTCGACTTCTAGAGAGAGACGCAAAGATGACAGAGCACAAACCTCAGAAAGTTAAATAAGTCTTACCTCGTTGGGTTTGGCTTTGGCGTTGATAGCAGTGGGTGGCGTTTTGGGTCTTATGGTTTCTGAAAGAAAAACAAGGATCGTATAGTTTGGCGCAGAGCCTCATTGTTTCGCTGGGTGAAAGAGTCTCTAGGGCAGGGGTTCCCCAAGTGCAGCCCTCGAGGATGTTTGGTGCGGCCCCCCAAAGCCAAAGTTTAACTACCCCTTTTCTGAACCTTTACTATATTTTTACACTTTCTGAAAAATTATGTTACAAATTGCACATGTAATTTGGGGGAAAATAATAAAACAATTAAAGTTCATAAATGTCCCCTAACAGAGACAAAAGGTTATTTATTTAGTTTTCATCGGCGGTTCATTTTCTACTGCCACCCCCCCATCCCCTGCAACCTCTGGAAATTGTCCCTCCATCACCAGACATTGGGAACCCCTGCTCTAGGGGGTCATGTTAAATGGCAGATGCTGGTTAGGACAAGAAGTGCTTCACATGAGCAGGTTTCATACAGTTATACGTTTTCAGAGAGTCGTCTTCAAAAGGAGACTACAACCTAATCATTTTAGTTGGCAACTTGTTACTTAGTCTGAAGAACAATTCAATATGGCACATACATTTGACAAATGTCAGGAAACTAATATGCTAGAGGCAAGATAAAACTTGAAGTACACAGTCAAAGCTACACTGCCATGACTTGAATACTGCTGTCTATCAACTGAGCCCGAGGAACCGGACAGAGCTGGAGCGGTTTTGTAAAGGAGAACGGTCAAATATCGGCAAATCTAGGTGTGCAGAGTTTCTAGAGGCCGATCCCAACAGACTCGCAGCTGTAACTGCTGCTAAAGGTGCTTCCACTCCTTATTAACTCAGAGGGGTGGAGACTTATCCAGATATGATGTTTCAGTTTTGTATTTTTGAATGCATCTTTCACAATAAAAACATTTTCCCCCTTAACAGTGTAGAGTATGGCATGTCAATAATCCTAATTTAAATGCAAGAAACACTAAGGCGCTGACACAAAAACATGTGAAACATTTAAAGAGGTTGTAGACTTCCTATAGGCACCGTACATATATAATAGATATTTAGATATAGCAACTCGCCGATGCGAGTCATGCTTCATTCTTTTGTGCATGTGTAATTAAATGCAGGCCCTCGAGTGCCAGCTGGGCTCCTTCCTAGTGTAATTTCCCCTACGCCCACCGATCCCTTTCACCGCGAGGACGGGCGAGAGCCAGACGGGGAACCGGTACCTGTCAGGCGGACGTCATCTGGGCCGACGCTGTTCTTCCCTTCCTCTTTCTTCTCAGCCGCCTGCTGCTGTGCCGCTAGGGCTGTGAGCTGCGCAGACTGCTTGATCAGAGAGACGCGGTAGAAATAATTCCTCCAGAACATGTCTTCCTTCACACTGTGGGGAAAGCATACGGACAGTAAACAATGAATATACTTACAACTCCTGAACATTTAAACCTCCTCCACCCCCTTTCAACTATTAGACAGACACAATATGATTAGTGTGTGAACTGTTTCGGGCGCAGTCTCTCCGGCTGCACACACACGGACTCGGGAACCGTGACGCTCACTGCTTGGGGACCAGGTCGAAGCGCATCCTGTTGAGCAGCTCGTCCTCCTGCAGCATCACCAGGGCAATGGGGTACATCTGGTCGAAGTCGAAGTGGAACTGGACCCCTGCGGGGGGGTCTCGCAGGAAGTTCCTCCGGTCCTGAAACACAATAGCGACCGTCAGGCCCGTGTTCCTCCAATCAGAAAACAGCTGGATTAGGAAACATCCGATTTGTCCCTTTTAAGTCACCCAGAGACGACGGGGAGGTTCGGGTGCATAAATGACTTTAAAAACTGAACTGCTGATACAGAGGCAGTGTTGGTTTTTCAGGTTGTTGTTTTACTTCAAATGTGTAGGTGCAAGATCCCGGAATGCCTCGTCTTTCAAACGTTTTAAACGCAGACAAAAGGCGGCTGGAGAACTCCTCAATGCACGTGCATCAAACAGTCCCTCCCCACCCTATTCAGCCAAAAAGAACAGGGAGACCCATCGATTTCCACTGTGGCACTCACAGCCGATAAAGCCAGGATCTGCTGCTGGATGGTCTCCTCCTCGCTGTAGCCGACCCACGGAGGAACCGCTGTGTCTGGGAAGAGGATCAATATAGGGGTGAATTTTAAAAATGATTAAATGGTGAAGTGTGTCGCTGTTCTTCACTGAGACAGTTACAGACACAAACACACAATATATCAATTTTTTATTGGACAGATACATTTTTCATTTTAATTATAATTAAATTGTAAATAATGCACTTATACATACAGCGCTTAGTGGGTCGTTAAGTTACTCCAAAGCCTGGAGAGCAGGATGAATTCCTCCTTACCTGTCTTTTTTGCATTCTTTTCCTGGACGAACTTTTCCTGCTCTTTCTGAAAATCTCCCAATATGGTCTAGAACAGATAAAAGATACAAGGAGAAAACTATACACTTAGATATGTGGCCTATTCCAAGATGAACGTCACATTTGACCCAGTCTTGTGTAAATTAATCAGCAGCCAACGTTTCCTCCAGGTGAGAGCGTATATAACCGAGAAGATACCTTATCGATAATGCCATCGATCTTTCCTTCTTCCACACTTTTCTTTATGGTCTGTGCCGTCTCCACTACAGACTCCGAGATCTTCTTGGTGGCGGTGCTGGCAAAGTTGTATAGATAGCCTACGTGAGAGAAAACAGACTACTGTCTCAGTGCGCTTTGTACAGGACTGTGATATGATGATGATGATGATGATGATGATGTTGAAAGCAATTATTTGTAACTAACACACAGATTCTTATTTTATAACATATAGATACATTGTAAACCCACAAAATATGTCAATTATAATTATGCCGTTTAGCAGCAAGGCAGCTTATCTTGCATGGCTTAATGGACACTATTACACAATCATAAAACACAGCTACATTAAATCCACAGCCACAATTTTGACACACATTGTATTAGTGCTACTCTCCTGACACCTGCTCCAAAATGAGAAAGTGCGAATCGACTTCTTTCTACAGATATTTGGGTGCAATTCTGTTACAACAGTTCAATGTTTAATATCGCAATTTCAAATGCATATCGGCTCCTGCTGCGTCACATGATATTGTATTAGTCTTACTTAGGACACTCAGCAGTTTCTGACCAAAAAGTCTAATATTTTCATGCTCATGATGTATTAGTGGCGCCGCAGAGCAGGTGTAAACAGTGCAGCTTCAGGAGAAGGCCGTGTTTAGGCCGCTTATGTCGGTGTGGTTTGGTAAGTGTGCAGGCTCACCGCTCAGCCCCCTGGCCTGCTGGACGAGCTCCTGCGCCGCATCGCCCTCCTGGGGGCTGTCCGGGGGCCTGTGCTCCTCTCTCTGCGCCGATTCGTGCGCCCTCTCCTCCCCGACATCTGCCTGCTTCTCCCCTGCGCCCCCCGCCGCCGGGCCGTCCATGCCGAGCCACGTCCCCCAGCCCCTGAACATGTCGCTTTGGCGAAGAGTGGCTTGTTTAACGCGAAAGAAACAGTCCGCCGCTTGTTTACTCCATCCAGCTTCGGCGCACAACGTCACCAGCAACTGCGCGACCGCCTGACGCTCACTTCCGCGTTTCGTCCGCGCAGCCACTGGTGTGGACGGAGCAGCGGAGAGTTTTGTCCCTTCTGTCGTCCCGTATTAATTTCTACTGTGGCTGCGCTTCATTCCTCCCCACGCAAGGTGGCCCTGTAGTCTGCTTAATTGATTTAATTATCTCTATTCCTTGAATCATCTCAATACATGTTTTTTTATTTTTATTTTTTATCAAGGTGCATTGACACTAATACGCCTTATTGCATATTATTTCTTAGACTTGGTAAATAATTTAAATGCTTTAATTTACTAGTATGGAATTTGTCAACTAAAGTGAAAATAACGGCATTCATTCTCAGAACAATGTGTATTAAATACATATATTACAAAGCTAACATCATAATAATGCAAGATTGTCCGCAAGCAGCACATTCAATGTCATTTAGTTTCATTGAAGATAATTACACACTTTGCCATTTGAACCATATTTTTACCATGGTAATCTATTCTTAACCGTGTGTCTACCATGCTACACCTTACTACAAACGTGTCACCATCTCATATTTGTCCTATGGTCCCATATTATTTGTTTAAGCTGCCTTCAGTTTGTCTTTTGAGTATTGGGCTGGTATTTCCATAGTATAATGGGGTTATGATGTATAAACAGGTTCATTACTCTTGGGGCTATTTCCATTGTATGATCAATAATAATAATAATCATTATCATAATACTTAAATATACTTATAGTAACTTATATACTAACATGAACATGAACAAAACTTACAGACACTAACATACCTGCTATTATACCACTTGTACACTATCACACTCTCACCGATACTACCCTGAGTACTACCACAACAATATTACACATTCAATAAAACATTATGTACTTTTTAATCTCTCGGTATCAATTCTATAGCTTATTGTGTCTGCATATGGTTTATTCTTCTTGCAGTGTGTCCAACCCATTGCCATTTTAACTTTTTCAATTGTCATATTATTTTGTTTGATTCATTCATTTGTTTTTCTCTCTTGTTATTTTGTTACTACAGGTATACATCTTTCCATGCTTCTTTGTGTTGTGTGCAGTTTCTCTATCATTGTTGGATTTAGTGACCAGATTTTAAAGCCAAAACTGAGCACTGGTCATATGCATTGATCATTGATTCCTTTAAATTGTGTGCCATTTCTTCCACATGCACTGCATCCCTCTTTTTACTATTCTTTTGATCTCCATCTGTGCTGATTTGTTCTCCAAAGGTAGACATAACTGTTGTCTTCTTCAAGTATCTTTTGATGAACTTACATGTTCTTAGCTTTCATAAAGCTGTTGAACACAACTTTGGATTTAGTCCTGTTTCCTTACTTCCATCTGAGAGGGCTTTCATTTGAAGCTGTAGGTCTGCAGGTGTTCTTGCAAAGATGGCGTAAGTTGTTAACACAAACTATATATGGGCTGGACACTTCAAAGATGGACACTGGAAGCGACTGAATGGATCCCAAGGGATGAAAAAATACCTAGAAGACGACCATATAGAAGATGAGAAGATACAATCATACAGTTTGCAGGCGTGGCATGGACAAGTGGAGACATCTGGGGGAGGCCTTCATCCAGCAGTTAATTGATATAGGCTTTCAAAACGGGGAAATAAACATGGAAAACCCTAATACTACTACAATGCTAAGTGTCTGCAGTAGCTCCCAGACTCAACACCAGGGGACACAAACACCCGTGAGCGCAGGCAGATGGCGAGCCGGCGCGGCGCTCAGGTACAGCATCAGCCCGCCGTGGCGCCCCCCGCTGGCCGGAGCTGGCAGCGCACCGTGTCATGTGAAGCGCAGTCTTCTGGAAACAGCTCCGCTGCTGCTCGCAGTCTACTTGTCACCTTATCCTGATCAGGGGAAAAAACATGGAGATGGAGGAAACCAGCACCTAATCTACCCGTGTGAGGAACCCGTCCGCCCTGCGAGTCTGCGCGTCTGGGGGATTTGAAAGCACCGCCGGCGCAGCGTTATGGCGCAGAGCTGAAGAGCGCAGTTGAAACTGAAGGCTGGGCAGAGCAAAGAGAGCAAAGAGAGGAAAGAGAGCAAAGAGAGCAAAGAGAGCAAAGAGAGCAAAGAGAGCAAAGAGAGCAAAGAGAGCAAAGCGGGATCGTGTCTAGGAAGTGTTTCGCCATCGGCTGCAGTTCAATGGATGACTGAACCCCGGCTAGGTAGCAGCTCGGCTCCTGCCGCAGTATGTCGGGCTCAACGACAGATCACACTGCAGTTTGGGGATAATCGGTGCATGTTAGATTAAGGTACAATAACTTAATCGACAACGTTTTGGATATTTTTATTTGCCTCCAGGTCAATTTATACTCGTTTTATTGTTATTATAGGGAGAGTATTTTCGAATACGACCCTTCTTTTGTCTTAGTGTCGTTTCTGTTACAAATCAGAAGGCGCAGTTTGGAGACTTTGTATCGCGCTTCATTGTAATCTTTATTTAAGAGCATTAAGTGTCTGGACAGTAGCGGCCAGGTGTTCATGCAGTTTTGATCACATGCAGCTTCTTTTTCAAGCCTGTATCTGTATTGACTTTTTATTTGACGGCACATCCTCAGACTCGGGCATCTGGGCCGGGCCGGACCGGACCGGCGGGTTTGTGCGGGTCCGCCGATGCTGTGCACACAGTGTCTCACGCCGAGGTGCAGTTAGTGCGCAGACCTAGACACAGCATGGACGCGGTGGATCACAGAGCCGAGCACAAGTTCGCTGGCAAGAACCACCGGCCGGTCCAGGGCATTGTTCACCAGGAGGTGCAGATCCTGGGGGGTCTGGAGCCCAGAGGCGGCGATGGCGAAGGGGGCAGGCTGCTGGAGGTGGTCCTGTCCGGCGGGGCGCCCTGGGGATTTACTCTGAAGGGGGGTCGGGAGCACAGGGAGCCGCTGCTCATAACCAAGGTGAGTTACCTGTGGGGCCAATGCAGGCTCCTCCATGCAGCGCAAGCCGAAACTAGGGTCTGCGTATTGGATGTAGCGATCGGGGTGTGATTGTGTTTGGGGCATTGTGACTCTGCGCAGGTCTGCACAGGTCTGCACAGATCTGCACACATCCTATTGGTATGCACTGGAACAGGTGTCCCTGCTGTCTGCGCTCGGCGCTGTGTTGTTTTTCTCCTTATTACCTGTATAGTGCCTATAGGTATGTCTTCTGTGTACACGTTTAAAATCCAATACAAACCACTGACTACGACATGTATACTAACCCAGTCCCAGTGCCGTGCTATTCACTTATTTAAATGAAACTGAGCATTTGAATTGCAAAAGTACAGACCTGTTCTCAGGTGTGTGAAGACGTACTGCAGTCTTTGGGTAAACTGCTGCTGTTCCTATCCCATCCAATGACAGGTTATATCTTGCCCTAGCCGATATATTCAATGTTGACCATTGGTTTTGAGTGGAGAGGCGCCATACCAACCCCTATAATGCGCTGCAGAGACGCGCAGTGCCCCCTGGGACAGCGCACTGCTTTTACGGGCGGCTTGTGAAATGCATGGAGCCATATAAACACGCTTGATGGTGGATTGGGTTTGCAAGTCTTAAATAACGTGAAGCAGATCAACGTGGGGGAGACTTGTTGCTGGAAATGATTTCCAGATTGTTCTAGCGTATAAACATAGTTTAAAGAGTTACATGACAGCAGGGAATGGACTGTATTTTGTTACCTTAGGAGACAGCCTAGAGTTCCCAGAAAAGGGTGACATTATGAGTGAGTAATATTAGGAAGGTTATACTTTCTCAGGATTGATTTCAATTTTGTAGAAAAAAAAAGAAACCCTGACGCAAATGAAATGTATTTAAATTAATTTAAATATCAGTCAAACTAGTTTAAATAAAAGTACATATAAAAGCAGTGTTTTTAAAACCCAACTCAATGCATCCGTAAGCTGCTATACTAAAATGCTGGAAAATTAAAATATCCTATATTTAAAACCCAGAGAACCCAACCACAAAAATACACACAACCTACTCGTACATATGCATACAAACATAGTCTGCACACACATCCCATCACTCGGTCATTCAGCCTCAGAGAATCCTTCTTCAGCGCCACTTGCTGAAAGTTGCTATAGGAGAAAAACATGAAGGGCCACTTAATTACAGTACTAATAACAAATACAGCACATAATCAATCAATCCAGTCCACAATCAGACAGATTGAAAGGAAGATTAATGAAGTGGAGCCCAAGCAAAGCAAAGCCCAGGACTGCAGTCTACTCTCTCGTTATTGTTGTTGTTGTTTAGATAAAATACAAATATAATTAGTTTAGTATGTGCATTGCAAGAAAGATTCATTCTGGAATGCATCAACATATTTTGCAGGAGGTTTTAGCCGAGATCTGGTTTGGATGGGAAGTGTTTTAGGCCCAGACCACATTGCCTTTTTCATCTCTGCACAATAAACCCATAAGTGAGCGCAGTTTCGCCAGCTTTGCTCCTCACAGAGACCAGACAGACGGTGGGTTTCTGGGTGTGTTGTTTGTATCACAGAAGAGTGTTCAAGAATCTTTACATCATTCTGAAAAATACAAATGACCTCCTTTGACCCGTGATGCCGAGAGCTCAGTGAAGGTATTTTCGAGGCGGTCGGTGTGGTCTGCTGAGAAGACATCACAGACAGCCTCTTGCTGGCCGTAGTTTGTTTTCTATTTTTCTTCTGAGCTTTTTCCAGCTCCTGTTCTCCGCGGGGCTGCTTGGCGTACATCTTAAACAGAAGAGGTCCAATTATTGAGCCGTCTGTTTGCAGTCTACTGTATAATCATCTTTCACCCACTGAAGCATTTTCAGGAGGAGCAATCAAATGATTCATACTATTACCAATTAACGATAGTTTAAACTAAGCAAAGTTAAGATAAAATATTACTCGGATAAACCCGTTTCTGCATGTGGACATTGTTGATTTACAGGGTGGATTAAGTATTTCTGACAATTATTTTCAATCCACAGTCAGTAGCCCCAGGAGATAAAACACCGACTATCTGAAAGAAAAAGGAAATGCATTAGAGGATGGGTTTGCTTTCTTTCACCATAAAGGTAACCTGGGGTGAAAAAAATATGATCCCAGGGTACTTTTTTGCTCTGAAAACTTTTACAAAGACTCCTTTCACAGTGTCCTGCCGTGACAGGTTTAATTAAAGTATAGTTCATTATGTGAAACGGCATACTACATACATGTGTCCCTGAAATTAAATCAACCGAAATTAAATTACTGGAAAAATAATTAACTAAACATATTTCTGTCCTGATGATGGTGCTGAGCAAGCAGTGTCCAGACAAATATTTGATCACTTTACTGCATGAAGATTTAGTTGATTAAAAAAACGTTCCATTATTTGACAAAAAAAAGCTTTCTATTGTGGCTTGAAAAAGCTTCCAATTCCCCAATTAAAGCTGATGGAATGAGGGCCAAAACCAAAACTTCTCAACCACAACCAACTGTGACCTATCCATGACTTGTAAATTACAAACTGATATCCAGATGTATTTTTATGTATTAGTAATACAACTCCGATAATAAAAGATACGTGATTGGGTTCAAATGTGTCATTTGTGCCTGTTTTTACCCCTCCTAGGTCAGTGTTTGTTTTGATAGAGGGACATGTCTATTCTTAAAATGTAAAATGAAAACCTTCTACAGAACACTGTTTCTAAACCTGTCTACCTTTAAGCTATTTGTTCCTCCAAAATATTAACACATCTGTTTTATGTTTGTCTCTGTTGTTGCTTTGCATATTGAACTGCACATTCATCCAACCCGTCTAGAATATTTTGATCTGGTAATCTAAAAATGGACAAAAAAAAAAAGGTTTTCCCCTTATGAAGTGAATGGCGACAGGTCATGAGGTGTGTGCTTTCTCCACAGCCTCAGGAAGTAGTTAATGAAAAACAATACTATAATACCAAAACATTTCATATTCAATAACTCTGTTTTAAAAGTACCGGCATCTCAATGTGTGGATTGTTTCAAATCCTGTCCCTGCTATTCATTGGAGATGAAACTAAGGCTCTCGGCTGAATGTAATTTGTATGATGTGCTGCTTATTGGATTTTAATATAAAGGTTGGTTATTTTTGCATTTGTTAACTTTCTTTTATTAGCTTTCTAACTTTTTCCCTTTCCCAGTATTGGTAAAGCTAGCCAATACAATGCAGTTTGTGTATCATATGAGTTATGGTACTACAAGTGTTTAATGGTATTCTCCGTGGAGTTGGAATGCCGTGTTTGTAATCCTGTTTTGTGTAAGATGTGATTTTACCAGCGACCTCCAGCCACATTTAACTATGACAATAGAGACACTGTTGCACCAAAACCATAAGATTTGTCTGCCCCTTGCCCACCATCGCAAAAGATACATTTGCGCCATAATTGTTACTAATGTCCTCATTTATCAAATTAGGGCAATACAAATATTTGTTCATGTCATGGTATGTATTGAACGTAGAAAAGAATCTCAGGTTTGCTCAAATAGCCATGAAAATTGAAAGGAAATAGAGCAGTACTGAGCAAAAATCCCTAAACATGTTACTGATCAGGTTCACTATATTGTAATTCAAGATATCTTGAGAATTCACACATTTTGACTTTGGAATTTAAGACTCATTTTGTTCACAAACATTGTGTGAGGACTCCTCCGGTGTACATTTATAGCCATTATAATGTTTTGACTCCTACATATAAGTTATGATTTTTCTAGGGAAATGATGTGATCTAAGAAGCTATAAAGAATAATTAGCTGATATATTGCGTGATGTGCAGTTGAGATATGTGCTGTTCTGGCTGAAACTGCTCTTTTCGAATCTTGACGGGAAGACAAGTTCGTGCTAGTGCTGCATTTTTCCTATACATTTTTTATGAACTATAAATGATGGGAAGAGTAGGTGTTCACGAAACTATGACAACAATTTGAAACAAAGTCTTCATTTCTCTGTCGGCAAATGAAAAGTGGATGAATATTTCACCAAACAATACCTTTAAGTGCAGGATTGAAGATTCATAACAATTAAAAAAAATATTTTTTTTTACTTATTGTACATGGAAAACAATTTGTGTATTAACTGAAAAAAACCCATAAAATGTTACTCATACTGGTATAGAAAATATTTGTTCTTTCATTGGTGACATAATTCTTCAGAGACAAAAACAAGTTTTACTGCATAGTCTGTGCATATCAGACCCTTTTAATTGACAATAACGAATATCTTGAGTTAATCAGAACTGGTGATTGTTTTCCCTCCTCCTTTATCTGTCTCGGTCCTTAGCTCTAATAAATGTATGGGGGAGCATCATTGTCGACTTGTTTCAGCTTGTGATTCACTGCGTGCCATTTTCGTCGATTGTTCAATCTGCTGGGAGTGAATCCTCCTGGAAATAGCATCTCGCGACAAGTAGGAGCTTGAGCCATATACTAGTGCTCTCATCAGCCTGGGAGGCAGTATTACACCTCAGTATTTTCATAAACAAATCAGCACCCGCCCATCACAACAAATGTCATCTGTAACTGCGTGAGAGAGGCGATGGGTTTTGGTCCTGTTGTCACATTTAGCTGCTGTCGTGACTTTCCTTTGTAGGAGGTAGTGCGGGACCCCAGGCCTCTGCAAGCGCTTGACATGCGGCATTCCTCCCTCTCTCTGGGGTCTTTCATTAATGCGGACTCCAGCTGTCAAGGTGGGCCGTATCTGCTAATGCAGGACAGCGCTGAACGAACCTTATCATACCGTCTGGATTGTACCACTCTCAGACAGTTGTCCCTCCCCTCCACTCTGAATTCCAGCATTAAGTTCAAACTCTGTACTTTGTAACAGCTGGGATGTCTTTGTCTGCTTCAGTTTCTGTGTTGTGACATGTTTCCTTTCCTGAGGATAGTAAAAGTGCTCTGTTGTTGTTAGTTTTTTAACACACACACACGGGTGACTGGGTAAAGCATGGCACCCAAGTAGTTCCTCTTTTTGTTTTCTAGCTTTCACCAGTCGGATGCAAGAGCTGGTGATACATGACACAGTGGTATCTAGTATCTGACAATGCCGATGTTTTAAAGACTGTGTGTGTTTGTGTGTGTGTGTGTGTGTGTGTGTGTGCATGTGTGTATTTGGACACCAAGCACTGCTGCACATAAGCACTGGCCAGTTCCTAATGTTGGTTGCTCGCTCAAGAGTCCAAGTTCAGCTCAGAAGCCGAAGGAAGTGTTTTAGCAGATACGACCTACCAAATCGTAAAGGTTGCAGATGATTTTGCCCGTGAAGTGCCGCATGGGCAAAATCATCTGCAACCTTTGTGATGTCAGTCCTTCACGAGGGGCTGCTTGGTTTTGTTTCACCTGCCAAGATGTTTCTAGGCTAACTTGGCCTTTTTCTCACGTGTGCCATATCCTCTGCACTTGAAAAGATGGAATATTTGACCATTGAAAAAGCTGATATCAAGACAACTCTGACCCCGGGCCATTGTTTCCAGCTGCTGTGAAAGAATTCGAGCTCCGATTAGTTTTTTGTCTCTCCCCTGAGATGCTGGAAGAAAGAGCAGCAGTGAGTCAGGACTCGCAGAGCCGGGGGTGTGAGGGAAGGCTGCTCGGACAGGCTATTGTATCTCTCTGTACCGGAGGAAGGATATGAAGGCTTTCCTGGACTTTCATCTTGTGTCCTGTTTAAAAATGTATATATATATGTACAGTAATTATAAATGTCTTATAAAAGTCTGAGTCAGCAGCCTGTAGGCTAAAGTATATTTACTGTACAGAGACGAGTTGGGTTTTATTACCCACAAAAACATAACGGACGTAGCTGAAAGAGGTGCCACCGTATATTGATATTTTGTTGTTGTTGTTGTATTACCTCGTTAAACAAGTTTAAAGGGCCGACTTCATTACAGTGTGCTGTTGTGTAGACCAGGTGGTAGATGGGAGTGACATTTGAGGCCTGTTGCCCCTCTACCTGGATCCAGGCATCGTCTTTCTCTTGTGCAGCTTATCCAAGCATTGAAACGTCACAGATCTGTTTTGGTCACTAGGACTTTCCACAGCATCTTGACCGGGAGTTGGCACAGTCTGGCAGGCATCATTAATGGGTTAACAACCGTTGACCTGACTCATAGAAAGGAGACGGGAGGTAAAATATAAATAAAGGACAAGATTTCATAGGGGTTTTCCACAGCCCTACATTTGCAGACATTCCGTCGTTATATCACCCTTTTTAAACTCCTGTATCGGTTGTAGAGTTGTGATTGGACGCTGAAGGGTTCCAGAAGGTTTTTCCACCTCCTCCCAGAATGTACTGGCACCCAGGCCCTCGCTCTGAGGGGTGTAGCAAGCCCAGCTCAGGCCAAAGAACAGTAAACGTGCATCAGTCCTCCCAAGGAAGCCTTCCATACTGCTCTAGGTATTGTAAATGTCTTGTAAGCTGTAAATGGATTGGTTGCAAAGTCAGGGAAATGCTCTATTGTGTGTGTTTGGGACTGTGACTATCAACCTTGAACTTTGAAGGCCTTGTTACTCATTTCAGTGAAAAGCTGGGCGCTGTGTTTGTGTAACGCCAAGGGCATTGCCAGTGTGTGTGTGGGAAGCTTGTCAACACGGCACGGCTGTAATAGTTCTGTTTGGGAATGGTTCCCCTTTCAAAGCAGGTTTGAAATGGGTATTATTGCAGTTTCACAATAGCTGTGTGAGCTGCCATCAACGAGGGCACTGTGTCAACAGACCAGCGTTGTTTCACCTGTCTGTCTCGCTGCCGATACAGCCAGCCCCCCCCCTCTGTGTGCCTTATCAGTGTGGGTCGATGACATAACCCCTACCGCCTGCTTTTGTCTGTAATCACAGGGACGAGCCTTTAAAATAGCACTCAAACCTTCGTTCTGATGTGTCTCCATGGCAGTTGGAGGGCGCTCAGAGGTTCAGTCTAGCTCCACTCGGCTCCCCGTCCTCACAGGCTTGTTGGCAGGAGGCAGTATTTTATGCCGAGCCAGGCCATGATTGGACGTGCTCCTCTGCTCAAGGTCACGAGAGGAGCTGTGAAAGCACACTGTGTTATTCCCCCGGACAGCTCGCTTTGCAGTTAATGGAGCTGAAAGAGTCTGGGGGACAGAGAGCAAACAAGGGCTCTGCAGTACCAGAGGAGTGTTAATCTGCTCAGAACTCGCGGGGGGTGGGGAGGCAGGTTAACGGGGGGATGTACATTTCTAGCGCTGCAGGATTACTGGTTCCGCCGTTACAGGTTAATGTTACAAAGTTGCAAGTGTAGTTTCTATGCATGTGTTAAAGTTATGAATTAAAAATGATTTAGAAATCCTATCCGGGCTGCACAGGCTGCGATGTGGCTTGTGTGACAATTTGTGACCGTCAACCAGGCACTTAAACCTTTAGTTATGAGCTTATCACTCGCGAAGAATCTTTTCACACATTCCTGTAGCTTCCCACTGTCATGCACTTTCGCTAAAAGAGGAAAAAAAGAAAACACAGGTTGGTGGAAAAGCTGTTAATGATCAACCTAGAAGGTCCTTGCTGGTTTGTTCAGAGGTGGTGGGAGATGCTGTTTACTGTGGACGGCCGCTAGTCCCACCCGTTTCTTTCCCCCCCACCACCTGCATGGAAGTAACCTGGGTCCAGAGTACACATTTCCCTCACTGCTGCACATGGACTACTGGCCTCTTGAGCTTAGAGAGCTGTGCTGAAGCAGGCATCACCCCCCCACACTAAAGAAAATGTCTAAAGGAGCTTGGCTGTAATCTACAGCATTCCTGCACCTTTCACTTTCTTTGCAAGTCCTCGAGAGGCTGCCATCACGCGTCGGTGAGTTTGCTCTCGCGGTTGTTTAGAGGAGAGAGTTCGAATCGGCTGATTGCAAGATCCTGAGGGTCTCCCCCTCCCCACTGTGTGAACGGGCGGGGCCTGCGCCGGACCCCCCAGGACTCTGCAGTGACTCTCTCGGCCCACCGGAGGACCGGGGCTGCAGTGCTCCGTGCAGGTGGGTGTGAAAACCGATTCCTCACAGTTTGTTTACGGTCTAGGGTCTGAGTGCACCTACCTGGGTAAATAAACCTTCCAGGGCAGTACGGATGAAAAGTAAATCCCTCTTTTATTGTGTGGAGCGAGTTCTGGAGTCTTTACTTATGTCAGAGGATTAGAAAAGACTAGAAAGTATTGCTAATGTTCAGTCAATGTTTGTTTGTTTTGCTGAATGTCTCTCAAATGCATTGTGCACATATTTGGTCTAATTAAGCATGGGGAATTGTGAACCCAGATTCTTATCCATCAGCATTTTAAAATAGTTTGTGTATCTTTGCTGATTTATAACAATGGCCAACAGTGAAGGCAATGGAAATGCCTATACTTTGCTGATATGGAGACTCAGATTTGATGCGTTTCATGCTCTTTGCTGTTTAATAATAATAACTTTATTTATGTAGCACTTGTCAAGCACAAAGAACAAAGTGCTGCACAACCAATACAAAACATACAAGGAAAATATACATACAAGGAATAAAATATACAAGGAAATAAAAAGATAAAAAGGAACAAGATGCAATCAGGAAGGTACATAAAAAAATGTAAAACAGTAGCTAATGAAAATAGTTGGGGAGAACAAATGTAGTAGAACTTGTAATAAAACTTTCTATGACAATGTATTAATAACTGTTTCATACATTTGCAAATGTATGAAAATGAGTTTTGAGATGCGATTTGAAAACACGGATGGACTTGGAGGATCTAATGTTAAAAGGGAGGCTTTTCCAAAGTCTGGGGACTTTTACGGAAAAAGTACAATCTCCCTTAGATTTCAACCTAGACTTAGGAACGGCAAAAAATCCCTGGTCTGAGGATCTGAATGGTATTGTGGTCTTGTAGGGACTTAGCATCTCAGCACTGTAGCAAGGCGCCAGACCATGCAATGCTTTGTATGTGATTAGTACCATTTTAAAATAAATTCAGAAATGTACCAGCAACCAGTGTAGAGAGGCGAGTACTAGGGTAATGTGTGAGGAACATCGGGAAAGACTCCAGGCAACGTACCGCTGCTGCACCAGGGAACGGTTTCTCTCGTCAGATGCCTGTTCAGGTCTTGAGGAGAGAAGGGGAGGTGTGGTGGTGGGGGGGCTTCTGAAGGACTTGCTTTTGTAACAAGCTGTGCCAGGAACCAGGGAAGAATGTCGAAGCCTTTTGAGAAGTTTGTGATTTTTTTCATTTGCTTCCTGACAGCCCCGCAGCCTGTTGGAGTGGCGAGATGCTCCACCTGTGTTAAATTTAGACTGGATTAGGGATCCTTGCTTTCTTTAGAACGCCCCTGGGAATGCAGGGTTTGATTCTGAGCAGGCCGTCCAGAGCCAAGTTCATGTCAGTTTACTGGAGGAAACCGAGGGGCTTCGGAGAGGAGGCCGGCTGCCGTTTGTGTGAAACGAGCTCTTTCTTGGCATGCGGCAGAATTTGCCCTTTTCTTCCGCAAAAACAAGCGGGAGAAGGGAAGAGTAAACAAAAGCGGCCCAAGCTGTTTTTCTTTTTCTTTTCCCTGAGGCCAAACAGAGAAATTGTGAATGTAAGGATTTGATCAGGATGTAGGGCAGAATTCTAGGAAGCCAATGACACAAACAAAACGCGTATCTTTATGAGCGATATTATTTGGAATTGAGTACAGTTTAGTTAAGGATAAGGATTAAGGATTGATAAATAATTAAGGATTGATTTGTGTTCTTTTTGAGAGATCTTGACACAAAACCGCTGCTGAAAATGGCAGCACAGGAGTCGGCTGTCAGGCTTGACATGAAGCATGATGGGACCAGGGGTGGGGAAGGATTGAGCGCAGAAGATGTGCAGACTTTTGGGGAATGTTCTTACTTCACAATTTACCCCTTTATCTTAAAATACGTGCTGGTGCAGGCTGGGTGTTTTAGGGACTGACTCTATGCCATAAAGCTCCTGGTCTTGTATTCAAAAAGCTTTCAAATCTGGTAAAATGAAAAACAAACCCCAGAATGGTACAATTTTCTTTTTCTTACCTAGTGTGTCCTTGAGTATCTTAACAGACAGAAGTCTTGTTTAAGGAGTTCTGTGAATCACAGCGTTGGGGATTTCCTACAGAGGACGTCCAGTGACCTCCAGTCTCCCTCAGTGACTGGTTTGACCCCTGCAGCTAGTCTGAAATTACAGTCCAAGGAGAACTGGTTGTCCAAAGCTTGCTTCTGAGCAAAGTTAAAGCATGACCTCAGTCAGATGCAGTTTGCTGTTGATGCAGCTATTTGTAGGAACCACAACACTGCCTATTGATGCAGACGTTGGTATGACTGTGCAGGTACTGTAAAACCAGTCTGGAGTTTCGACTCTGCCTGTTTCCGAAGCCTGAGGGCACATTTCCGTCTAAAGGGATAATATCGGGTTGCTTCTCTTTCATTAGAGTCGACTAATGAGCGGACGGTAAACGTGAAATTTGTTTTCTCTCGGTTTAAAAGAAGAGGAAAAAAAAGCGCAGTCATCGAAAGGTGATCGAGGGGTCTTGTGTTTCTCTTGTGGTGTTTGTCTTGTAGAAGATCAAGTTACTGTTTTTGTTAGGGGTCTTGTTACCTCAGTGTTTCCGAGTTGTGCAGCCCCAGCCGTGGGGGGGACATTCCTGCATGGATCTCACACATTCTCCCGTTTACAGACTGAATTCATAGCCATCAAACTGTATATTAAAGTAAGAATAGTGACACTTGCTTTGAATGACACGTTGGTTTCTCATATCACCTGACACCAATTGTTTTCATGAAGCTCAATAAAGTTTACAGGGAGACTGGTGCGGACTGCAGTGGAGTACAATTGTAGAGGAACCTGGAACTAATTAAGATTCTTAGCATACCTCTCACTGCTTTGATTTGCCAAGGGTTCCTTTCTACTTTAATTTAACCCCTTGTGTTCGTAAAACCCACATAATCCTGTTCCTGGAAAAATGCATGTCAGAGGCATAGTTTCAGGGTTTTGCGAAATCCGTTTCTATAGTTGGCTCTGTTTGAGATGCAAACGCTCCTATCAAAGGTTGTGGTCTTTGGTGGTGTTTGCATCACATTAAGTGGAAATTCTCACTATCTCCTCGAAATGCTGAAGGTCTAACGCCTCCCAGGCATTCCCTTGAGTGCTGTTTCCCCAGAATCAATGGCAGAGAGAGACTGACTTTTTAATATAGACAGATGCCATGGGTTGTAAAGCTGTGTAAAGTGTCTGCTGTGTTACACAACAGCTTGCAGAACTGCAAAGACATCGTATTGCCAGTTAAGCAAATTGAAAATATGATTGCAATGTGTTTTTTCTGAGATTCTCAGTTTCCTGGCTGAATTGAGAGCATTTTAAGCCAACAGATTCTGAGCTAATTGGCACCAATATTAAACCATAAAATATATATATTCTTTAAACTAAGGTGTGGATCTACAACCTCTAATTTCCACAGGTGTGATTTTAGCTGCCTTCTGTAACTTTAGAGTGGATACAGCATGCTCTCTTTTTGTAAAACACCACTTTTGAAAATGAGGAGAAAGTGTTTGTTTTTCTATTGGTTTTATTTCCTTTTTTTTCTTTCGGAGTGAAATAATATTTAAGTAATTGTTTTTTTCCCCTCCCCTTCGTTTGCTTTGCTTTGTTCTAAAAAGCTATTTTAAGGACAGTTTACCCCCTGGAGAGTGGAAATAAAACAGGCACATTGTGTCACGAGACACCTCTGCCAAGGCTGGTCTGACAACTGCTCGCCTCACTGCCCCACTGCACCCTGGGAGGGGAATAATCGAGCTTTGCTGTGTCAGGCTGCCGATTTACATTGAGGGCAAAAGTGTACTTGTATGGTGCTGCTTGGGGGGGGGCAGGGGTTCAAGGTTAATTTTAAAATGAGTGCGGAAACCCCCCTCCTCTGCTCCTTTGTTTGAACAGGGAGTCTGGAATGTGCAACATGCCTCGCATTCCTCCGTCTCAGGTTCTTTAATTTTTAACCAAGGTCCCGCTCACAGGCTCAGACTGTTATTGGAGTCGCTCGGGACGCGTCTCTCGCGGCTCGGCCGGCCTGCGGGCTGTCTGTGGCGCTCTGGCATTCCTCTGTTATCTGCCGGGTTTGAGCGGCCAGGCCTCGGCCCATAAATCCAGGGTCCCGCGCTCCTGACACCGGCTCCTCAGAAACCCGTCTTCCCGTCTCCCTGCCTTCAGTCTCTCCGCCTTTCATCTCCACACACATCATTACTCCTACCTCGCTCTGTTTTCTTTGTGTGAGTGTTTTTTTTTTTAATCAGCTGACCTCTAGTCTGTGGATTCTCTGTCTGGCATGACCTTGCATTTCCCTGGGGAGTGGTATCCTACAGAAATGGCCCTTATCGACGAGGCTGTGTCTCCCGTCTCCTTGAGCTCTTCTGCGAGAAATGAAGCAATTTCTAGTTTTTCCCGCCGTCTCCATCCCAAACCTGAAAACACCACAATTTACCAATAAATCATTCTTCCACCCCTCGTTATTCTATCTTCTCAGGAAACACTTCAAATGTACTAAATTCGGGTCTTCTGTGGTAAACCTACCCTGCAGAGGCTATATAATTAAAGCTTTTAGATCGAGCTCTGGACAAATCTGCTGGTTGTTGGTCAGGGATTTACCGCAGTCTGCGCCCACCTGACGCATGCCAACATGACATGGTCTGGCCCAGTAAGAAGGGACAGTATACTTCACTGGTATCTTATTTGCAGATCCTACACCTTTATGGCAATTTCCACACATTTGGAAGCAGGCTACAGCCTTTCAGTACCTAATACTGAGCTCCGGTAACAATAGGACATAAATTCAAGGTTTAAGGGGCGGGGGCGGGGAATAAGGTCTGTCGGTTTTGGCGAATCTGACAGCACTTTGATCTTCTCTGCACCGTGCGATACAGTGACTTGTATAACCTGCAAATGTGAAACATATTTAGATGGAAAGAGACCTTCTAGTATATTCCTATGGGACTCAAATAATCTGTTAAGAAGCTGTAATCGTATGCTATAGACCAGGGTGCCCTCTCGTCTAAAGCACGGCAGGAGGGAGGTCCCACAAAATGACTGTTTTTAAAACAAAACAAAATGCACACCGACTGTTTTGTTTTCCCTTGTATCCTCCCTTTAAGAAATAAGATTGAGGATTTTAAGATTAGCAGCTCTTTGCTTCTGTGGGCGCTCCTTGCCCACCCCCCGCCTTGATTGACAGAGATTATTCCTTTGCCAAACACAGCTGATCAGAAGCCTAGAGAGGGAGCGAGCAGCACACACTTGAAAAGTCGTCGGGATGTGGACGGGAGGTTGTTGTTCAGTGCAAATCATTACGTTTCCCTCTCGCCCAGGTACGCTCCCAGTACGAGAGCCGCTTACTCGCTTAAACTCTGTAAACCTCGGGATTACGTGATGAAATCCATCACCGCTTCCCCTATCGATCTTAACTGGGACAGGGTTTCCATGGGATGTGACTGGTTTGTCACTGTCGGTCTTATGCGGCCTGACCTTGGCGTCCATATGTTCAGGGTAACCATAATCTTTTCAGCAATCCCTCTACACTTCTACCTTACTTTTGTATTCCAAGGTTAGCTGTGATACTGCAAGGATTTTAAGTGTTTTGAACTTCTGAATTGATTAACATTCAATTCAGGTGACTTTTTGAACAAATGTGTGTGTATAAATGCTGCAGAAGGCCCCAGATCTCTAGTTCTCTCTGTGCATCGTCCAGGACCAGGCTGACCTTCTTTTGAGCGAGAAGAGTTTGCAGTGGATGCAGACACCCACGCGGGTGCATATGACACTCACATCCCTGCTTTTGGTCCTGTGTCTCTCTGTAACGATGCCAGTTGTGGCAGCGCAGCTCTCCCAAGCCTCCACTGGTGATGGCTGTCTATTGGCGGGTTTAGACGAGGCAGCTTTTGGCAGAGGGCAGAGATCATTTTTCCCCCTCAGCATTTCAGCTGTGCTCTTGATAAATACCGGTTTTGAATACGATTGAAACAGAGTTCTCACCATAGGTTCAAAACAAACAGGAAAAGAAAACGTGAAAATGCTGGTCTTGGCCGGAGACCTTCTGTAGCTGCAGATGAAGTTAATAAACGGGGCAGCTGGCTGGCAGCGCATTACGACAGCCCCAGCGAGTGTCTGGTCCCGCGATTTGCATCCACATCTGCTGCCAATGAACTCCTCTCCCAGCACTGTGCTCTCCCTGGGCCGCCGCCCGACGGTTGGATTTCATTAATGTTGTCAAACGCCGGTTCCGTTTTTTTGTGAAAATATCATATTGTTTTACTTTTAGGAGCCCAGATCCGCACTCCCGTGTGATTAATAAACCACATTCAGGCCACAAATCACCGGTCGGTGCGCGCTCTGCTCCGGTAGCACCAGCGCCGGACTGATCGAGTGCAGCACATTTTTGCTACTGCCATTAGATTTATGACTCACGATTTATTTCACGAGGTTGCAAGAGAGCGTAATATCTTTACCGGGGGGCTGTAAAACGTGTCTGACGGGATGAGTTACACGACTCCCTCCGTTTAATAAACCAATTTCTTTCGTTAATAAAACGCTGGAGTAAAGTTTATGGATGGAAGTGCTGTGGGTCTGACCACGGCCTGGAGATCAACAGGCCTCGCTGACAGGGCTCTGTTTACAATGCGTTTTCAGCAACGCGGCCGCATTCATCCCGACCACATCCTGCCCTGCCAATCCACAGTCCAGTGGGCACGAGCGGCGAGCTATTTATAACAAAGGGGATGACGGGACACAAAGGAGAGGAGGAAGACGAGCCGCAGGCCAGAGCGATTGGAAGGGGCCTTTATCGGCTGCGTGCTGACACACAGTATCTACACCCTTTCCTGCCTCGGCCTCGGGAAAGTTATTCTCGGTGCTCTGTTTTGGTCTTCGGTCCCCGCCCACGTCGTGCCGGTCCACAGCGGCCGATGGACAGGCATGCGGTCTGTGTGCTGAAAGGCAGGGGAGTGTCGTGGGGGCAGGGACCCTCTCTGAGTGCCGTGGAAGGAACGCAAACAGCCCAGCGCCTTCATTTAGTCCACATTCACTCGCATGCTGTAGCTGGCAGGGTTTCCCCTCCCGAACAAGTATAGTGAAGCGATCGGTTTCCATTTCAGTATGAAAGGCAGTAATGTGTGTACAGAGTTGCGCTGTGTGTCTTCAGTCCAAAGTATGTCGTTACAAAGTCCCAAGTGGACAATAGACTAACAGAATACAAGATTATTAGATTAGGTTTCAGCAGGCTGGATTTACACACTAATCATCTTCCACTACTGTTTTGCCTTGTAAAGGTCTAGTCTAAGCAAAAGATTTATTTTCTATTTTGTGGCTTTATCTGTGTAAATTGTCTACACAAAAGTATATATTTTTAGTGCCACAACTTGTGCTAGAATGTAATTTCTGTATTACAAACAAAAACATATATATTTTTTTTGTCTGTTGAGCGTAGGACTCTGCAGCTAAAACCTACAGGCCCCAAGTATTAGCTCAGTAAGTGCCAACTCGGTTTAATTTCTGCCTCTGTTTGCTGTACAGCTCAGCTCCTAAGATCCTCTGCAGCCCTGTGTCGAGCTTATCAATATCCTGTTCCTGTTTAGTTGGCTTTAACAATTACTCTGTAAAACTGCTCTCAGTGCTGTATATTCAGCTGGTTTCAGTCTCGTGTATGAGGCTAGGGAATGAAGATTAAGAGGTAGTAAAATGACTACTCTCCCTTTGTATTACTCACACAAAATAGGAACCAAAGTGGCATATTTACAGATATTGTTACATCTCATCGCCGTCTGCCCATAGCGATCCACTGCTGGAAGAAGGCCTCCTCAAGATGTCTCCATTTTATCTACAGATACTCTTTTCCATGTCATGCCTGCAAAGATTATGATTTCATCTTCCTATTTTTTATGTGGTCGTTTTATTTTTTCATCTCTTGGGATCCATTCAATAGCTTCCTTTCTCCATCTTTGCTTCTTGCGATGTATCTGCCCCATTGCACTTTTAACATTTTAACACACACACACACACCCCTATATATATATATATATATATATATATATATGTGTGTGTATAATATATATTGGCTGTAAACTTCACAGATGTCAGCAACCTATGATTAGACAGACGTACCCAGTCTTGTCTAATCAAGTCTTGCAGTGTTTTTCTGTGCTGCGCTCCTAGGCTTTCAGGTCTTGATTTGTGGACTTTAAATGCGATAAAGCCCCACCAGACCGCAGAGATATGTAAAGTGCGCAGGTCTGCTTTATGTTAGACTGGTTGGGAGTGGAGTTGGCCATCTGGAGTAGGTTAAAAACTCTTCACAGATAAATTATTTCAGCCTATTTGTACTTCGTACTGCCAGACCGCTAGTTCTTTTTTTTTCGGTTTGTTTGTTTCTTTTCAGATGTATTTCTACGCCTGATGCATAGGGCCAATGGTAGGCCGGCTGAATCAGTATATACTCTGTGCTATGGCACGACTCCTGTAGTTTTCCAGCGTTCATAAATTAGCTGACGCCTCTGATGACAATTTGAAATACTGCTGCTGATGGGACCCATGTGCGTTCGGTTCACCATGAGATATAAAGGGCTGTATTTATTCAGCTTTTTACCATCATGCTGAGTTAACACTTGTTTTTCCTAATGAAGACAAAAGAGGTGAAGTGTCACTTTAAACGTTATTTGAGGTTAACAAAAGTTTAGTTTTTTTTTTAATTCACTACTAGTAGGCATTTGATTATCATTGTTTGTAAAGGTTTACTGTGTGTAAAACAATGAAGAATATTTTGAAAATAGTTTAAAATTTGTGTAAATATATTTAAATGTTAAAACTATTCCTTTCACAAACTAGATACCAAAATAAATATATTATTCCTGGTTCTACTGAACATACTACACATCATACAACAGGCCAATTGTCTGTTCGGCCTTATGCACACAAGCACGGCCCGTGAATGAGCTTTTCACAGGAATAAAACTGCTCTACTTCTCCTTTTGAGGTGACGGCAGACAGTCCGGCACAAAGGTGTATTGTTGCGGCTGCACCGCGCGGTGGGCCGGTGACTGTTCTTGTTAAACCGGTGTGTGCGCTCCACGAGGATGGCAAGATCGTCTGCTTTGTTGGGCATGAGGCAATGGGGTGAGTCTGACTAGAACAAACAGTGCCATCTGTGCCAAGGGCCTGAGCTCGTCTCTCCGACTCCGGTGAGGGACACAGGCTTTCGAACGGTCCAAAGGTGAGGGCCACACTCGTATATCCCTGTCGTTTCCTGCCCTTGGTGTGAAGTGCCTTGGGTGCGTAAGGGAACCAGAGAAAAGGCTTTAAACTCAAAGCAGGTGTCGCTCTTGAGAGATGGCAGAAACCTCGTGCTGCCGCCTGGCCCTCTTATGAAGTCATTGCTAGGGAGGCATGAGTGAGTCTCGGCACCGAAAGGGTTTCTGTCTCCACTGCTAAACCTTTACCTGCTCCCCATTATTAATGAGATCATCTGTTCAGGCTCGAGTCATTGGACCGCTTCTGAGAAAAAATGCGTTACGCAGCACTTTAGGAATTTCCTTGGAGAGGAAAAAAAACACAAAAATGCCACCACCTCCTCCCGAAAACACTCTCTGGCACTTTCTTCCAAATCCAGCTCTTTATTAAAAAATAATAATGTGGGGATTTCATTAAGCTGGTGTTAACTGGGCTCCGATAAGCTGCACAGAGAAGTGCTGTGGCAAGAGCCGAGCTCAGATACGTGTTGGATTTAAAGAGCTTGCATTCTTCGCAGGCTGTGTCACACATGCCTTCACAGGCATTTGGCACCTCGTATTCCATAAACGCTCGTTAAGCGCTTTTATACCGATGTCTTAATAATAACTGAAATACATTGCGTTTGCAGTTCCTGCCGAGAACTGCAGGTAGACACCGTGAGTGTGGGAGTGGACCCAGTCGTCCACGTGTCGTTCACTCATTGATCGCTAATGGCACGTGATAATTCATCTCAGGTGACAAGCATGATAAGAGATTACACCTGATGCAATTAAGGAATTACAAAAAAGTATAGTGAGTCAGCTTATCTAGAATAAGAAATATTTGCTGTACAACACATTTTGTGTATAATTTTAAACCATGTAATAAAAAAAGGCTTTGGTTAAGTGTCACAGTGGTATATTTGAATGCTGCATAATAAATTGAGCTTGTAAATATGCGTAATACGGCATTCCCAATATTTATGGCACCAGGGCCTACTTCCTGGAAAATTAACGCTCCCAAGCCCTTTCCAGAGGAGTTCTTAATGCTGCACAGTGTTGAGAGTTGATTTGGAGAGCTGCAGCTTCGAGGTTAGCCCCGTGTCGGTCCATTTCCCCTGTCCCTGCTCCGTCGCCCTCAGCCCTGGCATTCGCTCTCAGAGGGCGGCTGTGTGCCACCGGCCTGCGTGGGAATGGGATGATGTCATCGTCTCCTGATAAGTGTTGCTCTGACCTGCTTCTGCTCTTTATTGTCTGGGAAGTCAGCAATACAGACCCTTGGCAAGAAACCTTGGTGCAATCTGCTAATATCAGGCTGCTCTCTCTCCCTGCCCTGCTCAACTGTGTTTATACAGGTGCCAGAAAACTCCCATCACCATTGCATACTGTGCAAGTTCCCACTGCGTGCACAGCGTGTTATCACACTCTGTTACACAAGCACGTCTGCATTTGTTTTCTTTTTCCTTTGTAGGCACTATTCATTCCCCGGATGCCATTTGCGGGCGGCAGGCTTTATAGAGGACTGTTCCTGAATGTCCAATGTAGGGCAGCGGCATTTGTCCGCTTCCTGACTTCACAGAACAATTGCTGTAATATACAATGTTGTTTCTGACAGGTAAAGGAAACCATGTGGCATTTCCCGGATGAAATGTGAGAGAATCTGTATCACGGGCGATTCGGAATGATTCACAAATTAAAGGAATGTCAAAAACCTCAATTTCACCCCGTGCTTAGACAGCCGCTGACGCACGGATCCCGGCCGGAGCAGCGTGTGCGTGGGAGTGAGATCCCCGTGTGACCGCCTGTGTCCTTGTCTTGCAGGTGGAAGAGGGAAGCAAGGCCGCGTCCGTCAGGCTGCAGGCCGGTGATGAGATCGTGGGCATCAACGAGGTTCCCCTGAGTGGATACAGGCAGGAGGCCATCTGCCTGGTCAAGGGCTCCCACAGGACTCTCACACTGGTAGTCAAAAGGTAAGACGTGGTTTTGGTTTTTATCCGTCGGCAGCGAGAAAATGGTACGAAAACTTGGCGTCTCCCAAAGGAGCTCTGACTGCGGCACCACCACCTCATCTGTGCCAGTCGCAGCATTGGCCTCCCAAGTCTACCGTGGTTTTGTTTCTCAGTATATTTGCATGGTCTGTTTTGGTGTGGGTTCCCAGTTCTGCATGGGGGATGCCACACAGGCAGAAGGCGATGGAACCATACTCTGATCTATCAAAATATTGCATCCTTCTCCAGACCTGTGTAGAGCAGGTATCCGCCAGGGCTGCAGCCACAGAACTTCATATTTATCTGCTTTTTCAATAAAAACCCAAGGCTCGTGGACACCATAAAGCCCCTGCTGAACAAATAATCTGGCGCCTAAGTTTAGCTCTCTCCGGGGTGGCCAGCAGACCACACAGCAGCCAGGAGGTGGGGAGAGCTTGCAGGGGGCTGAACGTCTTCTCAGCATGAAGGAATCTAGCCAGACCAGATTGTGTTGGATGCAGCCGTGATGGTGTGTTTGAAAGCTCATGCTCTTGCAGGCGAAACCAGTTGACCTTTTCTTTGTAACACATGTGACATGGCTCCTCCAGCGTGGTGCGCCGTGTGTCCAGAGCACGGCACTGGTTTTGATGATCGCACCGTGAGGTACCTGTGGATTGAGACTCAGTTTTGTTGGCTTAAGACAAATAGCTGGAGAATTAGACAGACCCACACAGTTAGTTTTCAGTGTTCAGTCATACCTGTAGTCAGCTGTAGAACTAGTTTCACTGAACAGATCCATGGGGCACATTGAAGCAGGAGGGGATTAAAAACATGTGTCTTTCAACGGCAAGGTATCAACTTCTAATGTCTTTCAACAAACTACCCAGCCAAATGAATACAACTGTTAGGATCTGCTTGTACTGCCTCATGTCATGAAACCAGGACAGCACACAAACAAAACAAATATTTGTTTTTACAGTTTATTATGAAACACTTGTTTTAACCCCTTTAGAAGAGACAACACACAAACTTGTGACATCAGTACTGCCATTGCTCCACAACCTGCTGGAGGGTTGTAGGCGTATGGGTTGGAGGGGAACTTGCGTGACTTGTGTGTAGCAAAATGGCTTTGGGCAGACATCAGTGTTGCACGTAAATCCCAGGGGCTTAGAGGTTGTGATTGTTATCTTCTCTGGGGATTCAAATGAAGTACATTAGCTCTTCGTTAGAGGATTGATTCACCACAGCACACCCAGAAACGTCCGGGGTAAATATGCAGAAGTGTTATTTTTGTTGTGTTTTTGTATTCAATTTTTAAAAAATGATTTCCTTCTTACCTGGCTGGAGCAACACCACTTGTGTGCTTTGTGATGTAATGCTCCCAGGTAGGTGGTGATGTCATCTGCATAATAAAACTCAGTATTTTACAGTCGGACGCTGCTTGCTATTGATTTCCTTGTTCTTCCCACACGCTGTTGGGATTTAAAAAAGGTGTTTGCTTCCCTAGGTATCATTGACTCAGCCTTAATTGTGAAAGTTGTTTGCACACGTATGAGCTGACGTGCGACTGCAGTGCATGTTGACAGAGCAGGCTTTTGTCTCTGAAGCGGTCTCAACCTGTGTTAGATTGTACCAATTACACAATGTATTTTGATTTTTCTCGTTCTTTTGTTCTTGCGTTCCTTCTTTCTCTCTAGACTCCAGAGCTGATGTGTGCGAGCAAGATTTGTAGGCATGCCGAAACGGTTATAGATTGTGAGTTTCAGTTTGTTCTCTGCAACTAGGCCTCCGAGTGGTTTGTAATTGAGTGTTGCCAGTCCAGGAAGCTAGGTTTACCAGGGGTGACACACAGACGCAGCGTTCTGCGGGGAAGGTTCGTTTTTGGGGTTAATGAATCTTGGAGCGTATGTGCTTTGCGAAAGGGAGGGTTGCCGTACTCTAATTACACTGTGCACGCAAATAGCATCTGCAGTTGACAATTTTGCTAGCCCACAAATGAGACGCAGTCCGAATTAGCAAACAATGCGCAGTGGTAACGGGTCATTACGGAGCCACAATGGGCAGAAGCACTACCTAGTAGACATCGCACAATATTGCCAGGCCGTGGCATTTCACTCTGTGTGTGAACTACAGCGTGCAACTAACACCGGAGCCTCGGGCATTTCTTACAGACTCTTTCCTCTAGGACCCAGTGCTCTGCTGGGGATTTGTCTTGCATAGTTTGTTTGAAAGCTAAAACAGGATCGTATTGTTCAGCTCAAAAGCAATCAAGCTCACTGTTTTAATAGTAAACTGAAGCCTGACGCTAATATGAGCATTCTCGTGTTACAGGTTCAGAAAGTGAAAGTGTAATTTATAAGTTTATTTCTTTTGCTGGTGTGTTTGTTCTCTTGTAATGAAAGCTCTGCAGGGGACTGGTGCAATAACAGCATAAAGGCTAGCCCAGTATCCCAGAGAAGAGTGCTCCTGCATATTGTGAAGCCTGTGTTTGGATATTACTACATTTTTAAATGAAAACTCCATAAAGGGAAGAGCTCGGACTGTCCTTATTCAATTATCCTGGTCCTCTGCGCATCTTAGGGTGTATTGGATTTTAAGCTCTGGATTTGATATGTCTTCCATTGTGAGCTATTTATTTTCCCTCAATAAAGATCCTCCTTTTATCCCAAAGGCTGCCGTGTTGTGCAGGTGAGATGTAGAGCTCAAGGGAGGATGACAAAAAGGCAAAGCACCTAAATGAGTAGGTCACAGCTGAATTTGCATAAGGTGATCTCATGCGAAACGGAGCTCACACGCAGTCGGGTGGAGTCCGGTGAAATGATTACGGCGTTATTCACACGCTGCATTCTGCGCCGGCTCGGCACTGATACTGACGGGGCTGACTCTAAGGTTGGAGGAGCAGCTATGAGACTTTGACGAATGGGAACTACGTGGGAAGAAACGAAACCGACAAAGAAAAAAATGGCTTCGCCTGGCAGGAGAGGAAAAAGGATTCCTCAAACACACCCAGATTGTGGTTTTGTTGGCTTTTTTTGGGGGGGGGTTCTTGTTTACACGCAGAACTGTTTGAAATTCCTCCTGATTGTATAATTGAAATAAGCTGCTCATGCATAAACGGGGAAAACGATACTGAACTCTGCCCAGTCAATCATCTTTAAACTTCTGCTAGTGAACCAAATCCAAATAACAATAACGGCTTCATGCAGCTCTCCTGTCAAGAGGACAAAACAGGAAGTTTTCCCCTGGGAGTCAAAGGGCGTCAATGATTCAGTCAATGGGAGTCTTGGAATGCCATCAGCTTACCGACCAGAGTGTCTAATTAATATTACATTATATGTCAATTGAAAGGGTAAATACACCGAAGTCTGTCTGTGTCTGCAATCCTTTGCGTTTATGGTTGGTTTACGTATTTATTTCATTATTTTTTAACAGACAAACAAGCTAGCAATCTCACAAACAACTTCAGTGACACACACTACTATTCCACAGTGGTCAGCTTAAACCGCAGCGAGTCAGTCGAATGTGTCCGACGGGGAGCGGGTGTCTGCAGTGAGCTGTGATAAACGCTTTCCACGCGGCTATCCCCCCGCTGGGAAGGCCGGGAGCACTTCTCACAGGTTGCACCGGCACGGTTCGCATCTGGTAATCCTCAAAAGACGCTGTAATTCAGTCATAAAAGTCATACGCTTACATTTCCTGCTGGATGAAACGGATCCTGTGAAACTGGGTTTTGAAGTTGAAGGTGCCCTGTTGTTCCCTTCCTAACATTTAGCATGAGAAGACATTGCCCCCCTCCCACCAAGACTGACGTGCTCGAGCTTCCAGAGAGAGTCTAAAAGGCATTATGTTTACAGTGTGAATTAATGATGATATTTGTTGTGGAATAAAATATTGCCATTCTTCTTCCATGCTTAATGATTTTTAATTCAGTTTAAAGGGGCACAAGATTTTGTAAGGGCCTACTGCCACTTTCTCCAAATTGCATGTGGGAACGATTTGAGTTCCACAGCAGTTTGAGCTATTGGGTATTTATCTGTGTGCCAGACAAACCTCGGGGCATGACCACCAGGAAGTCTTATCAACCATTATCCACAGCCACTGTGAGCATCCACTGGCTCTGCAGTCGGAGCTGCTTACCACGCTGAACGTTTTAGGGATATCGAGAGGGAAAATATCCTGTTTCCAAAAATGAAATTATCAGCCCGGCTGGAAGCAGATCAATGAAGAATCGGCGAGCTGTTTTCAGGAGCCAGTCGAGCAAATACAGTTTCTGTGGAAGAATGTATTAAACACTGCATGTCCAACACTCAATTAGTTTGGGTAACGAAGTGCTAGTGAAGGATCAAAGGCAAATTTTACTTAATATAATTTTGAAACTTTCATTTAATCTAGCATAACTAAAAGCAGGCAGAATAATGATATTAAAAACGACAAATAAACCTTCAATAGTGTTTTATTTGCAGCCGGATGGTTGTTGTCGTTGATAGCTTTTGCAAAGTACATTCTGCTCTGACTCGTCGGCTAATAAACACATTTCTCGCACCATTAAAAAGCAAAACATTAATCAGAAGAGCTTTAAGATGACGTTTTGGCTGATTTGTCTTAACCGATCAGTCGCAGTCGGAAACAATAACTCTTTTGTTGAGGCCTCGGCCCGTCATTGCTGTTGTTTCTGCATCAGTAATCGCTTCTGCCTGCGAATGCTCTCCTTTAACATCTTCGTGGCTTTCCTACAAAGAGTCACCGGGGTGTCTACGGAGCTGGACAGCCGTGCGTCCGGAACCGTTCTTCACACCGGTGACCTCTGGCCTCTGACCTCTGGATTTGGCTCCCAGTGTCATTCCTGAGCGCCGCACAGTCCCGTAGAGAGATGCCCGGCATTCCTGCAGACATTCCTCTGTCCTGCTACCTGGAACTAGATCCTCACATGACACTAACAGAGCTTTAACCCTGAAAGCCACAAAGAGACCGGAGTACAGTTTTCTCCAGAATCTAAGCAGTTGTTTTTAACTTTCTGGTAACTTTCTGACACATGTGCAACATGAACTTATAAGATAGCAGTGCCCAAAGAACCCCAAAACTAAACCATTCTTCCATTTAAGAAACAAAACAAACAAAAACATATCCGTACCGAGAGATTTGACCAGGGGATTGACAGTGCTGCGTAAGGCACATCGGAGGAGGATTTCCCCAGTGGATGACACCAATAGACTGGAAACGGACAAAAGAGCTTAATTTGCCATTAGAATGCACGCCGCGAACAAAAGGCCGTTTGCAGGCCAGGCTTTGTCTCAGAGCCCCGGCAGCTTTACTTGACAGCCCTTTGTTTCGTTTGTGCCGACCCGGCCTTGAATGTGTTGTTTTGTCAGGGCTACGAGACGGGTGAGTCCTCGTTACCAGCTCTGAGCGGGGATCTAAATGAAAACTGTGTCCGCTTGCGAATATTGAATCTTGTTGTCCCTGTGTGTGTTTTTTTTTACCCATAAATGGTGACTGCTTGGGGGGAGAATGTGTGGATTGTCTAGGGTGTTTGAAGGCTGTTTGTTGTGGTTTAATGTTTTTGGAGGCCCGAGTCATCCGGGGAGATGGTGGGCGGAAGTCAGCAGGCGGTCTGTCTCGCTGTGCCGCAGCAGGACAGGACAGGGCCACGGAGAGTCTAATTGCAGACCGTCCCCATCCATTCGAATCCAGGCACGTCCACGAATTGAAACATAATGACCTAGTCCTTCTTGGGATAGATTGGAGGGGCCGCTGTGTGCCTCTGCCAGGGCCAGGGTCTGTCCTCCAACGGGCACATAAGCTCATCTCTTCATGTTGATGTTCTGGTTCACACTACAGAGAGAGGAAAATGGGCTGATAGCATAATTGAGAGCTGGATTCAGGGACAATAGGCTATGCTGTTCATGGAGCTGTAGTCAAAGTGGTCATAGACAACTAAAGTAAAACATGGCAGAGGTCGAGGGCCAGCTTAACATAAAGTAGGCAGATTGTACATAGGCATCAATAGAAACTGCCTTGTTGTGGCTTGCTGTTAGCTGTCAAGATAGGGTGTGTGGTCTCAGTGGAGGCCATGGATGCAACAGGTTGGCTGGTAGGTTTCCCTGGTACTTCAGAGATTTGCAGGCGTCACTTAGAGGAACAGTGGGCGGCCCAGACACTCGCCACAAGGATGGGGCTTGAAACGGAGCAATGCTCTGGAGAGAACGATTGGAAAAGGAAGTCTCGGCTGAGTGTGATTGTGTGCCCTGCTGTTGTGCCACTGAATGCCGCTTGCACAACAGGGAGAAGTGTGGGAGACTCTGCGACCCAGACACCGTGGCACGCAGCTGTGGGAAAGGCATCTTGACAAATGGTCTGAGAATGCCTTTGCTGTAGTTAAATAAATAGCTACATGTTGTTATTTTTCCAAGGTGGTCAAGCCTTGACACATTGTTACGCCACATAACTCCTGACATCCAGGGTATTGCCTGACCCTGAGCAATAAAACTTGCCTTTTCTTTCTCTTTATTCTCCCCGTTTTTTTTTTTTTTTAACAGTCTAATTCTGCATAAAGAGATGTGTTTGTAATGTATACAGTGGTACGTCGAGATATGAGTAACAGGCTTGGTTAATGTCTCCCAGATGTGTCTCTCTCTTCCCCCGAATCCATTTACTGATTAGCCAGTCAGTGGAGGTCCGATTCCTGCTCTTCCTTCTGTCGAACACTCTTCCGCTTGTTTTCACATCGATAGACTCCCTCACCTCGTTTGAGTGACGCATGTGAACACAAGCACTACATGCCATTTTAAATTCAGCTAACTAGGATGAAAGTCGAGGGCGGGGTAATGCCCGGTTCTCCTACTCATGCAGAGCGCCTTGTGGAATCAGTGGCAGTCTTCAGTCGACAGATGTTTTCATTTTTAAGTGAAGCCCTGGCCTTGTAAACATTAAGCATGCATTTTTAATTACATTATTTCAATGCAGCTTCACAGCGTGGTTCTCCTCCACAAAAAAGGCAGTCGAAATTGATGTTAAAAGTGAGCAATTTTATAAACTGGCACTGACGTGTGGAGTTTTATCTTGTATTAGGCTCGTTTTGATCACTTACAGATGTGCGATAATCCCTCTTTAGCTTGGCTGAACAAAGTAGTGAATTTGTTTTAGTTTTTCTTTGGGATTATTCATGATGTTTGTGCTAAAGTCTGCACTGCGGTTCTTTCTGAACACCCCCCAGCGCTGGTGTACTCTGTCTCCCTTAAGGGGTCCAAGAAGGAGGGAGAGAGAGGGAGAGAGAGAATTGTTTGTCCATTTAAATAAATTGCGTTGAAGAAGTGTCCAACAGTACCACAAAGAGGAAAGGACTGAGGACCTCTAGTGGGGAAACGTGTGCCAGGCCAGAACCCACAGGAGGGTTGTGTGTTAGCGTTGGACTAAGGCTTTGCTCAACACCGGTCCGTTTCTCTGTTTTTGATGAGGGTGGAGTTTCCTTTCAAGTGCTAAACCTCCACATGAGAACACAACCCCTGACACCTCGACCTGCTCCAAAGACAACCACATGGGAGGAAACCTGTGCTGATTACAGATTTATTTTAATGGGGGTTTTTTTTGTAAGGAAACAAACGTTTATGTGACTAAACATTAACTCGCTCTTTCAAACAATGACCGTGAGCTTCCCGATGGATCAGACGTGTGAGATCGCGGCCGCCGATAGAGGACGAGGCTGGGACGACAATATTCTTTAGTAATGGGATGAGCTGCTCTGCTGTTAAACCACATGGGCAGACGGCACTATTGAAAGTGACATTCTGTGCAATACGAAACACAATTGAAGCTTCAGTTGTATGTGAACACACAACCCCACTGAGGTTATGCTGGTGTATCACATCTAGTATCAAGCCCTATAGGTTTTAATACTTTGTGTGGTTGTGTATCTTCAACTTTACCTCCACGCCTCACTGAAGTCCCCATTGGCAAGACGAGGGCCTTTCTTAGGTCAGATGTCTCCAAACTGGCCTTCATTTGTGTGTGTTTTATTTATCTTCCGACATTTTCGTCTGGTATCGAAAACCCAGATCAGCTCTAGGTCTTAGATGACCTTGTTCCGAGTGGAAAGCTGTACACGAGGAGGACCCACTTGAGGCTCTGGGGCAGTGTGTCGGCCT
Organism: Amia ocellicauda; assembly: GCF_036373705.1. Lineage (NCBI taxonomy): Eukaryota > Metazoa > Chordata > Actinopteri > Amiiformes > Amiidae > Amia > Amia ocellicauda. Next base: position 5,300,922 of record NC_089855.1, read on the forward strand.
ACAGAGCAGTACTGTGAGCGCATTAGACACCAAGTGCTGTGCAATGTCTGCAGGACACTGGGAAACATGTTTCTTCAGCTCTGGACATTAATATTAATTCAATTTGAGGTCATGCTTAGTTTAGTGTATCACTTACTGCATTATAACATAGTGTATAACAAGAGTATACATGTATTCATATGTTAAAGGTTATGGAAGAACATCCTTGATTTAATATTAAATACAAATGGTTACATTTCAATGTTTTGGTATATTTTCTGTGTAGTTACATTGCTGAACCTCTAGAGGGAGGTCTTTCCTATCTTAAAAATCGGATGTGTTTTAAGATAATTCTGACTGAAACATATTTGCCTGCAGTGTTTGAAATAGGCTTTTAGGGCAACAAGAACAATGTTTGACTTAAAAATACACTTTATAAAATGTCTGGGTACAGCTAATTAACGAAGATAGGCTCTGTCCATGTATGCAATGTCAAATCTTGAAAAGCTGTGAATAATACTCCTGAACAGAGATGTGACTTGGAGATACTGTTAAGAGGCTCATAGATGGATGGAAATGCTCCAGCAGGATCTATTTTCATCAGTTGTTCAGTGAAACAATGGGATGATGGTGTTGGTGCACAAGTGGACATCCTCTTTGTGTTTAGCTGAAAAGGAAGCGTTCACACACCCGCACTCAGTGTATTTACACGAGTCAATATTGACACTGCAGCTCCTGGCATGTGGGCACTGTAATAAAGTGAGCTGGGCACACAGCCTAATGTGAGTGCTATACCATGCTGTCCAACAACCGTCCATTTCGTACAAACCAGTCGTATAATACACATTGAGTCATTAGTAACAGTAGTGCCTGCAATATGGATCAACCAGAACCATTTAATTGATGTACTTAAATTGTATTATTATTATTATTATTAATTTGATTTCTGTTTTGACCCAAAAGAGGCTCTATGTCCTCTGGGTTATATAGAGCTGGATACAGTGTCAGAATTTAAAATCAGAAAGAGGAGTTTGACTGCAAAGCACACAGATCCAAATATCTCTTAACCCAGTGGTTCCCAAACCGGTCCCGGGGGATCCCCTACCCTGCTGGTGTTTGTTTCAACCCAGCTCTCAATTACTTCATTGAACCTTAATTGAAGTAACAATCTGCTTAGATTTTACTTTTTAAATTGTGTAAGAAAATAGTTGTTTCTTCAATATGTTTTTAAATATAATTATATACTTAACTTAAAACCCCTACTGTTTAAAATAATTAAAAGTCTCTGTTTTAGGAAATGTATTCGTTCAATTAAGGGTTCAATGAAGTAATTGAGAGCTGGGTTGGAACAAAAACCAGCAGGGTAGGCGATCCCCCGGGACCGGTTTGGGAACCACGGTCTTAAACCAACTGGAAGCTACATGAACGCAGATCAATCCAATTAGATCCCGCAAATCCGGCGTGGATTCGGATCGGACGGGCGGATAAACCTGAGGGGGGGGGGGTCGTATCGGTGTGACTGAAACCTCGACACGGGAAGACGTCCGTCGACCCTCCGTATTTCTGTCCATTTAACGGAGCAATAAGGAGGCAGACTGCGTCCTGCTGTGTGCAAAACTCATGCTTGCGGATAGTAATGGAGGACGTCGAGTCCCGCCTCCCCCGCGCTGTGGATCGTCCCACTGCCGGCTGCGTTTGCGGCTTTGATCGCGACAGATGAGTGTATTGGGAGCCATTATAGGCGGTAATAAAGACCATGAACCGCACAGAGCCGCAGCGACAGACAGCCCACCGGGGTCCGGCGTCAGTGCTGTCAGCCGGTATGTACAGGCAGCGTGAAGGCCTCCATTTGCAGCGTCACCTAGTCCTACATAGATCGTGCGGTGCAGATGTGCGCAGATCTGCAGGATCCCAGCGCTCCCATTGGTGGAGCCGCGCAGATCTGCCGACACCTGCGCCACACGAACGCCAGTATTATTTTTGTAACAGCTGGTTGTGTCTTGATTGAACTAAAACACAATAAAGTAACCTGATTGTTGTGGTTTAATGTTAAAGTGTACCATGTAACCTATACGTGGATGATGATTAGTTTGTGATTTACTGACAGTGGGACACTGCTGAGAAGTGTCCAACGACTGAATTAAGGACAAATGAGACCCAGCCGCTAAGGGTTGTGCTGCTGTTAAGATGTCACTGTCTAGATTTGCACATATTGTGACTGCACGGCGTAGACAGGGGGGACAGATACAGCCTCTCTGTCTCACAGGACAGCTGTTACTTTCATGCTTCTTTCTGCAGTTCACACCCTTCAGACTTTCATAGAGTATCTGGAACAATACTGTGCTTGTGATACGAAGGTTTCATGGGACGAAGAATGAACCCATCGCGATTGCCTATATATCTGCCCCCATTTCACTACCCTGATTCAGGGGGGCAGGGGGGTCTCTGAGCCTCTTTCCCACCCGCTTCCAGCTACCATGACGACTGTGACGTCAGCAGCCATTGTTTCCTTTGAAGGCTTGAAAATAGCTACTTTCAAAGGCCTTGGTATAGTCAAGAAACGGGCAAAATGTCACTTAGTATATTATTTTGGTACAACCCTTTGTCGGCTAAATGACCTAATAAAAAAATAGAATTTAAAGTGTCGGAGAGAGACTCGGACACATGACTGCGTAATATACTCCATCATATCACAGTGTCCTATTAAACTGGTGTCAGCAGACTTGTATGTCAGAAACGGTGATTCTACAGTATGTAGGTTAGGAGCTGTAGTGTATAGGGTACTGATACCTTCTGTTCAAGGATAAATCCCTTATGGGTAATCGTACTTTGATACGCTCTTACTTTCTAATACTGTGGAACTGAGGCTTATGAGGCTTCAGTATAATCTTGCTTATTGCGCGTCTCCCTGGTGTCTTAGGGCTGGTGAGCTCTGCTGGGAAGGCCTGGAGCAGGTCTAGCACAGCCGCCTCACTAGGGACCCGAGTTCGATTGTGGCCCTGGGTGCCTGAATTATTTCTTGTTTAGCAGCACTGTAGAGACTGTCGTTTGAACATGTACACTCTGTGAAAGCCTGCACCCTGCGTAGTGGGCTGCTGTCGCACGTCTAGCTGACGGCTGTCGACAGCATCTCTTGTGCAGTGCGTGTGAATAATGCTTCAGTTACTTGTGGCAGCAAAAACATTTTAACTAAAGGATCATCAGCAGCTCCATCCGTTTACACTGACAGACTCCACAGCTGCAACGGATTAGCAGCGTTGATTTAGAAGTACATTTTATCCCCTTCAAAACGAGACGCTTTACTTTATATATAGGTTCACTATATTGAATAGCCTGATGGTCTGTGTCTGTGCGCCTGCGGCACGTAATTAAATTTGTCTGCTGCATATTTGTGATTTTGTGAAGGAGCTGTTTTGGTGACACATAATTATATGACTTGTAGTTTATGGCCGTCTTCCGATATATCAGAAGAGAAAGTTGGTCAAATCTTGTAATTCTGATGGAGATTTTAGGTAATTTCAACTCTGCTTTTTTCCATCTTAATCCCTTAAAGGGCAAGGTCTTGGTGATGGTGTGCGGAGATGAGGAGATGGTACACTGTTTTTTTTAATTATTATTTACATCCATTTTATTTTTCTTTCTAACTCAGCATACTTGTGATTATTTATCTATTTATTTGAAGATGATATACTTTTTTTCTTAAGAAATGTACAGTTGTTTTTTGAGCAGCAACACAAATACTCATGAAAATAAATATTAAGCTTGTTTTTTCTTATCCTATTTAAACTTGTGCTCGAGTGGTTACTGCTCTGCCCTCGTTAGGCAATGTATCTGATGCTAGTTCAGATTGCTGGAAAATTGCTGCCAATTTCAGCCCTTTAATTTGTTCTTTCTTGGTTTAGCCTAGCATGCAGCTTACACAATCGAGGTCTTGTGCTACAGAAATATAACTAACGAATAGCCTAAAGGTACTGTCAACTTTGTTCTCTGGACAGGCAGCTTGTATTGCCATTCAAATGTCAGGATTGCCTCGAGAGAGACAAAAGGTTAAATCACAGCTGATGGCTTTTATATTCTGTACCTTGTGAAAACAAAAGGGGTATTCAGGTCACAACCTAGTGGGCATATAATTTTAATTTAAGCATCACAGTTCAGATGAAAAATATAATACAAATCTGGATGTTACGCAGGCCTAGGTGTTAGGATTACTAGTTGTTGTATGAATGGACAATTTGTGCGTTAAAGTAAAAACAAAACAAAAAGAGAATTTCGTAAGGTACAGGGAACTGCCTTGGATTGTGAGCAGAGAGACTGAAGCTGTGAACCGAGGTGGACAAGACTCATCCCAGCAGCGAGAGAAGGACCGGGCTTTACCCCAGCATAGTGCTGTAGAGTAGGGAAAAACAAAACGCAACCTGAAAATGAATCCTTCTATAAGAATTTAAATCACCAAATGTATTAAACTGGGCCTTAATTTGGCAATATTAGTCATATTGGTCACAAACTGTTTCTGACATTAGGATGTGTTCTCCTCTCCCTTTGTGTTGTTAAGCATGCTGCACAGCTTCATTTCCAATTCATCCAAAGCACATTTTGTACCAAGTACCACAAGGCATTAAAAGTCACGCAAACAAACAAATCTACAAATTGTCTGCATCTCCTTTAGATGACTATGAGCTCATGTTGTGCTTTGAATTGCTCTTCAAATACAGTATTTACAACACTGCATTTTTTAAATTGTCGCCTCCAAAGAGCCGTCATACAGACATGTATTATAATCTTTGTGGTTGAAAATCCTTAGCCCTGAAGACAAATTTGCCTTCTGAAAGTATGAAGTGATTGACAGCTTATTTGTAGCAAATGCTCTCAAAACTATTTTCATTTTGCTCTTGAACTTGATCAGTTTGATCCTCAAGGTGGTCTTTTTGTTTGTTTTATTTAATTACGATCCCCTTTTTTGAAGTAGTTGAAAGATTAGTAAATAAAGCAAGTAACTCATTTTAGAAATATGCAGTGGATTACTGGCATTGTGATGGTGATTATATAGACTATAGACATCCGCTAATCACACCCCGAATCCTAAGGGAAGCAGTTGCATTTTAAGCCTCTCAATCTGGAAACAAATAAATATAAAATGGTTCTAAGGTTCTGAAATGTATCAAAATTGCTAAATAGTTTTTGTTCTGGGGTGGAAATTTCCAGTTTTACCTAGATATTTATATGAACAAAATATTACATTCTGCTGCTGATATGGTGGTTTGTTGTCTAGTGTTATTTAAGTTTCTTTACCGTGATCTGTGATTTGGTTATTATCTACATTAATGCCTAAAGTTAAAGACATCTAAGTGCATCTCAAATAAGATTGCAAAGAAACACGATAAATAGATGCAAAGTTTGTGGTCGGAAAAGACCAATTTGACGGTGGATTGCGATGCGTTTCTGATATACAGTCGCTACCCAGGCGCTCATCAGCTGGCGAGAGGAATCCGAATGGGGTTTTTGTGCGCCAGCGAACAAGTCCCGCAGCCAGCCGTCATTCAGCGGCTCTCTGGGCGGCTGCCACCGCTGCGTCTAATGGCTTGTCAAACACTTGTTCGAGCGCCAGTGTCTGTCTCGTTTTATCAGCCCAGTCGTCCTGAATTAACGCCGTGACGTTCACCAGCGCTCTGTCACGGAGCCAGGGCCACGGGGCCGCAGGGCGGAGGTGGCGGGGGCTCCCTGTGCAGAGCCGGTAAGCCCCGCGCAGGATCACTGCTGTGCCCTCCATTGTGCACGTCAACAATGTTCAGAGGCCACGCCATTCACTTTTTTAATTTCTTTTGGGAGGAGGTGGCAATGGCAGCATTACAATTACGAGTATAAAACATATGAATTATAACAATTGGCACCATGATGCAATGAGCCTGACAGACCAAGCAGTGTTTTCCCAGGCCGTATAACCACAGCTCAACTGACTTGTGAGTGGGTTGAACTGCGGCCACTACTGTAGGTTATTCATGTTTGTTGTTTTCCTGTTTTTGTGGGTGTTTGTAAGGCGCTGAGAGAGCAAAGGGTTTGCATACCCACACACTCCAATAATTCACCCACAAGAGCAGTCTCTGCCTTGTTATTTAATGCTGGGTTGCATTAAATGTCCTCCTAGCTCTCAAAGTTTCTCCGGCGTGTGTCAACACAACACAAGGGTGGCCGGAAGCAGCAGACCGATATTCTTATTACTGATATTAACCTTTGCTAAAGAGCTCAGTCTCTAAGTTGCTCTAGTATTGACTGTGTAAATTGACTCATCATGAACAAAGAACATTACAAGGCAGATGCAATATTCACGATCCCGGGGTGTGTGTGTGTTTCTCAGTGTGTCTGATGGCAGCCCAAGATCTGCACATTGCGTTCCTGACCTGGATGTGCAGTAAACAGGCGTTGTAATTCAGAAGTATTTTAATTGGCAGCACATTGGCATGGATAGGGAATGTGCGTTCTGCTGTTGCAGCCTGGGGGAGCCTTTGTGGTGCATTTATGATGTAAAACTAACCCTGACGCACAATCCAGGATGACCGAACAGATGGGAAAGTCCTGTTCCACTTAGTGTGTGGATGCGTCCCTTTTCTCTCTCTCTATAAAGACATGGAAGCTACCATTGGGCAAACACACACGGTGCTACTTAACAACAAGATGTGTCCAGTTTCGTCATGTGTTGAATTTACTTGAAAGTGGGAGAACCGGAGTGACTTGCTGTTAAACGCTTTCATTTTTAAAGTTGAGTCTGTGAAAATGGGATGGAGTTAAAAGAAAAAAAAACATAAGGGGTAGTACTGTGCAGGACCCAGCATAGTAGACTGCTGAACTGCCTGCATTTTATGATTTGTACCCACGTTTACAAATGAACTGAAAACTGAAGTAAAGGGATGTAATAAATTTATTATTTTTTCCTGTGTGAACTTTTGACCTTTGATACTATTAATTGTCTTGCATGACTTGCTCATGTGTGACCTTTCCCTGCACTAGGAAAGCCAAACGCCACTTGGAGATTTGCAGCTGGAGTCATGTGATCAGAGCGGATTGGGTCCGTTATGTTCCATGTCCCAGTGACCCTGGCTAATGTGTTACTTAGAAAAAGGAAAAGTGAGTCTGGAAGGCAAAATTTATTTTCAGCGGCACATGACGTCTCTCTTGCAACAAGATGGGGCTGATTTTGAAGCTGTTGTGGTAGTTTGTCTTTACAAGGACCAAAGACATGCTTCAATCTAACCAAAAAGGATAGTTCTGTACTTGGTTACTAACTGGGTGGAATAGAAGTAAAGCTGACTCATCAACTAGAGTATTTAATAATAATTGTATTCAAACATTTGTTAGATTAGACTGTCCATCTCTTTTCAAACAAACAATCAATAAATCAACTGATTGTACAGCAGAGATGCCAGCGTCATCTGCAAAGTACTCCCAGTGATCGCAGTCTGAATCAGGCCTTGGCTAATCTTCTTGCATGTCACCAGACGAGTTGTGTTGATGCCAAGATGGGTTTAATCAAATCTCCGCAGGTCAAGCTATGATCATACAGTAGGTCTGTTTAGTTCTTGCACAATCAGCCTCATTTAACAGCCCATGCGGGTATCGCAGAGTTAAAGTGAGAGACAGACACTGTAAGCTTGTTTGCTATTAACCCTCTGTAATTTGTTTTTTTAGTTTAGTTTGTTGCTGAGTTTTGCTAATGTAGCTAAAATCAGCATCAGACACTTTTTGTAAAGAGTGGGGTGAAATGGTTGTAGGAAAAGGAATTAATGTTTTGTTCTGGGCAAAAAAACACCACTCCTAAAATACAGAAATAGGCCTTTGTGATCCCAGAGAGTCCGTCTTGCATCTCTCCGTTTCAGCGACTCGTATTCAGTTTCTTGTGATCTTGATTGAAACTCAAGTAGGGGTTGTCAGCGGCCTAATGACGGGTCTGGGTGAGCGCTGTCAGACTGCAATGTCCTGAACCAGGAAGTGAAGGAAGAGATCAAGATGCAAACCACAGATAAGGGACGTGTAATTGAGGGGTTTGTAATAGGTGTGTAGAGAGTATTGGAGAGGGAAGCACTAATAATTTGTACTGTGGGCACGTGGGGCCGGAGTGAAGGACCCCTCCATAGTAGCAAGGGGTGTCCACTGTTGTGCCTGTCCTACATTAAAATTGACCAATACTGTGTCCAGCCCTCTTGTATTTTGTCTCTACTACATGGTGGTGTGATGGTTGGTCAGAATCCCCTCCCCGTTCGGTGCTTTCAAGCCACATCGCTAGCATTCGGGTTGTGAATTTCAGGTAAATAGATGCCTAAAATGAAAAACTCAGCTGTGGAGATAGCTACTGAACTTAATTTTGTTGTTGTTGATAGATCTCTGCACCCTAGTAGTATCTCTAGTATTCAGAGTATTTCAAATAAACCCCTTTCCTGTAATGTGAAAACTTTGTTACAAAATTGGATTATCGACGCGCAGAAATCATGCAGGTAACATAAAAGTCTCTGATAAAGAATGCCACCATTTTCAACGCTGAAATAATACAAACGCTCACCCTGCGTTTATCTTGGCATCACATTTTGTGTTATGATTTTGAAAGGAGTTGTCATACTATAAGGCTCAGGAGTTATTGTAAATTGACATTTCAAATACAGACGCTCTTTTGTAAGCTTAATACGGTCTGCCTCATTGTAATGAACTTGCTGAGAGAGTGTCTGTGTGTGTGTGACAGACAGGGTTTCTGAGCTTGCTATCCATCTCCATTTCCTCCCTCGGACGAACCGAGATGCAGACGAGCGAGAGTGGCTGGAGAAGCCTACCTGCTAATTAAAGACCCTGTTGCCATAGTTATGGGAGAAACGCATGGAGTGCCCAGGGCGGCGGTACAATGGGAGCGCGGAGAAACGGCCAGCCCCGCATTTGCAACACTTCGTTTACTCCTGAGCTCTCGGCCAATGAGAGGGAGCCGGCTGCTGGATTACCTCAAGGGGGGGAGGTTGGGTTGTGACACCCCCCCTGGGAGCAGACAACCCCAAAAAACACACAACCCGAACCCAGAGACCCACTCGGGCTGAAGGGGAGTTCAGGGAGTGTGCTGAGGGAAGCCAGGCTCACTCTCCTCCATCGGACACTTATGGATTTAGCTACCTCTGTCTCGCCACAGCTGTGGAAGAAATGCAAAGCCTCTGCACTGATGCCAAAGCTCAAAGTCCGCCCGTTTCCAGAGCCCCCTTTGTCCTGGCCTATCTTTGAAGTGTCTGAGGAATGTATTGCCTGCAAAGTGCACTGGAGCACAGCCAGTCCAACCTACATCTTTAGGGCTTTCTTCCCATACAGTTAGTGCACCTTCTGTAGCCTGGGAACAGCCTTTGAATTGTTCCCTGGGAATGATATTGCGTGTGTGTTTTCTGTACCGCAGTGTGTTCTGGAGATAGGTAAGTATTCCTTTCAGCTTTTGACAGGCTTTCAGAAAAGGAAAGAGAAGAAAAAGCATTTTATTTCCACTTTCTCTCTTCCATTTCATCTGACTATTGTACAGTTGGCTGTTATTTTCTGATTTCTGTTTCTTCTTGTCCTCTTTTCATCGTGTATGTGTTTCTTTTCTGTAGCTATGCCCTTAACCTTTAGGGACTATTGCTCAGTTCTCTTAAATCCAAAACGTGAACTTAACTATTCAACAGCACCAGATTCCTGCAGTGTAGATAGTTTGTTGATGCAAAATTTCACAGGATTCGCCAGAACATACAATGTTTCTATGATTACAATCTGTTTAGACATGAGAAGGAATATACAATATAAAATAAGTCTCAACTCGAGAAAATCCAGCCATATATTTTAAAAACTGAAGATGGAGACATTCATAGGTTGTCCAGCTTAACTATATATAGTAATTAGCACATGTGATCAATTTATACCTTTTGTGTTATTGTAATTGTTTTATCAGTCATTCATCTCTAAATCTGAAATCATAGGTGTTATTCTTTTCGGTATCTAGATTTAATGATTAGTACTCAATTAATGTTTATTTTACGCAGTCTGCATCACTTTGGATAACAAAAAATATAGCATTAAATGCTTTACACTGTTTTCCAAGTCCTAGTTAACATTCAGTGCATGCCTGCCTTGTGTTGTAAGATGAATTTGTTTGTTTTAAAATTAGATTTGTCTCTCAAAGCGACCCGAAATCGGCCTAGACTTTTCTTTGCTCTGCAGAGACCTGCACTGATTCACTGCCATGGAATATCTGTGGCCGCACAGCTGTAGCCCTGACGATACTGCTAATAAAAAGAGGGCGATTTGCATTTCTATTGTGAGCACCATGTGAGGCTAACGCGCTCTGTTCGAACCATTTGCATGAATAAGCAGGCAAACCGTTTTAAATATCCCTGTACTTGTAACAGGACGTCTCCTGCAGAGGGAAATGCATCCTGGCTATAGCATTTAGTCATCATTTATTTGCTAACGTCTTGGTGTTACTGTTGTCTCCTCCGGCTGTAGCTACTTCAGGTTCACCGTGCTTTTCCAGTGGCTTTGAATTGCGTCTGTGAGGAAATTCTTGTTCATGTGTTGTTAAAGTTAAAGTATTTCATAACCTGTGCTCAAGTAGGCTAATGAAAAGAAATGTGGAAGAATTGAGAATTAGTTTTACTTGCTGATTTGTTCTAATGCTCATTATTCCAGAATGAAGATTTTTATTTATTTTTTTAAGGCTATTGATTTTTTTGTTTTTCCTAGTCTGGTGTGAAATGCACTCCTACAAAATGACAGTGGAAATCCGAGGGGCTTGACCTTTGTGACCCTCTCGGCCACCACATGTTAAGGGCAGAAATGAAAGCGAGAGAGAGAGAGAGCAGCTCATTGTTGTGTCTGTAAACACACAGTCTTTGTGCAAAGTCTCTTACTCTCGTGATGCTGTATCCAATATAAACTCTGCAAAAAATGTAGTTTATCATTAAATATAAAGTACTAGGTCCTTTTTCTTGTAGGGACAAATATAGCTGATAAATACCTAGTACTTAAGAATTGTTATCCTTTAGTAGCATCTTGAAAATTAAATAGGATTTGTGTCCTCAGATGACTTCCCAGAAGCCTGTGTCCAGATTCGATGCTAAAGATATCCCTCCACACACAATCTAATTACTATCTCGGCCTATTTTTGCTAAGTGGTGAGAGTGTTATTGTGTGCAGAATTACCGTAATCATATTTACTAGTGGTGATTTGTATCTACTCTGCACACACACGCCTCCCAAATGTAATGTTGCTCTCTGATAGATTGTCCACGGAAAACAGAGATCGGTCGATGCAGCAATCAAATTAATTGCCCGGTTAATTGCCTTGAATTCTCAGTTTAGTTTCTGTTATGTTGTTTCCTGACTCAATAGTAATACAGTTTCAAACCAGGCCCGACCTCTACACCGGCTTCTTTGGGCATCATTAATAGTCTTGAGACCTAGAAGAACAACACGTGTGCGTGTGTGTGTGAGAGAAGTAACGGCATTTGAGAAGCAGGGAGACCGAACCCACTGTCTTCGTGGCAGACAACAGCTTGTACGGGCCAGGAACCAGCTGATCTCGTTTTATAAGCGATTGAGAGGCCATTAAGCTCCAGCCCCATGCTGTCTGTTTGATAGGCTCAGTGGAGCCATGTGGCCATATGGTGGAAAGCTCTTCTGTAGGGTTCAAAGGGACAGCCTCTTATCTTGCCATCTCTGCTGGACATGACAGATCACTCGGTCAGTCATAGCCCTGTGCGTTGATCTCCAGAGCACTGATGGTGGCTACCTTCAGAGAGCCCTTTGGAGATGTGGTGTGACTGCAGGATCCCAGCCACACAGGGTAATTTACAGGAGGAGGAAACCAAATTGCGTTCTCCACTTTCCCTGTCTGGGTAACGTTTCTGTGCTCTGCCAGAAGAGGGTGCATATACACTGTCAGAGAGGCTTGTTTACATTCATGCACTGTGTATGCTCAGTTGTTGTTCCTTGACTTTACTACTGCGTGCATGCTTAGTCGAGAGTTTTAAATTAATGTTATGAGTCCTGGAGGGTGTCCAACAGCATTAGGCTACTTCAGATGATTTTGCTCGACAATATGAAACAAACAAATCTTTCTACGCAGTCGACCAAACTGAAGCATCTCCGTTGTGCCAAACATTAATTAAAAATATACAATTAAACCTAAATAGCCCCTAGTATGTGAATTTTACAGTTTTAAATTGTTTATATTTCAGAGAAGAGATGGACACTAAGGCAAGCTTAATAATGGTCAATGCCAGGTGTTAGAACAGTTTACCGCTGTGGCTGTCTAAATGTTTCATAAGGGCTTGCTCTGCTCACACTATCCTTTTCTCTCTCTGTCTCTGCTCTGTGAATGTCGGTCTCTCCTGTGCTGAGGTGTAAAGACACCTGCTATCTTAAACTTCTCACTCGATTGCTTTGTTACTCCTTTATCTTGATTTGAAAGCGAATTCCCCATTTAGGCATGTGATTAAGTGCAAAGAGATGTGTTGTGTTTAAGGAGGGCATGTATTAATTCTCAGTTCACCTGATTTATTGAGTTTTGTGGTTTTTCCTGATAATCTCAACATATTTTGGGTGCACTACATGCTTATGTATCGAAAATATTTGACCAGAAAATTTAAAAATCTCATCCCAAGATTGCCGTCTCCTAAAAACTCTACCAGTGTACCCAGCCTCTAGCTACTTATTTACAAATGAGTCTAATAGTCTTTTGTCACAAATACAATTTTAAATGTAAAGCAAAAAATACAAATAAACAATTTTTAGGACTTTATTTTACTTATTGATTGTGTCTTTCTCAATCCAAGCCTCTTAATATAAGCTACAGCACCGGTTATGTGAAGTTGAGCTTTTCATTTGAGATGTCCATATAATCTGGAACAATAGCCCAGGTGCAGAATGCTTCGACAGTCCTGTGTTTACCCCCCCCACCCCCCAGTGCACTTCTGACCCTGTTGCTTTGTTTTGAAAGGTGGAGATTTTTTTTTTTTTTAAATCCCCCTTTTCTTCCACCTCATTTTAGTTAAGGTCAGAGCCATCCTGCCTCCTACAGCGGTGTGGATTGAGCCACTTCCTTTGAGTGCGGGAACTTTGCATATGAGTGTGGGGGAGAAGAAACCTACTTAGCCTTGGTTTAAAACCTTGATTACAAAACAAAATGTTAGTGTGTGTATATATATTTAGTATGACTTCTATATATATCTACTAGAAACCTATATAATCCTGATTGTTTATTCAAGCCCAGTTTTGCTCCCACTGGGGAGGCGATACTGTCCAGTGTGTTCTCTGTGCTCTGTACCTGGTGCAGTAAACTGTCTCGGCAGCTAAAACTGCATCAGGAATTGCCCCCCCGCCCCAGCTCCTGCTCCCATCCCTCATTGAATTCAGTAATTCAGTGTGTGTTCCTCCTCCCTGTTACCCAGGAAGATGAAAATGGTGGATATTGTAGCGCAGAAAATGCCCTCAGAAAGTGACGTTCACGTGGCCAGGAGCTTTCTAACGAAGATTTTGCGCAGTTCTATGAGGTACAGTACCATGCCAAACGGCTAACTGCAACACCACCCCAACCCCCCGCCTCTCCTCAGCCATATCTGTGTCCCGCGCTGTCTGCCGTGCCGTGATGTCACACTCCCCCCATTCCAGCCACAGACATTCCATCCGCCTTGTGGTAGCTTTGCTCATTTTAGTGCTCCAGCCAATGTGTATCGAATGTGAATTATATGTTTGATTGCTAACTAACTTTTTTCCCCCCTTGTAGGCCTTGTCCTTGTTCTTTCAGGCTTCTAACTGAAATGATTTGCTTTTTAAATTGTGAATTTAAATGTTCATGATCACTGCAGGGATCAAACGAGCAGAAAAACATTTACTTTGAGTGAACAGTATTGGTCCAAGGTGTAACCCTTGGATGTGATATGATATATTTATTGTTTTAAATATTTTCTTGTGGAGAACGGGCAGTGGGAGGCTGAGGAGGTAGCCAAGCCTCACACGGAGCGATAATACTAATCTAGAAGTAGAAGCACGACCTTCTGCTGTTTACAGAGTACAGAAATAGGCCTAACTTGTGTGTCTGTGACAGATGTGCCTACACACACTGATCTGAGTGTGAGAGGTTCTCTGTCAGGTGATTTCAACCTTCCAGATGCATCGCCAAAAGCATCTGATGGTCAAATACATGCTTCATTGGCATTAATGCATTTTATTTTTTCATTCTTCAATCATGCATAACAGAAAGAATCGCTTCAAAGGGTAGGTGGGATCTTCTGCATCCTTATCTGTGTGTTTTACAAACTGTGCCACATTGGGTGTTCTGTTTGAATTATTTTGATCTGTGCATGCTTGTGTGTGTATATGGTTGTCTGTTTATTATTATTATAACCTTGTTACAATTGGATACTTAGCAGAGGTCTACTCTTCCATTGTTTATTTAATGAATGAAATCTATTTTACTCTCACATCTCTTATGAAAGTGTTTGCGGGTATCTGATTATTTTCTTGCTTACTGTATCCAATGTGTAATCAATTCATGTTTAAAGAGGAAGATACTGCATTTCCAGTTCCTATCTGACGAGATGTTGATTACCTTCACTCAAAGTACTTTCTCTCTCATTATCTTGACCACGGTTGAGTAAATGTCACTGATATGCGTTCAATAAAGTATAGAAACAGTTCTTGTTCTTAAAACCTGAAGCATCATAAAAACAATTATTTGTTAGACTGATTAAGAACCATGTGTCCCCTTAGTCAAAGCCATACATTGCAATTTTAATGCGAGATACAGCTCTCAGCCAGCAGAGCTTCACATTAGTGACGTATGTCCTCAAAATATGCTCAGGGCTGAGGTAATATTCTGTGGCTTTTATATTTGTCTTGTAAAACCTCAGCATGTGATGCTCTTGAAGGATTATTTTGTTGTGTTGCTCCTATTAGATCATGATCTGGTTTCCATGTGATTAACACCTTCCCCTGACTGGACAAAACAAAAATATCAGCTGCTGGTTTCCATATCTAGAGCTGGCAGCGGCTGTGTGGGTCCTCTGTGGCATTAGCTGGGTTCAAAGGTCACGTGGCAGCCTTGATGAGAACCGGTGTGTGGTTGACTAGTTCACCACACACAACCTCGTAGGTCAGTCCTGTTAGCCCGTAGGAAACAAAACCACAAGGAGGGAAAATTGGCTTGTGGTGAAGCGGCAGTGAAATTGTGTTGGTACCTTGGGAACCTGTAATAAACCAACTTGTTCTTGTCAGTGCTTTAATTGCTTAAAGGAGCCGCAGTGAGTTATTTGTTATTAGTCATACCATTAAATTACAATAATAATAATAATAGACACACAAAGGCCAAGAGAAGGCAAGTCAGTACTATGTCCAAGTTGGTTTCAAAACAATGTGTATGCAGTGCTGTTGTACCCTTGAGCAGGTACTTCACTTAGATTGCTCCAGTAAAATAGCCAGCTGTATAAATGGGTACAAATGTAAGTCGCCCTGGATAAGAGCGTCAGCTAAATGACAAAATAATATTATTATTATTATTATTATTATTATTATTATTATTATTATTATTATTATTAATATATTTTAAGATTTCAAACTTTTTCAGAAATTCCAGTTTAAGGCAGCATCATTTTAGTATTAAACATTTGTGTTGTTGATTTTGATTTTGTTCCAATCTTCATAACATTTCTGTGACTCCAAAACCTGTTTTTCTGATTCGTTGGAAGGGATCGTGCAAATGTTCATCCGCCACCACAGATGCTCTCCCGTCTGCCCGTGATTTTTGCTCATTTGCTAATAATGTGCTTTGTCTCTTCTTTGTAGGAGGAATGAACCTGCAAGCAGGCCTCACTCTTGGCACTCCACCAAGTTCACTGAGAGCCAATCGGAAGCAGCGAAAACACAAGTGACTCCCACGACCGTCTGGCACACGAGATACGATGCAAGGTGAGCAAGTGGGACCATGTTACTGCGGCAACCAGCAGGGAAAACTGCCCTTGTGAAAACGGCTTTCTCTTGACATGTTAAAAGAATGGATAGGGATCACAGATTGTGGAGCTAAAAGTAGATTGATTTACTGGTCTGATTTTCGTGTTGGGGGTTGTGAGGATGTTTTGTTTGTTCTGATGAAGACCTTGCCCTCAGAAGATGCTTCAGATAAAACCCCTTTAATGGAAAACCACAGTAAATGATTCACTGAATGTCAGGGATACTCTTAATTTGTAATATTTACTAGTTTTCACTCACACTACAGTTGTGAATTTGAAGAGGCAATCAAAAATATCACGCAGCCATGCTTCTTTTTTACATTTTATTTCCTCCCTTTTTCAAAGGATGAATGAAACATTTGTTGTCCGTCAAATTTCCCCCAGAGGGCCTTATTTTTTATTTTTTTTGGTGATTTTGCCTTTCTGTTCAGACAAGTTCTCCATAAAAAAAAAACCCCGTCTGAAAACAATACACTGTCTTAGTCAGTTTTTCCTTAATTGTTAAGAAAACATTTAATTATGAGTTGAAATATGCATTTAACATTAAAAAAAAAATCTTTAAATGAAGAAATAATTCCAGTTCTTGTCTTTCTCAGCTCATCCTCACATGACCTCTCCAGCTCTTGGGACCAGACAAACCTGCGGCGCGTGTCGGACCAGTTCAGCTCCCTGGGCAGCATGGACAGCCTAGAGCACTCCTCGCACCCGTACCCCCCCGGCCGGCTCTCCCCCACCAAGTCCAACAACAGCATTGACCACCTGGCGGGCGGTGGCGGGGGCAGCAAACGCGACTCGGCCTACAGCTCCTTCTCCACCAGCTCCAGCACGCCGGATTACCCGCTGTCCAAGAGCAACGCGGCCTCCACCGAGAACATGCTCTACAAGGTGAACCAGTGGGAGTCCAGCGGCAGACACGGCAACGGCAGACACAGCCAGAGCCTGAGTGAGAGCGGCCGGACGGACGAGCGCCAGGGCTATCTGCAGCTGCCGCCCGGGACCGGAGGCCGAGAGAGCCCCAGGGCGGAGGAGCTGCCCGGCACCCGTTACTCCAGCTCCGGCAGATCCAACATCGGCCCGGTGTGGCACGTGCCCGAGAAGAAGAAGCGCGCCCCCTCTCCGCCGCCACCCCCGCCGCCGGTGCGCAGCGACAGCTTTGCGGCCACCAAGGTTCACGAGAAAGGTCTGGCGGCCCCTTACCTCGAGGGGTCCGGCCCGAACAACCCGCAGAAGCCTCCGGTCAGAGTCGGGGACTGGGGCCCCGTGGAGGCCAACGATAACCTTCCAAAAGCCCACCGTGTCCACGAACGAGGCTCCGAGACCAGACGGAGTTATAACCCGCCTCCGAAGACAGAGTCCCTTCCTCCGCACATCTCCATGGACACCTATAACAACAACCAGCTGAACTCGAACAAGCTGTACTCCTTGTCGAGCACAGACGTCCGGGTGGGCCAGCCTCCCTACACAGCCCCCCATCACCAGCGCCAGTACAGCGATGAAAGCACTTTCTATCCACAACCGAGATCGACATCTGTACCAAAGCAGCAGAACGTAGGCAGTTACTACAGCAGCATGCAGGAGCTCCCTACGGACGTCTTCAATCAGAACTACAACCAGGCCCACGTGCGGACCTCTAGTGCGTCCTTGTCCAGCGCTCCTATCGATCAAAACATGGAGAGTACCGGCCACAGCAGGTATTACTGTGTCACCGCAAGGCAGCCGGCCCAGACAGTCTCCCAGGCGTCTCTGGTGAGGGTGGAGGGGTGGAAAGGCAGCACAGGGACCGAGTCGGCCGCTGGTCTCAGTGAAAGGGGTTCTGCAGCCCCCCAAAAGGGTAATAAGGCCAAATACCCGCTACCTCAACCACAGCAGCCTTACCCTGACATCAAGGACAGCAATGGGTATTTCAGACTAGAGGGCAACCATGACAGGCCAGCGTCAGCTGCTGCTGCTGTGCAGGACGTCCCAGTGGTGAAACCTGGTGCAGAAGAGAGGGGCAGCCAAAAGAGTAACAATGGGTATAATGTGGAAACCCATTACATGAGCTACCCACCCAGTAAGCACGATGACTTGAAGAAGTATGGGGGTGTCCAGCCAAGAGACCAACCGGTAGAGCTGTGGGTGTCAGAAGAGGATGAGAAGATCAGTCCCCTGAAGACCCCCATGCTTCACTCTCTGGCTCAGGAGAGCATGGGTGTGCCCGACATGCCTGCAGATCCTCAGGGCAGCTGTGTTCTCGACCCGCTTGCAGCCAAGCAGGTGAGGCGCAGTGACCGCTATGCCACGACACTACGCAACGAGATCCAGATGAAGAGGGCTCAGCTGCAGAAGAGCAAGAGCGCTGCCACCTTGACCGGTCCCAACGAGGCGGAGGAAGACGCTGAGGTCTGGAAGGCCGAGTCGACGGAGAACTCCAACTCCTCCTCGGACGGCTCATTCTCCAGCACCTACAAGGACCACCTGAAGGAAGCGCAGGCTCGAGTCCTCAGGGCCACGTCTTTCAGGAGACGGGATCTGGAGCCTGTTTTACTGGAGCTTCCGGGACCCGACGCCCCTCCCGGTTACTCTTCCTCTGCCGTTAACCCCCTGCCTGGCTGCTCCGAGGTCCCCCAGAACAAGGCCAGCTCTGCCTCGGGAAGTGGCGGCCCTCACATGTCCCGAATTGGGGGCAGAAAACGATTCACGCAGGAGCAGAAAGTAAGGTCCTACTCGGAGCCGGATAAGATGAACGAGGTCGGGGTCGGGGAAGCGCAGCCTCACCCAAAGAAGGTCACGTCTTTTGCAGACCGCCGCAAATTCTTTGAGGCCACAAGTAAGACCGGCTTCTCTAAACCGGCGCCCAGGCAGACGGCCTTTGAAGAACACGGCGAGACCCGGCTGGCCAGGAAGCCGCATCCCGGAGAGACAGAGGAGTCGTGGCACGAGCGGAGGTCTCGCGCAGCCTCGTTCGGCTACGAGTGTTCGCTGGGCGCCCTGGACGAGGATAAGGACGAGTACGACGTCAGCAGGAAGGCAGCGGACCGGTACACGATGTTGGAAATGCAGAGGCTCGGGACTTTCGCGGAGTATGAGGCCACGTGGAACGAGCAGAGGAAGCCGTCGGAGTCCAGGACGACGGGGAGGTATCACTCGGCCGACAACATCCTGGATGCAGGGGCAGAGGAGTGTACGAAAACGTCGTATGTGCACGAGAGGTCCAGGTCGTCCCCGTCGGCGGATTTCCACGGACAGGTCAGATTGTGGTCGTAGTTTTAAGCTTGATTGCGTTTTATGTTTTATTTAATTTGTTCTTTGCATAGTTTTCCAACAGCACACAGAAACTTGCTATAAATGTTGTCAGCCTTATTATTGATACCGTGAGACTGTTTCTGGGCTGAGCAATAAGTAAAACCTTCTGCTTCTAGTTCTCCAAATCATACATGCGTGTCAGTCATTTGTCTCTTTTGATCAGTGTCTCTGAATTCTTCCTTAAGCCACTTCAAACACCGTGAACTATTAAGCTTGCTTTAAAGTCCTACTGAAATATAATGCCCTTAATCAGAAACAGAGTGGTTTTCAGGACTGGTTTTTTTTCCGTGTATAATTCACCACATCCTTTGGCTAAATCATATTTTCCAAGGCTTTTTTTTTTTTTTTTAGCAAGCAGCAGCATCTTCTCGGAGTCGAGCTTCTCTTGAGAATCGAGAAGCTCTTGCCTGTTTTTACCCGCTTTTGTTTTGTTTTGTTAGGCAGGCGACATACTACTTTAAACCGTTGTGCAACCTGTCATTAATAACACCAAAATACAGAATACAGAGTCATAAAGCCTAATACCCACTACGTGTCAAAGAGTGCGCACACTGGAAACTTGTATGACTTTATTTTATTGACCTCGCGCTAGTGCCTTTGTAACTGAGAAACTTTCGACAAAAGCTTGAAATGACGGATGGCACCGCAGGAAAAGAAACAAACAGAAAAACACCCCCATTAAACACACCCTGCGTTTTGCATTAAAGTTGCAGGCTAATGTACGTTTTTAAACCGTGTCTCATTCAAATAACGTATAAACATTCAGTGGATGCTTCACACCCCACCCTCCCCCACCAATAGAAGAATGTCTTTGCAGAATAGTGCATTCTAGAACACAAATATATCCGCGCGATCCATTTATTACAACTATATAATAATTCTCAGATTACAAGGTAATATAATTGAAATAAGATACAATACCTAATTACAAAAGCAGGTAATTGTATCGTTGACCCTACCACTGTACCACAATTAATATTGACCGATTTTATTTAATTTAATCTACACACTCCACCAAGATTAGGTCACTATCTCGTTTTTTTTTCCCCAGAATATTTCAGTTTTATCTTGTGTAACCAGCTAAAGAACCCTATTAATTCCTCTACTGTTTTGCCTGTATAGCTGTACTGCACAAACCCCTTTATACTAAACTGTAACGTTTTATTTTTTTAACCACGTTTACTACCAGCTGGATGAATGAGTAAGAAAACTTTAAAGAAAAAATGAAGCTTAGTCAAACATTAATCCAAGCCTGTACACAGAGACACACCCCAAGACCTCAAAATGAAGTGAAAGGGATTGACTGGCTCTGCAGATCGCTCTAATCGAACGCGGTCGTTGGTAGGTGCCGAGGCATTTCGTCCTCGTGATGAGGTTTCCTTTGCAGGGCAGTCGACCGAACCCTCAAATAAGAGCTTTGATAATTACAGATTTTCCTGCAGTTTGACTCTCTTGCAGTCTGTCATTAAAGCTGTGTATATTTTAAATGTTTCTCAGAACGTCCCTGTGCAAGGAAGGAAGACGGCGGATTACTCTCAAAGAGACCAAAAGCCGGCTGGGTTTCAAAACACGGACGATGAGCCGTCTCCCGCAAGGTAAATACCTCCGAGTCTCGCTCTCTTATTAATGTTCAATCAACTGTCCTGTTTTTAGGATGTGTTTTTTGGCAGTTCATACTGTATTTCTAACACCATAAACTTGTTGATCTGCCTGTAAGATGGATCTAAAGTCTCAGTGAGATACAGTTGAGGTTTATCCAGCTTATCTAAAACAAAGCGTGAAGATTTTGAAAGAAAATGAAACTTTTGAGGTTTGTTTGAAATCGCTGCTATTTTAAAAACTGCACTGTTGGTCTTTTTTTGTGCCTATGATATCCTTTCTTCCTGCAGTTTTCATGTGCATTTAAAAACTTTGTCGTAATTAACCGTACCTACTTATTTTCTTCTATGCACTGTGATTTGATGTGCAGTGCTGTGTCTCCTCAGTCTTTTTTTCTTACCCAGTCCCTTTGATCTGGAGATATTTAGCAGGAAAACCTCTCTGCGAATTTGCAAACTTGTCTGTGTGTGCATGTTTATTTAGAAATACCACCAGTGCGTTGGTAGCTTGGCAGAAAAAACAATGAAACAGTCAGTGATTTAGTTTTGTTATTTCTTCTCGTGAGTAACGCAATTTTAATCCAATTCCTAACGAGCTCCAGCTTGAGAATAAAACACCTACTCTGGGACTTTGACCTCTGCCTGTACACAACAGTGCCGTCTTTATCATCATCATCCATGCCAACTGTGGTGCAGCCCCAGCTGTGAATACAAAAACTTCCTTGATCCGTTCTTCTTATAGAGGGGGTAAAAAAACTGTTTCATGTGTAAAGGCATACAGGGCATGCACAACAGTTACACACAGGAAGAGTGTCATAGGGTCCAGTGTGTCATGCCATGGAGTGTGGACTTCACTGGGCAGTTTGAGGGTATCAGACCTGAACCCTTCGGAGGAAGCACCATGTTCATGTGTATTCAAGGTGCTTTACATGCTTTTTAAGTTCCTGTTCCAATTAACATTGTCCGTTGGAACTAGAATATACAAAGGTACATTTTGAGTAGCTTTGACATATTATATATTTGTATTGTTCTTGGTTGGAAGGATTCATTTCATGTTGTGGTTCTCATACAGACCTGACTAAGGACTGGCCAGATATCCCGTACCTTGTGCTCTGAACACATCTCCTGATTGCCTAGAGACCAGATGCCCTCTTAAATCTCACGGCCTTCCTGTGACGATCCTGTCTGTCTCACGTTTGCACTGTAAATCCATCGTACTGTTTTTCATTAGAATTAAGATTCTGTGTAACCTTATTTATGGCACTGGGAGAGATTTGATGCTCAATTGATTTGAAGAATCGTGCCGTTGGGGGTGTGCTGTGCTTTAGCTGTAGCAATCACTGCAGAATCGTATTTCTAAGCATGTTAAAAATCCCAAAATCCTAGTTTTACAAATGTATTTTGGTAATTTTACCATGATAATCTGTTCATTGTTGTCACAAGTAAAGAGTCTGGGGGGGAAAGCCTGTTTTGTGCTCGGCTCGAGCTGAATTATGCATGTGGCGAACTGGTCTCCATGGCCCTGTCACAACTATGTGCTCCACTTCTCCTGCACTCCCTGTAACCCTAGATGTGAAGGCCGGATGCCGCCGGGGCGTGATATAGGATGTGTGGGCTTTACAACTGTCAGCTTCGACGCCAGAGGAAAGATCTTTCAGAAAACTGCCCACGTTTTTAGAAACCTTCGGGTTTTTTTTTTTCTTATTCCTCGACTATAAAATATAATTTGAAAACAAATTAACATATATTTTAGTAACTACAGTAAGGCATTAATATTTGCAATTATGTTTTTTGTTCAACATGGTAGATGGAGAGTCGATAAAAACTTTTGCAATGTCGTTTCTTTAAAAGAAAAGGATATAAATGTGTCCTGCTCTGCCACCCATGCCATAAACACCAATTATCACCCACTGAGTTAAGCTATGCGAATTAGTTCGAGGTTGAGGTATGTTAGATATGAGCGGCTCTGTGCTTAGTCAGCCTGGCTTGTAAATCCTCCAATTGAAATGTGCGTCTCTTTTAACAAATACTAAAATGGGCAGTGTTCACAGAGCCGGTGTCTCTTCTTAACTAGAGGAAGCAGCACATTTGCTTGAGGGAGGTTTAGCTATAAAGAGCCTCTGAACACCGTCAGAGGCAAACCTGCTTCACTCGGCTGAGATAGGACTCAACGTTTCTGAGCACCATCTGTGGATGTCTGAGGAGGTAGGCACTTTATTCTTCCTAAGCCGCTGGGATTTTTTTATTAACATTTTTAACAGAAGAAAATTCAAAGCATCCTAGTTTATTCTGCCAGACACAGACCCTGTTATGCATCTTACACAAGCCCTTTTGTTTTGCATTTCAGATATGTTGCTTTTTTTTTTTTTAACGCCACTGTGAAATGTCTGTACTGACACACTGAATATGCAGGACTAGTGCAAGAACGGGAAACGCGGGGAGAGAGAGAGATGTTTATTAATACAGAGAGTTGCATACATTGTGTCTGAGGTTATGGAGACAAAAAAAGAAAAGAAATGGGTCAATTGCAACCCTTTGAATGCCTTTTGAATAATGTATGCTGTGTGGTTTTCTGCTGTTTCCCTGCTCTATAGACTCACCGTGCAGAGTCTGCACTGGACAGGTGCTGCGGCTTCGCCAGGTGTTTGGTTTGTGGGTGGGGGCAGCAGCCGAGCCTTTTGGCCATTCGGCACGGCTGTTTGCTTATTTGTCATTCATTCGCTGCACTCTGGCGGGAGTTGTTTGGGAGGCTGAAAACTAACTTTAGATAGAGAAAAGGAAATGTAGTTGTTCAGTTATAATAAGCTCCTGATTAAGGTAATAAAATGTAAAAACAACAAATGCTTTTAAACAGACATGGAAAAGACCGATATGAATATTTGTGAAAGCTGGAAAGCCATTTTTTCTGAATTTTGTCTAGTTGGCCAGCTGCCACAACATAGGTTTGCAGTGCAGAGCCATGGAAATATTGATCCCGGCGATCTCAGGGGTTAAAGTGATAACTTGTGTAATTTCCCCATAAACTGATCCGAAATGTAATCACGTACAGTTGGCTATTTCGGAAGCAGAATTTCAACTTCATTGCAAATTCAGAGCATCTTTTTGTTGGAATCTGCCCCCGTATTGCGTGTTTGAAATGTGTTTGCAAAAGAAAAAATATCCATAGCTGACCGGCAAGGTCCTCTGTGCAAATACAGCGCTTACTTTTGCCTTTGCTGTCGTGTTGAACCGCACTGATGTTTAAGACACAGTCTGCAGTCTGGTTGCCCTTGGTGTAGTCATCCTGTTCTACAGGTTTCAGAGGATTGGGATGCTTTTTGTATTCATTTTCTCCCCAGAAACCATAAGCACTGATGCCAAATTGTCCTTCACTGAGTGCTTTGGTTAGAGTTAAATACGCTTCAAAATGCTTTAGATTTCAAATATCATTTGTTTTTGTCTGATTTGTGAATTTTACTGAAAGCAAAAGCCTAATCGCCACCTGCTTCTGTATCAGATGGATTTTCTGGTTTGTCTCTGGGATAAACAAATATCCTCCCATCCAGGTGCATATTCAAATCCCTTAACTGCAATACTAAAGTTTGCATGATATTTATTTTACTTTGACTAAAAGGGACCAATTATTTTTTAATAAGAGAGCATGTTTGTGTAAAGCTTGGTTAAGCTTCCTCGTCTACGTTTGTTTTATAAACAGCGTGATTTTGCAACAGAAATTGGCTTTGAAGACGTCTATCAATGCACAGAAGGTGTGGAGCAGCGTCTAGGAAATGTGCTGGAACATTGGATTATACAGATTGAGACCTGTTTACTTCATGGCAAATAAAAGCCTGTCCCAATCCTTCAGCAACATCGCTTTGACCATGGCTCGGTGCTTTTATCTATGTGGTGGATTATTACACATCTCTGCCATGTTTGTGTCTATTCATCTGTGTGTACTGTAGAGAAAGCAGGGTTTTGGTGCGACAGTCTGAAATGAGTAATGATTATATTTTTATTTCCATTACACAGTACTGTTTCTCTTGTGTGGAGATCCAGGGTCTTCAACGGCACATATCGTTGCTGCGCTCTGTCGGTTCTTCTCTTTGACATCCAGGAATATCTGACACTTTCCAGGTCTTTGCCATTGGTCGCTTGTGGTGCTTGAAGCTTTCTATCTCTCTTCTCTTTTAAACAGTAAGATACGATAACCATAAAATCTACTAAGCATGCTGCATGCATTACCCCCCCCACAACCCTTCTCTCAAGCCACTGTGGGATCCAGATCAGGCCGCCTCCTCTCACCTTGTCTGTTTGGCTCAGTTTTTCCTCCTGATATTGATAAAACCGCACTTGGCATTTGGCATGATGTCCGTGGCTTCATGGTCACTTCGATCATTTTAAAACTGGGACCTGTAATCCATCTCGAACTATCAATCGCATGTCTAATCGAGGAGTCTTTCTAATTATTGTCACCTTTTCTGGTGGAACTGAAAAGCATTCTGCCGATCCACCACAATGTAGAGTACAGATGGTTGGTATCAGTCTCCGTCTGTATACTTCTCCAGGAGAGTCTCTTACCCCTGCGTAGAAGAGATTAGAGATCTTTTCATACCCAGGTGCCAGCTGTTGTGCTGTGGGTTTTGCGGTGTTGGATGATAAAAGCTGAGGGATATGTCAAGACCACCAAACTTGTTCTACCTGCATGTCAAGACAGTCACACCCACAGGTGACACATTCAGTGGTTGTTTATTCAATGGTCTTTTAAGCCATACTGTATATTCACATTTACATGATAAAAGCTTGGTCACAGATTGGAAATAAAGACAAGCAAATAAAAGCCCCAAATTAAAACTCCATATAAACAAGCACTTGACTAGTGTTCACCAGGAATTGCGAGATGATAAGGATCCAGAATCCCGCCCCCCCTAGAAGCTCTAGATACTCATCTATACCAGCTCAGGCGACACCTCCACAGAGTCCCACCCTGGCCAGTGTACTTTAGCCTGTGAGAGCCCAGGGACTCTCGCAACACAACGCAACGCAATGCTGCTACTGGGGTGTGCTCTTCAGGAGTTAAGGTTTGTTCTCCTCTTCCTGTACCAAACTAAAGAGAACTCTTCTACCTTATTTAAAAAAAAATGTAAACATTAAAAACATTGTTCCAAACTTTAGATTTAAATGCTGGACCAACTTGGATTGCAGGTCCCTGTTTTTTATATATTTTTAAACCTGTAATCTGTTTTAAAATGTCGCAAACAGTGTTCCTTAACAAGTTGTTGCATGTTGAATGGGGATTTGGCCTTTCTCTGAAACGGGCAATGTTATTTTAACATGTTCCCATCCCATGTGTCTGCTGCACAATGACTGCAAACTGGTTCTGTCCCGTCGATTACAACACCAAATACAATTTGTGTTTTTCATTTAAACTTATACATTGTCTGGTCAACCTGAACGCTCCAGTCTAAAGATACTGCCTGACGTCGTGGCAGTGTTAGCCAAGACCATGATAGCTGGCTCCCAAAGTCTGGGCTCTTTTACATTTGGCTCTTTTGGCTCTATTACATTTCGTTTTGACATGAATGTGATGTATAACACAGAGATTGTTGTGTAGTCACACGTGCGTATGTGTGCCTTTGCACAGTGGGTGAAAATGGCTCATGGGTACTAGTGGAAAGATAACCGGTTTGACAGTGAGTGTCTAAGCACACTATTTGTTGTGTTGTCGGACAGGGGTGTTCACTCTAATAAAGCTGGGATTTTGACTGTGGTTTTGCATCCGTCTGAGTTCCCTCCCCTCACACCACATGTGGACTGCTGTTATCTGGTGCATGATTTCAGTGCAGCTTCTTTCGGCTGTCTGTCACCTGTACACCAATAGTTCACAGACCTCGATTAGCACTAGTCTAGAACCACTCTACCTACAATAACATCAGGTAGGCCAAGACTAGTACTAATCTGTGTCTGTGAAACCAGCCCTTAAAGTATTGCATATAGAGCACTATATACATTTCCCTAAGTGGTAATAATACCATAATACCATTTATTAAAACCATTTTGCCTTCCAAATTTATGAGGGTGTGAGAGCTTTAATATATCTTATAGATGCAAATCTGTGTTTTGCTGGGTGCAAGTGCAGATCACATCAAAGCACCTCTTCCTGCTACGGGTGACAATTTAGCGTCTCTCTGGGTGCAGTTGATGACAATAGGGAGATAAGGTTTGATGGGTGCCACTGGTCTCTACACACCTGGGCAAAGCTGGGGTGAAACGTGACCTAACACACAATTCATTTATTCAAATTGGTCTCAGTTTAGGAATTATCCCCACACCCTCCCAGCAGTGCATTCTCTCCTCTGCATGGCTTCAGTACAGAGGATCCCGGCCCCCTGTCCTCAGCCCTCTCTCCAGCAGGGTGGGAGCGCTCCTGGCCTGTCTCACCTGTCTTTGCTTTCCTTCAAGCCTCTCTCCTGGCTCCACTCTCTGTGCTCAGACCTCCGCCAGCACAGAGCAGAGCGCCTGGCTCTCCGTGCCTGACAGGTACTTCTGCACGCCTGTCTTTCTGTATCTTTGTTTTCCTTCTGTCTCTCCTCCCCGACACCCCAACAAACTGTTTGAACTGCAATATTGCCTGTTCATACAGCAGGGCTGACTAAGTCTTTAGGGGTACATTTCATTATATGTCTTGGTGCCATCATTTTGAAAAAATAAATAAACGAAAGAGCATAATTGTAGAGAATTGGAATTGGTTTACAGGAGGTATGTTTATATAATTAGTTTAATTAGCTGTGTGCAGTAAGTGCTAATTCTCCTACAGGACTTTTTTATAACTAATATGATACTAAAGAAACTTTTTCAGACTGGGCCTTATATGTGTAGTCTATTTAAATTTTCAGGGTGCTGTTCTCTGTTCTAGGTTACAGTCCATACTGGGTACAGAGGACTGTGCCTCTTCTGTTAATCACATGAACAAGAAAGTTTTTGTCTCTTTCATAACCACTCCATTATAGATAGAGAGAACTGAAGAGGAAGGAGTTAATTTTTCTTCTTTTTCATGACACAAACGGCATCCCAGCCGCACTGACAGGGAGTGATTATTCGCCACGAATGCAGAGCTGGCCTCTCGGTGGCGAAGCGTAGTGAATTTTACGCAGGCTTGTGGGAACAAAAAATGCAGCTCTGTCTGCAGACAGTTGCCACGGAAAGTTTCAGAAAAACAGTGATGCATTGTTACGCAGACAGAAGAAATATGTGTTCAGACTTTCGACTGCAATTCATTGAAATATTGTGACCGTAAGAGACGCTTGCCTTTTTTATTTTGTAATTGCTAATGAGAAGTAATCTTGATGTGTTTGAACAACAGGCTGTCTGATGGAGGGCACAGAGAAAGCCGATTGGACCAGAAGCGGCCTGTGAGTGACCAGGGCTCGGAGCCCCCCCGTCACCCCTCCTACCGCCCGCCGCCCGCCGAGCTGCTCCTCCACGGAGACGCACAGAGCAGGGACCGGGCTGCCACCCTCCCCGGGGACCTCAGACACCACGACGGCGAGGCGCCCCCTGGCAAGGACGGCGGAGATGTGAACCCTGCCCTTCCCACTCGCCCGGAGCACCAAGCTGCGATCGATCCCGGAGTCAGAGCTCTCGGCGCCCCCCCCGAGCAGCCAGGGCCAGGGCCAGGGCCTTCCAGCAAGAAGAGAGGGCCGGTGCCACAGAGGCCCCCCCCGCCCAAACTAGACAAATACAGACGTCAGGAGACCACGTCCTCCTTGAGCGACTCCTCCGAGTCGCTGCTGGGCTCCCAGAGCGCCAGGGCGGCCCGGCCCCGCTCCCCCGGACCCGAGCGGCCCCCCGGCACACCCCCACCCCAGGCAGGGCCGGAGGAAGAGCAGGGGGCTGCGACGAGAGGAAACCCCCCGAAACCAGAGCCGGCACCACCCCCCGCCCCCTCCCTCTCCCCGGCCCCCTCCTCCCAGGGTGCTGGTCTGCCGAGGTCCTCCATGGATGGACCGAGGACGCCCTCCCCACAGTTCGCTCCCCAGAGACTGACTGACAAGCCGCCCGTCTCCCTCCAGGATGAAGCTCCGAGCAGGTACGGCACTTTCACTCGTTTCGCCTCTGTGGGCAGCTTAGAGCTCGGGTTCTCAAGAACTTGACTTGGCTGAACCATTAATGCTGCAGGAGCTCCTCTTCAACTCGTACATGTATTTATTTACAAAAACGTGCAGAGCCGGGTCATCGGGCTCCTGTCTGCTGTATTTAAGAGTCTCAATCCTGCAGATGTGGTTCTAGTGAAGACTGCTGCAAGGTTTTTGGCATTTAATAGTTTCCACCTGCACTTGATTTAAGGTTTGATGTTTGATTGCGTGTTTATATCCCCCCACATTCCACAAATGTCATGTGATATTGAGACTTTTAAACTTTGTTGGCTCCCCTTTTACAGCACTGTGAAGTGTGTCATCATTTTAATTGTAGCTTACAGGGGCAAACCTCTTCTGTTCGGAAATCTCTCCAGTCTTAGCAAGATTTCATACCTCACAGCTGGAGGGTGCCATTTGAATATATATATATATTTTTAACAGCTGATTAGTCATGGGCATTTTTTGCATGTACTTTTCAAATTGAAAGGTTTGCAAATCCTTTTTTTCTTATCACACCCAGACATGTTTAATGTCACTCTCACAGCTGGTGTGTGGAGTTCTAAATATTTCGAATGACTGCGGTTCCCCTGCAGATAAAGGAGAAATTTACCAATGTCCATCTTTGATTGAATTTCTTCTCTACTGTTCAGTGGAGTCTCGCGAACACTTGGCCTTCCTGCTCAACATGCAGGCGGTGACGCTGTCGTCAAAAGGGATTGTCGTTTCATGCCGGGAATCTAGTCAATTTCAGTTTCCAAAATCTGTAGCTTTTTGCCTTCCCCCCCCAAACCACATTGCATAGATTTGTCAATAAATGAAAGCAAACATTTTGGATTCGAGTGCCGGTCTCTTTGGAACAAAGCTTTGCAGACCTCTGCTGAGCTCTGGGTCTCTGTGTCGCCGCAGGGTCGAGAACGTGACGGAGAGCAATGCCGTGGTGAAGAAGGTGCCCATCAAGATCGTCCACGCCGAGAGCAGCCTGGAAAAGCAGAGCCGCCAGTACCTCCTGCACAGCGTGGGCCGGGCCGGCTCCCCCGAGGGCCAGGACGGTCCCCAGGTGAAGACCCTGGGCTCCTCGGAACAGTCCTACTCCCTGTTCTGCGCCTACACGCGGCCCGGAGATGCGGCGCCCAGCGAGCCGCCACCGCCCCCAGGCAGGGAGGGCAGCCTGAGCGCGGCGCAGGTCAGCGGCAACGGGGTACCGGGCATGACGGACAGCGCCGAGGACGACAAGAAGACCGAGGAGCTGGCCAGGGAGATCGTGGGCAAGGACAAGTCTCTGGCAGACATCCTGAACCCCAGCAGCAGGCTGAAGACCACCATGGACCTGATGCAGGGGATTTTCCCCCAGGATGATCAGCTGCTAGAGGGGGCGCAACAGCGCAGGAAAGTGGCCCCCAAGCAGGCCTCCCCTAGGGCCACGGAGGAGAAGTAAGCTTTTGAATATGGCTGTCCGTTTCATTATTAATAGTGCTTTTACTGTAGAGGTTTGATTTATTTCCAGGGCTGTTTAAATTCCCCACTGTAAATAATGCACTGTTTCAAATTCCTGGACAGCCTTTGGTTCAGTGTGAATTAGGTTCACCGTGGCTTGAATTAAATGCTTTATTAGTGTGTTTTAAAGCACATTATTCAAGATGGTGTCCTCTTTCCAGGAATAATTGAACAAACGCATTGCCTGTTCATTGAGGATAGCAAGGACCTAATAGATGCATGTTTATCGCCCTGGATAAGGGCGTCTGCCAAGAAATAAAAATAATAATAAAAAAAAAGTTTTATCCATCAGCCTTAAGATTTATATTCCATCATGCATATCGGATGTTCTTGTTTTAGTTTTGAGCAAATCCCTTCGTGTGTTATCTTTGGGTTCTGCTTTGATGTGCTTTCCCTCTTTTATATCTCCCTGAGATGGGAAATCGTTAAAATGAATCAAATAACTGTTTACACCAGCAACCAGGAAATATCATTTTAGGTATTTCATTAGGTAAACGTTTATGGATGTATCTGCACAGACAGCAGTGCAGTTGGAGAAACTAAATGGCTCTTCTGCCACCTAGTGTTGACATTTTAAACTGCTCAGACTTCACTGAAAATATAACAATTACATTCATTTTAAGTCCTGCTATATTTTAAACGAATGCTATGACACTAGAAAGAGTTGTTTTAATTTATATTAACAGGCTATTCCAGGATATTCTCATTAAGCCTATATTATGAAAGTCTGCAGGAAAAATATTAAAATGGTCAATATTAACTTAATATTAATTAGCAACACCGGGACTCCCCTCCTGTTGACAGATTTCGAGTCGGCCAGTTCGTTGCCAGTACTTTATGAACACGTGTGTCTCTGCTGTCGGAGACTCCGGCACAAATCCCTTCCGAGGGATGAAAGAGCTGACAGTGTACTAAAGCTTTCCCCTCTCTCTCTCTCTCTCTCTCTCTCTCTCTATCTCTCTCTCTCTCTCTCGCAGGAAGGAGGACGAGAGTCTGGCCGCGTCCGCGCTGGTCACCAGCTCCTCGTACTACAGCACGTCGGCCCCGAAGGCGGAGCTCCTGATCAAGATGAAGGACATGCAGGAGCAGATCGAGGAGCAGGACTCCGAGGACGAGCTGGACAACGACCTCTCCGAGAAGAAGGTGGGTTCTGTGGGAGAGCCTCTTCCTTATCCCGCCAGGAGAGAGATGAAATGTGAAATACGCCGCTCAGGTTGATAAAAACATAACTGCTCACGAAGGGAAACCATATGGGTAGCCACTGATCAATGAACACCATGTCAGGTGGTGGTGGTGGTTGTTTTGGGGATTTATATCTATAGATCCTAATGAACGTGCAGTGAATTGAGCAGTGATGTCACGGTTTAAACACCAGGTGGCGCTCTGTGATCATTGAGAACAAGTTATGTAAGCGAGACGGTGAGTGCGGGCTTTCTTGTGAGTGACCAGTGTTGCCTGGAAGGCATTTCGTATTTCAGCCCCTGAACGTGAACATATTTCCTTGTTATTGAGCACTTAGAGGCAGTTTGTCTGTAGTAACCGACCTGCGTGTGTCAGTTTTAAATGAAGCGCAAGTACACTATTAAATACAACCAGAATGACCACAAAGACCGGCTGAGATTCTTCCATGAATAACAGTTTTTTAAATGGATTCTGATACGTACTTCTTCTACTGGTTTAATCACTTGAAAACCAGATGAATGTTTCCTGGTGTAATTGTTTGTGTTGCTTGAATTGCCTGTTGCTGTTATTAATGTGCCCCGGACATGTAATGGCGTGCTGGGGACCTTTTGAAGTTCATGCAGGAGTTATTTTCAGGTTTATTCTTGATGCAGTATCAGAAGATAAATATTATATCTTGCCTATTGAAATGGGTGTGATACACTGACATGAAATAAACTGCTGGGACTTGTAACCCACTATATTCTTTCTCCACTTAATAAAACAAATATTTATTAAACGGTGGTGTTTGATTTACACAATATAAGAAACGTTTAAGAACGCTGCAGTGATGTTCTGAGTGTATTGAGGGAATGCGATCATTGGGGGGACCTTTGCGCAGTAGATGAAAACGCTCTCACTGTTAATAATAAACTGAATGATAATCCAGCGCTGCCTTCACTCCCTGCAGCAGGAGCTGATCGACAGCATCAGCAGGAAGCTGCAGGTGCTGCGAGAGGCGCGCGAGAGCCTGCAGGAGGACGTCCAGGCCAACAACGCGCTTGGCGACGAGGTGGAGGCCGTGGTGCAGCAGGTCTGCAAGCCCAACGAGTTCGACAAGTTCCGCATGTTCATCGGGGACCTGGACAAGGTGGTCAGCCTGCTGCTGTCGCTGTCCGGGCGGCTGGCCCGGGTGGAGAACGCCCTGAACAACCTGGACGACAAGGCCTCGGCCGAGGAGAAGGTGAGCCGCTCGGCCCGGGTGGGGTCTCCTCTGCGAGCGAAGGCGTTGCCTCGTGGAGAAACGCAAACATCGCACACACCCTGGAACAACAGCCGATTTGTTTGATTTTGTGTGTTACTCTCGGGCTCTCAGTATAGTTCCTTTATCTCAGCCAGGGAGAACAATGCAGTGTGTTCACCCTAAAATAAAGGCCTTATTCCTCTTCCTGTTGAGTCATGGCATCGCAGGTAGCTTCAGGTTTCAGGGAGTGTGTGACGATTTTGAGTTTAATTTCTCCTCCTCCGTGGGGCCTTTGTGAAACAGAGGGGACTGTTGAATGTCCTGCAATGTAATGTGCAAGAAAGAGGTGATCTGTGTTATGAACCTTCCCTGAAACAGAGACCACAGTCAGGGCAGTCTCAGATATAAATGCTCTTGTTTAAAATCTAACGCACAATCTGCACAGACAAAATTAATCTTTTATTTCCTTTACTGAAGAAAACAGCCTCTTCTTTGACTATTTTCTGTCTGTAAAATAAGTGTCAATGTGTTTAGCAAACAATGCATCGGAACAGGGGTGAAAAATTGGGTCCTATTGTAAAAAATGCAGAACTGACATTGTGCTAAATTGTGCGATTTTAAAGTAAAGCCCCGGCTCAGAGTGCTAGGCCACCCGAACATGAGAGAACCAACCAAATCAATTACCCACGCATGGCAGAAAATGCTCGTATAAGCAACTGTGGTTAAATGATCCCCATTTGCGGCTGGGCTGCAGCTACTTGAGCGCTATTAAAATGACTTAAAGATGAGAATCATGAGGATCAAGAACAGGCATGAAGAGGACTGACCGCCGTGTCTGAATGATATAGAAGCGTGTAATTTCAGCTCTGCCTTTACTTCTGTTCAGCAATTTCCATAACCATCCTAATACAGAGGTTTGCATTTGTTCAGCTGTAGTTCTGAGCCTGAGCAAAGTATTTCCCTGCAGCTAGAATGCATTAGATGAGATTATAAGCTCTGTAGTAACAGATAAACAGAATAAATGGATCGGAAATGCACTGAAGATGGGCGTTATATACTGTGAGTTGTCAGTAGTTATTGTTCATGACTCTGAAGACAGTCACTAATATGAGCTGTATATGTTGTCTGTCTCCTCTAGCGAACCCTGATGGACAAGAGGAAGCTGCTGATCAGGCAGCACGAGGACGCCAAAGAGCTGAAAGAGAACCTGGACCGCCGGGAGCGCGTGGTCTTCGACATCCTGGCCAGCTACCTCAGCGAGGACAACCTGGCTGACTACGAGCACTTTGTCAAGATGAAGTCGGCGCTCATCATCGAGCAGCGCAAACTGGAGGACAAAATCAAGCTGGGGGAGGAGCAGCTCAAGTGTCTGACGGACAGCCTGCCGCTGGACCACAGAGTGCCTTTCTGAGAGCTGCTCTTGGCCGCGGGACGTCCTGGACGCTTAGGGGCGGACGTGAGCGCACGGGCCTCCTCAGAGACGGACACGCGCACAAGAGAGTGCTTTCCGTTTGCGCTGCACTGTTGTTTTGCTGAAGCCGTTTCGTGTTCCTCTTCAAAGAGAACCGAATCTTTGTATACCTTTCCTGTCATTTCATCAGGAGTGGCCGTTTGCTGAAGTGACAATAAAGGAGTACCTAGGCAATTGATCTCTCCCACGCCTGCGATTATGGTAGTGCAGACTCGTATTGTATGTGGGGTATCGCAAACCCCTTGCTTCTGCATGAAATAAGCACCTCTGCAAATGACTTTTTTTGTTTTTTAGGCTGAAGTGCATCATTCTTTTGTCTATTTTCTGGTTGAAAACCATAATAAACTGTGTTGTAGTAATTTATTCTAGCCTTTTAAATTGTTACAAAGAACCTGAGGATAGAACTGTGTTTTAATCTTAACCAGGAAAAACAATACCATGAAACCAACATGATTTTAACCATCGCAATCGCTCCTAAATCGTTTAGACTATAAGTGACATCATTACATAACTGTGACTGTTTGATAAGGCAAGTAAAAACAAAGCGAGACTGCGTGAGAACCGAGACGAAACACGATGTATCAGTCGAAATATGGTGCTGGTTCAGAAACAAATACCACTGCTGCATTGCTGTTTTGTCCGTCTCTTGAATTTGCTGCCAGGTGCACATCTTACGCCTTTTGTATTTTTCTAAATCTCAGTTATTCTTTTCCGAAATGTAGAAATGATCCGTAAGCACCCATCCAACGGGACTTCTCAGACCTTGGCAGCCTGGGTACTATGTGTTTGAAAAGGTGCTCGTCTTGAAAGCTGGAAGGACCGGGGTACAGGAGCAGCCTTCACCCGAGAGCGAGATTTATCTGAAGTGGTGCTTGGCGATCTTGTGTCACTGCCCCTGAACAGTTTGTTGATCTGTGTGTGTGTGTGTGTGTGTGTGTGTGTGTTTGTGTGCTTGTTACTTGTGGAAGAACTCGTCCTCTCTCTCTGCTTCGGTCTCCTCCTCGGCAGGTTTCAGCCGGAGAAGAAAGCGTCAGATTGCAGCTGGAGTCCACGTCCTTCTCAAGTGCAAATAAGGGAATATTTAGAGTTTTCCCTGTTCGCTTTTCTCAAATGTTACATTTCATGCTGGGTTAGCCTGTTATCGTTTTTTTAAATGTTATTTTTAAATTCTGAGAGCGTGCCAGGAGGCAGGTAGACGCTGGGTGTAAAATGTGGAGTGTTCACACCGTCCAGAAGTGCCCTGTCAAGGTACCCAGGAGAGGATTGTATCAGCACATCTCTGCGGCGCTGCGATTTCCACAGAGACGCGTGTTGCGTGGTACAGCCTGGGACCCTGGCCTCGGATGGGCGTCGGGCAGGACTGGCATAATATACCCATTGTTGTTGCTATAGATTATTAAACTGAACTCTTAAATGAAGAGTTTAGTTGAAATGTGAATAATTATTTAATGATAAAACATTGAGTGAGTGTGTGTGTGTGTGTGTGTGTGTGTGTGTGGCAATACGGGGGCCCTTGCTCTAGCTTGACCAAAATATCCGACAGACGGCATCACAGACTCGCTGTGCGCCCCACATTGCCCCTCCGTTCATCACACTACTTTTAGCGTTTGCTTGGATAATCCTGACACACACAGTAAATTATGAAATAAACATACTCTGAGGGCTTATTTTTCCACTTCGGCTGGTATGTTAAGAGGTCTTTTTTTATGTTGTGTCCAATATAGCCACAAAGAAGGCTAATTTACAGCACATCGGTGTGACTGCATTGCTTGTCAATGAGCCTTTTTAATTTAATGCAAATCCACAATCCTGTTAGAGGCGTGCACTCACTTGGTTTAACGCAGAACATGTCAGATTAACAGTAGATACCCTTTCAGGTCTGTTGCTGGTCTATGAGGATGAGTGTCCCTCGGCCCTGATGACTGGAGCCTAGTGTAGAGACTATACACACTCTGTACATCGCTGTGACTTATGGCTTATAATACTTGTACATGCTCAACTGTACTACTTTAATAAAGAGTCTGGTTGAATGTAAATGTAAGTTTGTTTCTTGTAATATAGCCTGTATTTGACTCTTGGTTCCTATTGTGTCCAAGTTTGTTTTTGTCCACGACTCGCAATTGATGGCATATATTTTTTTTTACTGAGATTTTAAACTGCTGTGGTTTCCAGTTCTGTTTTAAAGGTTTTATTAGACTATATTTACCCGTATCTGCAGATTGAATTTGCTGAAATGCCCTGGTTTCATTTCCCTCCATTTTGGAATCCTTTTCGATCATGATGACAGTGCAACCTGCAATCAATTAATTAAATCAGTCCAGTGAATGAGTCTGTTTTATTGAGATACTGTTTGTATAATGTTCTCTTTACCAGATACCAATCCGGCCGAGCCTTTCCCCTGTGTGCAGTGTGGACACAGTAAGTTAATGTTTAACTTGAGCATTGTCATTACAATCATATTGACTTCGGGAAAAGCACAAGTGGGAAGTCACGCTGTCTTTCATTTGTGGAAAACGATCCCAAGGGAGTGAGGTGCCTCTGTCCTGCACATTTAAACCCCTTTCACCTGCGCATCTACCGGAGCAGCCGGACACGCACCACGTCAGGTGAGAAAGGGTTAACAAATGTTGGTTGACCATTTAGTCTGCACAGATGTTTTTACTTGTGAAAGCCTTGTTTTATCTCAGTGTGTTGTATATCGTTTTCTTAGAGCATCCACGTTTCCGAAGAGAAAATATTAACTTCAATTAAACCGAATGTGAAAATAACATGGAGCGTTAGACCTACATAACTATTCTGATTGAACATCACAAAACATGTATGAATTGTAAACCATATTGAAATTTTTTTCTTCTAAAACAGAGCCATGAGAGATTTAAGATTACATTTTCACTGTTGAAGAGGTTTAATGTGTTTACAAAAGGGACTTTAACGTGCTTAACCGATTTTATACATATTTGCTGCTTCTGATCCTCCACAAATGCATTTGTTTTGCTCTGCTCTGTCTTTTGAACAGACTAACCAGCCTATTTCTGTACCATTTTCTCATTTGTATATAGCAAAGACTGATTTTAAAATTCAATTAGGCTAATTGGTTAATTATAGTTATTACTTTCAGTCGTGGAGTGTACAGGTGTGAATCATATTTGTTGTGATCATATTTATTATGAATAATAACTTATAATCGCAACTTCAAAGTTTACCTTTAAAAGATCGCAGTCAGCTGGTGCCATATTATAATAATTGGCGCACATGCCTTCCTATATATCCTCTCTCTCATTACTAATAGAATGGGATTTCCCCTATATTCATATTACAAAATCCCTTAAATCAGGGTCACAATCTCCTAACTTCCTATCCTAACCTAAGTTATGAAATCCTCTCTATCAACTGATCGAGTCTGAGCCCAGCAGGTTTGACTCGATTGTGAAGCAAAGAATATGATTTTGCGATATATCCAATATCACACTTCCTGTTCTACTTGTCCACTAAACTGCACCATCGTTATCATTGTAATGAGTTCTTATGTGGGAGCAAACAACGACTTGACAGTAATTCAGACGTTTAAACTTACTAACAAACTCCATAAAGAAATAAAGGTTGCAGTGTGATCCCTTATTACATCATAAGCTGATACCTATTTAAGATATGGCTTTCTTTTCAAACTCCAAGGTAAACACTCCTGCCCTAAACATTAGGACCGAACAAAATAAATCAACGACTTAAATCGTCCTGTGGTAAAGTCTAGTTTTAGACAAGAATAGGAAGAGCAACTAGAATTGAAAGCATGTGGAGATACTTTGTCTGCATTCTACACTACTTTTGCACAATTTATATTGGATGAGTAGTAATTTGTGTTGTAGTATGCGAGTTACTATAAGTGATAGTTTGTAGGTTAGTGCAAGTAGTAGTAGGGCTAGTAGAAAAAGAGACACAAAGAAGATGGTACAAGACAGCCACAAAGTGTCATACAGAAATGATACATTGCTTGGGGGAGCTAAAAAGTGTCCTACGCCACCAATCAAATCTCATACTGGATCACATGCAACCAAAAGATGTCATACGGGACTAAAAAGTGTCCCGAAAACGTGTGTTTGTGTGTGTGTTAGTGTCTGAGCGTCCCAGCTTCTGTTTTGCGAACAGACGCTATAAGACCTCCATCCCAGCAGAATGCAGTGAGGAAAAGCTCTGTGTGATTATTGCAGTTTGCAGTCACAATAGTCTGTTGCAGAAGGCCAGCGCTGTAGCAACAGATGGAGTCGAGGGTAAGCATTACTCTGTAGGTAAGCATTACTTCTGACAGTTATGTAATTATACTTTAAAATAAAGTCATTTGAGATCATTTCCATTGTTCTGTTGCAGTTTAAAGTCAGTAGAAACGGTGTTGCTAACAATACAGAAAACAGGGACAGGGATGCAGTTACCATCATGAATCCTGTGTGTTTGTGCCAACAGTGAAATGTATATTAATTCCTGAATGAAACCTAACAACGGTAGCTGCAAAATAGTTTGAAGGAGAATATGCATTACAAAAATTAAAGTTGTCCCATTAAAATAACGCTTTTGATAGATTTTGTTAAATAAAAACGTGAAATTGAAATATATATGCCCCCTGACCTTCCGAGTCTTTCATAAATCACAGCACACAATCAGAATAAATGAATCCCCATACTAGTTGATGAAAAACTATTATCTTTGTATAACTTTAAGAAATACTGGCCTGTGAGCATCAAATTGGAATCTGAACTGAACTTACTAATTTAATAATTGCATTTATTCCATTTTAGACATGGAATTAAAGGGATTTTGTTCAAATAAACCCACAGAGAGTTCTGCTGTAACTAAGGGCCAGGAAAGTTAAAGGTTAATGTGTCTTCTGCGCTTATTATGAAACGGTTTATACCTCACTTTACTGTGGGAATACTTTTTACAAAGGGTTTTATCTGCACTGTTACCTGGATCATTATACAGGAGTGTGATGTTATATGGGAAATTACACAAAGGGACACTTCTGGCACTCCTCAGACTCACGCTGGGTCTTGGCACACAGAGCACATCCTGCGGCTCCACCCACAGCCTCTCGCATTGACCAGCACTGCGGCGGCGCTTTCACAAAGCACACAAAGACAAGTGCGCCAATTGTAGGATTGAAATTCCACTGCTTTTAATTACAGTGGTGTGAAAGTCTCTTAGTCATTCCATCG
This sequence comes from Amia ocellicauda, assembly GCF_036373705.1. NCBI lineage: Eukaryota > Metazoa > Chordata > Actinopteri > Amiiformes > Amiidae > Amia > Amia ocellicauda. The sequence continues at coordinate 5,340,463 of NC_089855.1, forward strand.
CAGGCCGTCCTGTAGCCTGGATTCCAACCCGTTTTTCTGTTGTACGTGTTTTTAAGAACGACAGCCTCAGCATTTTTACATTTTCTGTTTTGTTTTGCTTTGCCTTGCGGTTTCTTTCAACAATCATAGTCAGACAAGCCCTTGAAAATAAAATGTTTATCTAAACCTGAAATAGGTATTTAAAAATGTGGGCACAAAATGGATTTAATTATATTCATCATGGTGCTCAGTGTAAATTAAAACTCAGTGGCTGTAGCTTGTCTTAGTCTTACATTGGGCTGTAAAAGACCTATTTGGTTCAGTCAGCCCTCCGTACTAAATTGCCCTCTCCTGCGGCGCCTCATTTGGGTTTCAATGGGATCACACTGGTGACTCCTCATAACTTATTGTCACCAGAGTTTTTACAACACAACCCAAGCACAATGTTTTATTCATACATGCAGCCGATTTCTGATGGGCAATGCTCCCTTGAGCTTACACTCAATACACCAGCATTAATTGTGCTTCTTGTGTTAGTTCTCTTCAGAGACCCTGGTGTGAGTCTCGCACTCCCAGTAAGATCTGTAAAAGAGCATGTGCAACAAACGAGTGGCCAGTTGGTCACCGCTAACCTTTAAACAGATTCATTCAAAAAGATGAGTTCAAATTAGTGTCAGGATTTCTATCTGTACTGTACTTTGAGCTACACGGTCTGAATCTTGAGAAAACAGGGGTGGGAAATGGTAAAAAGGTCATTCTCTGTCTCTTCTGATGTAAGGAAAGCCGGCCGAGCAGCTTTTAGTTACTAACAACAGAAATTCTCTGCTGTGTGGTTTAAGCACCTTCAGGTTTTGTTCACAGGATACCTGAGGCGCTCGTTAGCATGATTTTTCCTCGTCAGTTTGTTGACGCTGGTTGTTTGTGTTTCTCTTGTAACCCTCTCACTTTGGTGTTGTGTTTTTCTCCAAAGAATGCTTTGTTTGCTGGGTCTCCAGGAAACAGGAGGACAGGATGAATGAAACCCGCACGCTCTGAAAGGCGTGTGGCACTGCTGGGATGTTCAGTGTGGAGCCAGAGCGACTGCACGAGGATCCGGGCGCCGGCTTAAAGCAACACGCTCTGACAACCTTGCCGTTTGTGGAACACGCCGGGGACGGGGCAGAGGAGGAGGTTGTGCCCTCGGTGTCTGAACCCGCGGGGCAACGGACACGGCCTTGATATCTGAGAAGCCGCATTGCAGAGTCATCCCATGTCATGACATACCTGGCAAACACTGCCCACCTGCAGTTCTTCAGCTTCTGGTTGGGCGTGGTGGGGTGGATCCTGTCCGCCGTGGCCACCGGACTCATTGAATGGAGGGTTTGGTATGTGTCCGACACAACCGTCATCTCCTCCGGGGTGGCCTGGGTCGGCATCTGGAGGGTCTGTTTCTTCAGCGACGAACTGGTGTTGTCCGAGATGAGAGTGATGTACTGCCGGAGCATCAGCGTCTCGGATGGGTTCGCCCCTCCTGAGATCTTCACGGCCCAGGGACTCATGCTAGTGGCTGTGATCGCCGGAGCCTTGGGGAAGGCCTCCTCGGTGTACGCGTTGAGGAACGTTTACTTTGGCATCCAGGAGCCCAGACCCATCCGTGTGGCTTTCTCGCTGTCCGGCGCCCTGTTTGTGTTTGCCGGCGTGTGCATCTTGATTCCCATTGGCTGGAATTTGAACTCTGTCCTTCAGAACAAAACCATACACTTTCCTCTTGACTTCCATATGCCCTCTTCTCCCATGAAACAGGAGCCCGGGGCAGCCATCGGGGTTGGCATAGCTGCCTTGGTGCTGTTGATTTTAAGTGGGCTGCTTTTTTACGTCTACGAGTTCCCGGAGAAGAAGCTAGCCAGTGTCCAGCCCTTCTACAAAAGTACGGAAGACGCTGATGTTTTAAGTCTGAGATCTTCCTTTTCCTCCAGGCCCATATCGGCTGTTAGCAGAGACTTATGGCCTTCCTGTCACTCAGTGGACAATCCAGCTTTCCAGTCACAGGAGCATTTATACAGTTAACTTAAGTTTGGTGCTGATGCACAAAACAGAGCTGCACTATTTTTTTTTATTTACGTTTTATTTAAATTTAAGAAATTTTGTACGGTGTGTAATTGCTAAAAAGTGGGAATGCAAAGTACATCACTCCTAGTAAAAGCAACCGATGAAACCGCATGTTGTCTCGTAGGGTTGTGACTGCGCACTGTCAGGTATATGTTCCAAACTGTAACACACATGTTTGGAGAATTGATTGTGTACGTGGGCTTTACATCCCAGACAGGATTGCACCAGCAGATTTCTTTCTATTGCAATGTTTAAAATGGTCTGTTCCCTGCTAGCAAAACTTACTTACTCTGGGAATGTGATAGGCAGGGTCTCATTTCATTCACATTGTCTATATTTCTAGACTTTCTAGTTACACATTGATTTACAATCCTTTCCTCCGTCTGGACCTGTAATATTGTTGCTTGAAATCTGAGATTACAAAGGCACAGCAGCGTCTGTGTGCATGTTTTCAGTGAGGTGCACCATCTCTGCCAGTGAGTGTGATCGCAGAGCAGTGCATTCCCCTGTGGGACGCTGCTAATTGAGAAGGTGTGCCACTCAACTCCTCCGGGGGCCGTACATGGGACAACATTGACGTGAGTCATTGTCTGGAGACTGCAGGATTCAATGGCGTGATTATTTAATTCACCATGGAAAGTTGCAGAACTATCTAATGGCTTGGGTCCCATTCCACCCACTTATTTGCTTATTTGCATGATTAGAGGTGGTCCCAAAAACATACATGAGAACCGCAGGTGGGAGAGCATTTAGTTATAGGTCCCAAAACTGTGGAATGATCTTCCATTTTATGTAAGAGATCATGGCTGAAGACTCATATTTTTAGTGTCTGTTTTTCTAGTCACCACTACCCACAGTGCCGCTGGTGTGCCATGGACATGCTATGTACAATATATTCTTTCATCTCCTGCATTTTATTATCAGTAGCATAGCACAATTTTCTCTCTTTGTCTTCCATCCAAGGGGCTGAGCAGGCATCCTGTCCAGTCCTTCTCTTTGTTCTGATTCAGAAAGTGTTTAGCAGAAGATGTAAATTTCCAGTTACAGTCACACAATACCATGCACATGTATATATATCCCAGAACATTTCTATTTACTGGTGTTATTACTGAATGTTCACTGTACATCCTCAATCACAGAAATGTTTAGTGATGTTTAAGTGAGCAATAAAATCCAATAAAGCTTTTATAAATGCTGTATCTTTACTGTGCCTCCTTCTTTGCCAGTAATGAGAGCAATAAACCAGAATTCCTGGAGGCAGTGCCTTGCATCACTCAACAGAAGGACATTTATACGGTTTACTTGAAGATTGTCCGCTCTGACCTCAGTCATCGATAATCTCGAGACTGATGTGCATCTACACCGAGCTTTGTTTGTTTCCCAAATACCTATTTCGAGATTGTTTACAAATTAGTCCAGTTCTGATGAAAGGCTTAAATGATGATTTTGATTTGAAAAATACAATCAGGGCGTAACAGTTGCTTCCCTTGCTTGATAAATATCGTCTGGGTCCCAAGGAAGCCATTAACCAAAAGCTTAAATATTTCCAGCAATGACCATAATGAACAACACTATAAATGTCCCCTTCACATCTACAGTGAAGGAAAAAAGTATTTGATCCCCTGCTGATTTTGTACGTTTGCCCACTGACAAAGAAATGATCAGTCTATAATTTTAATGGTTGGTGTATTTTAACAGTGAGAGACAGAATAACAACAAAAAAATCCAGAAAAACGCATTTCAAAAAGTTATAAATTGATTTGCATGTTAATGAGGGAAATAAGTATTTGACCCCTTCGACTTAGTACTTGGTGGCAAAACCCTTGTTGGCAATCACAGAGGTCAGACGTTTCTTGTAGTTGGCCACCAGGTTTGCACACATCTCAGGAGGGATTTTGTCCCACTCCTCTTTGCAGATCCTCTCCAAGTCATTAAGGTTTCGAGGCTGACGTTTGGCAACTCGAACCTTCAGCTCCCTCCACAGATTTTCTATGGGATTAAGGTCTGGAGACTGGCTAGGCCACTCCAGGACCTTAATGTGCTTCTTCTTGAGCCACTCCTTTGTTGCCTTGGCTGTGTGTTTTGGGTCATTGTCATGCTGGAATACCCATCCACGACCCATTTTCAATGCCCTGGCTGAGGGAAGGAGGTTCTCACCCAAGATTTGACGGTACATGGCCCCGTCCATCGTCCCTTTGATGCGGTGCAGTTGTCCTGTCCCCTTAGCAGAAGAACACCCCCAAAACATAATGTTTCCACCTCCATGTTTGACGGTGGGGATGGTGTTCTTGGTTCATTCCTCCTCCTCCAAACACGGCGAGTTGAGTTGATGCCAAAGAGCTTGATTTTGGTCTCATCTGACCACAACACTTTCACCCAGTTCTCCTCTGAATCATTCAGATGTTAGCAAACTTCAGACGGGCCTGTACATGTGCTTTCTTGAGCAGGGGGACCTTGCGGGCAATGCAGGATTTCAGTCCTTCACGGCGTAGTGTGTTACCAATTGTTTTCTTGGCGACTATGGTCCCAACTGCCTTGAGATCATGACCAAGATCCTCCCGTGTAGTTCTGGGCTGATTCCTCACCGTTCTCATGATCATTGAAACTCCACGAGGTGAGATCTTGCATGGAGCCCCAGACCGAGGGAGACTGACAGTTATTTTGTGTTTCTTCCATTTGCGAATAATCCCACCAACTGTTGTCACCTTCTCACCAAGCTGCTTGGCGATGGTCTTGTAGCCCATTCCAGCCTTGTGTAGGTCTACAATCTTGTCCCTGACATCCTTGGACAGCTCTTTGGTCTTGGCCATGGTGGAGAGTTTGGAATCTGATTGATTGATTGCTTCTGTGGACAGGTGTCTTTTATACAGGTAACGAGCTGAGATTAGGAGCACTCCCTTTAAGAGAGTCTCAGCTCGTTACCTGTATAAAAGACACCTGGGAGCCAGACATCTTGCTGATTGATAGGGGATCAAATACTTATTTCCCTCATTAACATGCAAATCAATTTATAACTTTTTTGAAATGCGTTTTTCTGGATTTTTTTGTTGTTATTCTGTCTCTCACTGTTAAAATACACCAACCATTAAAATTATAGACTGATCATTTCTTTGTCAGTGGGCAAACGTACAAAATCAGCAGGGGATCAAATACTTTTTTCCCTCACTGTAAGTGGTTTTGTGTTTTGGAGTTATACTTGTGTGAACTTGCATAATAGCTTCAACAGAAAACATTTGACTGTTATACTGTGGTGTATTATAGCAAAGCCCACAATCACACTGACTACAGTACGGAGGTCTTTTATACAATTCAAACTGTACACTGGGCTTTTAAAAATACACTTTGTGTTCGTTTTGGTAATTGGAGTCTACACGATTTCATGGGGACCAAAAAGCAAGTCCTACACTGGCCTTGACACCAGGGAATAGCTGGACGTGTGCAGGAGGTCTGGCTGGCTAAAGCTCAGTTGTGTCTTGTTCACTATTGTCCAGTTGCTTGGAAGCGGTGTCCTTTGAGATACCCTGCACGAGGAGCAGAAATATGCCGACCATCGAAATGCAAAGCACAGCCTATCACCTACAGTCTCTGACACCGATGGGAGGAGAAATCTTGGCTAAACAGTGGGTGAAAAATGTCAGCATAAAAAGATTGGATTCCTTAACCATATGGTTTTTGAAAAGCAGTGTTATGGACACATTTAAGGTGCAGGGGTACATTTTGGTATCCTTTTATATATCTGCTGCTTGCTGAAATGTATTTTCGTCCGATATGCAACACACATCACAAAACTAAATTGGGACAATGGTGAGAAGATGCAAGAACTCCCTATAGAGCTGTGCAGATGTGTCCTGGCGGTTGATCTCCAGCTCTTCTGTGAAGCCATAACTGTCTGAAACCCTGCCTGAGGGTACTGAGCTTTTTAAAAAACAGCATGGCATACAATGAACAGCCATAAATGATTTCTTGATGATGCCAGCTTTTTTTCAACTTAATAAGCTTTATATAACCATACCCACCCATTCTGAGCTTCCTGTGTTGGTGCCGATAAGCGTCAGTTACATAAAAATGAAGATTGTATAACCTCCTCACCCCCAGGATAACACTGAATTTGTCTTTAGTTTCCCTGTTGTAGCAGTGATCATTTATGTTAACAGTAAACAGTTCAGTAACAAATTGAAATTGCCCTGCTATCATAAGTATCTTTATTGATCATATAATCTGTTGTCTTTTACATTTTAGTTTCAAATTAGCATGTAAAGCAACACACATTTAAATAGTGAATATCGGTCACCAAACGCAAATTACTACACACATGGTCGTTTCTTCGTAAAATAAAAACAAATCAGAGGAAAAAAGTCACCGTAGTTATGGATTGGAATTTGCCCTTATTTGCATGTCAAACATGATGGATTGTTACAAATTGTCTGGTTTATTGTGATTTCACACATATTTACTGCAACACTGACAATCAGAGCCTTGGGCTGATACATATGGAGGACAATTTGTGCCAAAATTAAAAAATAAAGAAATAGAACAATAAATACATATTTAAATAAAGAAATAAACACTAACAAAAATATAAATAGGGCCTATAAAAATAAATCGTATACATACATTTATTTATTTACATCTATTAATTTATTTTGTTATTTATTTATATATATATTTTTAATGTTGGCACAGTCTTCACCCATGTATTTCTTACTCGCGTCAATCATTCTCGATGGGCAGGACAAGATCTACTCACTTTGCCTGGTGTTGATGCTGACAGGCGTGTGGTCAACACCAGTTACCTCTCTGTATTTGTATTTATGTATGTATTTCGTTATTTATTTATATATTTATTTCGTATTGTATTTATATATTTAAAATTTTTGCAAGATTATCCTCCATGGATTCCACAGAACCTCAAGCTCTCCTGCCCAATGGGACTTTTTCTGACACATAGCGGGGGGACGCTATTAACTTTGTTTTAATATTATTTTACCTTATGTTTGAGTGTGTTAGTACTTTTCAGAAAACAAATCCCATGCAATTTATTTTTTATGCATCATATTCCTCTTAACCTCAATTTGTCAGTAAATGCGAAAATCAGGAAGCACTGGCCATGTTTTATTTTATTTAAGTGCCTTAAAGTTTCCATATTGCATTGCGAAGTTGACTACGGAAAGCCAAGTGTATTGCAAAACAGTTTTGTGCAACTATTTTAATGAGGTGTCTATTGCTAGTCTAACTTACAAATAGACTGAGCAGACACTTTAGTCTGTGCTTGTGCCGCATGGAGCTAATGGCAGCAGGCTGGTGGTGGCAAGCACTCGGCCGGGGCATTAATGGGTTAATTGTCACCAGGGGGAGAACAGTAGCCCAACTGGAGGCACTCAGCTCTGCCTTCACTTAGGTCAGCATTGTAAACGGGGGTGCTGCCCACGAACAAAAGGCATTGTTCTCCGCAGCGCAGCCCTTTGTCCGAGCTGAATTCATTCAGTAGATTTGTGATCTAATCGTTATTCATTCAGAAAGACAGGAGTGCAGTCCTCCAGGCTGACGAGAGAGTAGTACTACGACTCGAGCAAGAGGGGTGAGGCCGAGGGAACTTCGTTAGTGAGGTTGTTTGTGACTTTTACATGACCTATATTAGTCTATATGAACATTAGGTTCCTCAATGAAAGAGCACAGCGAGCATTGTTCATGAATATCAAGGAGCTTCTCCATTCGTTTTAGACTGGCGAGGTCTGGCGAGTATGTTTATTAGGCTCAGCAGGACCAATCGGCTGGTTTCCTGGACAATTGTATGACTGGGCATTGCCTACTATAAGGTGTTGCATTGCCAGAGCATTTGTTTACATGGGTTTCCAGGCCAGCTCTTATTACAGACACTTGTCACAGAATACATCAGAAGAGCCGATCTCACTGTACGAAGAGGACCATAAATCATACACGGTCAAATACCTGTCTCCAGCACTCTTCAATTCTCCCAAGAAGACCTTAGAGAACCAATAACAGCCTTTACTGCTTATTTTATTTAAGTACCTAATGAGTAAATTGTAAAGCATCTACAACAGGCATTGAAAACAAGCTGAACACTGACAAAATGCGTTCTCGTTTTTTGAGTTCTCATCATTTTCTGTCTTGCTTTTAATTTATTTATTTGTATTCAGGATATATCTTATTATACAAGACTTTTAATTGAAACCTTTGGTTCAGAGACGCCAAGATTTATAACAAATAACTTTAGCTACTTGGTGTACTGTTTTAATAAAAACTGCATCAGCACAAATGTTCTTAAAACCAGGCAGCTACAAACATATTTGGTTTATTTCTTTCAAACTATTTAACATTCGAGTGAGCACAGTAATCAACCAAGAAATCACGTAGACAGGGATATTAAAATCCAAACAATGAGACAACATTAATTTCAGCACAGCCAAATTAATATTAGTTTTATTAGTGCCATTATCTCGCCCACTCCTCTCTATCATCTGTTGCCCTGAATCCTGCAAATCATTAAAACTGGACTGCATGTTTCAAACCATGTTTTTAATCTTGAATGTCTTTTTAAATATGCCTGGAAATATAAAGATAATAGTGGTGGAGTGCCAGGTCAAATGAATTTAAAGATCCCTGGATTAATGCAAGTGTCACTGCCCTCCATCTTTACAATAAACATATATGCTTAAGAGTTGATAAGAAGGCACATTAGCAGAAGGTCTTGATAAGTGCTGATACCTAAAGGCAATCTTTGCCTTCATATTGCTAAACACATAATACCAGTACAAACACTACTGACCCTATTGAAAGTCTTAATCATCTTATTTTTACCCTGAAAGCAAACGCTAACCCTAGTCTGCGGCATTTATTCTGACGCAAAATGCGACTGTGGTTAGAGTTACATAACCCAGACGACTTTGAATCCCCTTGGTGACAGCGTTGTGTTTTTACTGGCTAGACTTAGACGGGATTAAGGCAGATAGCTTTTTATTTTGGTGCTGTCCAGGGTTGTGGTTCTGGCTATTGTTAGGGCTCAACTTCTCTGCAACAACAGCCTTAACCAACATTAAGAATTTGCAACTACGCCTAATCCCACAGTTTATCACATTTAAGTTTTCCCAGTCGAAACACAACCCTACCCAATCTTCTCTACGTGAAATCACATTATTGTAACCACCGTTCATGTGTCCACTCATAATGGCCAGTTAGCTTTGAAACCAATGTATTGAATTGTTAGTATAATTTTGTGTCAATAAAAATGAACACACAAGGCATCTGCCAATTTTCTGAGTCAGGGCTCTGGTTTATTGCTCTTGATGACAAGCTGAATGAAGGGAAAACAATTGAGGTAATTAGAGCTATTGGAAAACAACCTGAGTGCTCTTCGGTGGGTACAGGTTTGTGGACACAGGTCGGCACGCTCTGCAGTTCTTTTGAATGCAGATTGTTATCGACGATTGGGAAAGACTTGTACACCTGCTCTTGCCTCGAAAAGGAGTAACAATGTGACAAAGCATTTTAAAGGTGGTAGTTCTAATAAATAAGAAACATAAGAAAGTTTACAAACGAGTTAAAAACCAAAGTTGACCCACATTTGACAACAGATCCAAAGCTTGTTGTTCTGTTCGTTACCCAATTTACATCCTATTTAAATCAATTAGTCTTGATAATGGTATAGCATGCAAACTATTTTTAAGGTTAGTAGGCACTTTGCAGCTTTAAAAGAAAGGATCTCAGTGCTTTCAAAGTGATGGACACTTTCTCTGTGATTCCTTTTTGAGCGAGTCACTTTTCATGAATGGGTTAAGATGGCCAGAGACAGAAATAGTCAGTGAGAGCTGGACTTGCCCTTCCTGGTACACAAACACTTCATCAGCACGCTGATTGAAGGCTGTGCAAGAGATGGTAGGTGCCTTTTACCCGTGCCCCACACTTCTTCAGCTTGGCAGTGCTGTTGCAGACTTCGCAAAATAGCAGTACATTATGTCTGCCCTTTATAATTTGGGTCAGGCTGGAGCCAAATGGTACCTGGAGAGTACGTTCCTCGCTGTGCTGGTGTGCAGGGTCGGTGGGAATGGCCTGCCAGGGAGAGGAGTGAAGGAACACCTGGTGAAAACAGAATTCCCTTGGGGAAATGTGTTTCAGCGAATGTTGGCTGTACTTTGGGTCGTGGCGGGTGGACCTGGGACTGGACATGCTCAGTGGCAATGATTGGATCAAGGTTTTGAAGAAGGAGGGGATAAATCATCCCCAGTGAGAAGGCTGTCCGCACCCACACGTGTAGCCAATGTGAAAATGTGCGAAGACTATTTAGATTAGATTAGTATTCATCTTGTTAATCTTGAAACTGTGAATGCTTTAAATCAAATTTGGTGCAGCCATAAGACTATTTCTTAACCCACAAGTGGTCAAGGTGGGAACGGAAAAGGTAGATCTCTGTTGTTGGTAGAATATATTTGAGATTTGATTCCCTATACAAGTGAGATGTAAATACACGTCTCCTTTCACTATGAGAGGTGTTGTCTATTCATTTTCATACAGGAAGATACATTATCACATGACTTTGACCCTCGAGCCTTTCTGTCTTCCCTGTCAACGGTCAGTAAGTTAGGGAGTGAGCATTACTCCTTTTTCTCTTTTCCACGGAGCAATTGAAAATGCTACAGGAACCGTTGACACATCTGTCTGGATTAGAAAGAATTATTATATATTATTATATATTATGTTTTTATAATTATTATAATCTTCATATCAAGGTTTATTTTGCCCTGGTGTTCACGGATATTTCCTCTGAAGTAAGAGGCTTGAGAAGGGTCTATGACATTGCCTGAAAAGATGAGAACCATTTTGAAATCAGCTGCAGTCAGGAAAACATTTTTTTTAAAGGGCAAACAGGGAACAGCACTCAGTTTATTTCCTGTAATTTCCTGTAATTTCCTCAGGAAACGGGCAGTTTTTGTTCGCCTAATGAACCAAACACTAAATACCACATAGGTACAAAATTATATCGGGAGATTTAAGACAGATATGATTCCTTTGCGGGAAAAAAGAAAAAATCCAAATCAAATGTACAGATACCTGCTATAACAAGCTGTAAAATAATTATGAACACAAATGAATAAGTAGTTCAATAAAAGGAATCATTCATATTGCCTTGCTTATGCTTAATATTTATGATTTGATGTAGTATGTAATAATTACAATATTTAATTAAATCTCTAGATGTATATTTAGAAAAAAGCATTTAAAGCAAAAAACAAAGTTCGTGTACATAAAGTTCATGCTATATATTTCATAAATACAAAATACACATGACTTCATTTCAAGTCCAGGGTAGAGACTCATTTTTGATAAGTTCAGCCGTAGAGTGGCACAAATAACATCCACATCTGTAAAACACGGAATGGATGAGATTTGAAGCTGATTTTTACTCTTAAATCTCTGAGGTTTGCTGAAGAATTGAAATCACACCTGACCTATTAACCTGTTAATAAAGACAACAGACAGACATTTTCTTTTACATAGAAACTTTATTTAATTTTTGAATAATGGAAATTTACAGCCAGCCAAAACTGGATATTTGGACACATATACTGTATACTGCAACATATGAAGTATATTTATATATATATAATCATCATCATCAGCCTATATTGATCCATCGCTGGTTGTCTTATGTCATGCCTGCAAAAGTTATTATTTCATCTTCCTATCTTCTATCTGGTCTTCTACCAGGTCTTTTTTCATCTTTTGGGATCCATTCGATAGCCTCCTTCGTCCATCTTTGATATATATATATATATATATATACATACACATACACATATAAAGACAAGATCATAGCAATTTAACTCATATATGTATTATATACTAGCTATTGTCCTCATTAAAGGATATGAGATTGTTCAGTTTCGTATACACTGATACATGCATGTGCAACTCCGAGGGAGAACCTCCCACTGTAACTAATAAGATTGAAAGATTAGCATATAATGAAATAATGAGTTCATTGTGAGAAACAACAGAGGAGTCTTTCAGAGGGCAGCCGGGGCACGGACCCTCGGATGGGCAGCCTCTCGGACCGGCGCACAGTGCGGAGGAACGGAGGCCCGGAGACCGGATCACCATCACCGCAACGGCCGCTTATTGTTTTTGGAAACAGTTTTAATATTTTCACTCCTTGACCCCCGTGAACTTGTGTAATTATCAAAGAGCGCGAGCTGCTGGGCAATCTGTTTCACATTCTTCCCAATACGTGTCGTTCATTAAAGCATTCATTAAACACAGCTTAGCTCTGGACCCCACAGCGAAGTCAGTATGAATGTTTTTCAAACACCCTTTCCAGCAGAATAGATCTGCGAAACCAAGGTTAGATTATATTTTCATACTGAATGCACTTTTCCAAGCCACTGTCTTGCATCTCTGTGAAACATATTGGTGGGACGCTGAAGCGCCAGACATTGCCCAAACTGTGCTGTGAAATTATACAGCTTGATTGTGCCCTCTCGGAGTACAGGTACTCTTTAAATGAAAACCATCAAACACCACTGAACTCAGAAAGTGCATCTTTGTGACTCACTCAGTTTAACTGTCTTTTCTTTCTCACTGGCTACTGTTTGCTTTTATTTGTTTAGATGGAAAATATCAAATTTTGCAAATACTGAATTGAAAAAGATACAAACAAACAAAAGAAGAAAAGCATTTCTAAACAGGTGGCAAGCAGGTGGGCAGCATCTGTTGTCCTAAGCACTGGGCACTACACACATCACTTGAGTTTCTGAGCCGGAGGAGAAGAGAGAGGGAACAAAGACAGGCTGTGTGGGGGCTGATTTATCTGAGAACATTTTGTAATTGTACCTGCTACACTGCACCCCCGCCTGCTTGACCGAAGCTTGACGGGTCTGTACGCTCTCTCATGTGACGGGCACATTGTTTGCTCCTTCTCGCTTACAAAAACATACACTTCGGTTTTATACCTAATAATACTTATACTGAATTTGACATTTGCAGATTTGATATCCTGACAGTTCCCCACCGCCAAGTTGGATGGATTTGACTATGTTAATATGCCTTTGGATTTTGTGTGTTATAATTAATATTGCTTTCTGTGTTTAAGACAGATGACCCTAGTTACATAACTTGGAGAAAGTAATCTGTTAAGTGCATGATAATGATAATGATAATAATAATAATAATAATAATAATAATAATAATAATAATAATAATAATAATAATATCTTTGCAGTTCTTAATTGGTTTTCATTCTAAGTAATCAATATATATGTTTTTTGGTTTTTAACTTCTCTTAATCTTAAATGCAACCCATAAAAAGTGAACATATGCATAGATCTAGCTTTTCCTCTTCATTTGTACACTGAATTACCTTTATTTAATTGTGCCCTCTTGTCATCTGTTTAAACCGTGCGTTAATAAACGGGACTAAGATACCATGAACGTCCTGGGAGACGTAAATAACAGCCTGCGTGATAATACAGTCTCAAAGCATTTCTCATGGTGTTGTTGTAGTCAAGTATAGAAAGCACAGTGGGGTCGAGTTAAGCAGATCACATTGACAGCTTTAAATCGGTGCCACGGGCAGAGGAACCTGGTGGCAGAAGTCTTTTGTCTAATTAACTGCTATAATGCACAGTCCAGTTAAGTTCACTGTCTTTCATCCTGCCCATTGTACAGCGAGCTCCTGAAATCCAGGTCAATGTTTACTGCATGACTACACTGCGAATATGTGCATCTTCTCTGCTAGAGAAAGGTGTTAAAGAATTAAACAGATGGTTTTGATGCGGGAGGGAGGGTTTTATAGGATCCTTCTGCTCAGAGATGGTTTAAAAAATTACAGAATTAAACACTTTTGATAAAGACGCCTACATTGACAATTGACAGCGTCTCTCCCTGCCCTGTGACATAAGAAGTGATAGAGCAACAGTCAAACACATCTCAATGTTGTCAGATATATAACTATAGTCACACAATAGCCAAGTTTACATACAAATATATATCCTCAACATTTGAATTGGCTTGTCGAAGTCAAAATGAGAAATTCTTTATAAGCAGAAGATTGGATTCATCACATCGATCAGTACAGTTTGTCTTTGGATCCTGTTTGAAAAGGACATTTTGGTTAGCTTGGCTGCAAACATTGTAGAGAATTTTCAATCCACTACACCTGGAACCAACTTCTCTGTGTCTGTGTGAAATGAAGTGAGGAGAAAACCCTGAATTGACAGAAAAACATAACCCTGCTGATTCTGAGGTACAAAAAGAAAAGAAAAAGAGAGTAGAAGCAGCAGCAGCAGCATTGTGCACAGATTTGATCCTCAGTCTAAAACAACTCAGTTGAAACCAGTCACAACTCTCAGTCTATTGTGGCTCCAGATGCGACTAACAAAAGCAAGTATAAGTCAAGTGTAGTCTCGGTGAAGGCACCACAGTGATTTAGTTAAAGCATGTAAAAAGCCTGGAAGAGAGAGCAGCGATTCATCTCTAGAAAGAGAGTGAGCGAGAGAGGGAGAGAGAGAGAGATGTGGAGAGATTTCAGCTGCTTGAACTCTCCTCAAAGGCTCTCAGGGAGCAGTGTATCCCTGCCTCTCAGACGTACTCCGTCTTCTTCCTGCTCGAGGCATCCAAAGCGGTGACCTTCGGCGGGCCCCGGGGGTACGCGCCCCCTGCCTCCTGGCGGAAACACAGGTGGGAACAGACCAGCAGGACCCCCGCCACGATGTGCAGGAACCCGGCGGTCCAGCCACAGAACAGGGCGTCCCCGAACTCCCAGCGGGGCACGATATCGGGGACCGACTCATCCCAGAACTTGAGCACCGCCAAGTGTGCCATGTAGGACACGGGGACCAGGCAGGTGACTCCTGCCAGGCAGGAGAAGACCCCCCCCATGACCTTCAGGATCCTCTTGGACCTCTGGCCTTCAACACCGTTGCAGCTGTTCACCAGGTAGAGTCCGGGAATGGGCAGCAGCACCCCCAGTATGCCCACAACCATGGTCACGCACATGAGGATCCGTGCAAGTCTGATGTTTGGGTTGAGGCCTAGCATGCTGTCATACGCCCTGCACTCTGTACCCCCCAGGTCCTGGACCACGCAGGTTTCCCACAAGCCGAGCTGGTAGCTCTCCGTCTGCAGCAGGTCGGTGGACAGAGTCAGCCACTGGGGCATGATGGTGGTGGCCAACGAGCAGAGCCAAGCCACGATGGAGAAAAACATCCCCAGCATTTCAGCGACACACATCCCCGGATCCATTGTGCCTGAGCGTTGTGCTCTCGCCCTGCTCTGCCCTGAGAGGCTGCCTACTGAGTGAGCTCCTATCAGCGCCCCGCAGCCCAGCAGCTCCTGTTATGGTACAATTTCCAAAGAACACCGGCCAATTAGTGCTAAGTACTTCCGCAGGGCTGAGAACGCTTCTTCAGAAACTGCTCCCTCTCCAAAACCAGAAAAAAAGAAAAGAGCACACATCATCTGTGAATGAAAGAACTCCGGCTTCTTGACATCGTGCCCTCCCTTCTCCTCCACTGCAGCAGAGCAGGGGACGGCAAGACCGCGGAGACAGCGCACACAAAGACCGCTCACAGCCCTGCCAGCCTCTGAGCCGCTGGCCACATGGGATGCTATTAAAACGTAGACAGGATGTTATTAAAATGCAGGTCTTTATAATTTGGGGCGTGCAGGGCCGTCGTCTTTAGACCATCCATCCTTCTTTTGCCTTTTTCTTTCTGAGGTGTAATGACGGGTCGCGACGCTTACTCAATGCTGAAGAGAGGTAAATAAAATCAGAAATGATGGGAAAGGAACTTAAACAAGCCTGACTGCCCTATAATTAAAAGAAATGCTGGCTGGCAAGCAGGAGATAAGCCCAGCAAACCCCAGGCTGCCAGCGCTGCTTCTGAATGTGCGAATGCCAAATGTGCAATGTGCATCTCACCTTGCAGTCTGCAGAGCTTTTCACTGAGAACTGATTACATTTGTCCTTTTGTAGACTAATCCTTTAAACAAAGTCAATGTGGGCCATTTTGTTTCCCTTCTAAATATATAAAGGCAACCATGTTTTTTTCCTATAGAAATCAAAGTTAGCTCAATCTTTCAAGACATGTTTAAAGGAAAGTAGTTGCTTTCTCATTGTATTTTTATTTTCCACAGAAAAACTCAGATTTAACTCATAAATGGATGGATCTGATTTAATTTTAACTCATGCTTTAACACAGTGTTCTAATCCATACTTTAAAATATGCCAAATATTGTGTATTGCTCATAGTTTGCAAATTGAAAAGAAGACTTTACCCGCTTAAAATCAGAACTGGATTACATATCTCATAAGAAACAGAAAGTCTTACGCAACCAGTGAATTACAAGGGTAAGTGCTGGATATCTTTGTGTTCATGGTCCTGGGAGTTCTCTTTTTTGGGAAAATTCGGAATAGAATATTCACCTCGAGGTATTTCCTTTGAGCAATTTGAAATCATTGATTTGTGAATCATTTGACTCATTCAGAAAAAAAGTCCTCAAAGTTAAAAATAGCCAGTTAAATTTTCATAGAATAGTATTTGAATAGCTTTATTAGTATTTATAGTTTTATTTGTTATAGTTCTTCAATTAAAACATCTATCTATATACCTAATCTGATTAAATGTAATGAAAATGTGTACAGATTTTTTAAATACTTATAATAATTTATTTACACAAATTAAAACAATTAAAAAATAAATTCAAAGGTTTATCAAGGATAATGCAAAAATAGTTATGTTCTTATTAATCTTGTGAATAAATGCTTTTGGAGAGTTGTCCTGTTAATTCTGTGTATTGTTTGTAGGCTTTCTTTGTTGCTACTTTAATTTTAAAATTGTTTCATTTCTTCATTTGTGAATAAACATTTTACTACAACACTTTTTTATTTATTTACTTTGAGTGGTGCAAGACTTCTTGTAGTATAAAGATTACAAATGCATGTTAGTGGAAAGCCCGTCTGGAAACAAAGCCTTTTACTGTGTCCGCCGCGGTCATGATGTATGCGATATGGAGGCTGGGGTCTGTGACAGTAGGAGGGTGAAAGAGGGGCAAACGCTGCGGAGAAATATGTTCTGCAGACACACACATGACACGAAACCTCCTCCGAGCCTCGAACATCTCCCACACCGGGCAACACAATGCTCGGCTGACCCTGACTGGAGAAGCTCCTCGGCCGGTTTGCCCACGCTGGCATCACGGCAGCTGGGTCTGTCACTTTATGGGAATGAGAGTCCCTTCAGGAAATAAACACCACAGTGAGTCACACGGACAGCAGAGATACGGTAAATCAAACACATAGACGATAAGATTTACTTGCAAAGTTCCTTTTTATTGCCCTCATACCTCCTGTGTAAAATCTCATGTTTTACTGGCAGTGGCAGACTTTTATAACTATTGACTTTGCTGTGGGGGGAAAATAAATAAATAAACACAATTAAAGGAAATCTCAAGCTGTTCTCATCTCTTCTCTTGCAAAATATAAAGAGATCAATGTATTGCAGTAGGCTTGACCTTCCCTAAAACATTAGTTGTTTGCAACTCAGTGTACAAGCTTCTGTTATTGTGTCAGAGGAGGAAATACATATTGTTCAACGGTGTTGGAAATGAAATGGAAAAATAAACACATCACACCCTGTTTTAAAGTAAAGGCACCATCATGCACAAGTATCTAACTGCCTGTACCCAATTAAACAGGGAAGATGTTTGAATTTGTTAAAACGGTCGGCTATGTGCAGGGATCAAAACAAAAGGCCCATTAGATGAAAATGTGCCAATGCCCAAGCAGCAACCATTCAATTTACATACCATCTTCTGAGATTACAGTATTTAATTCAGGCAGAGCCATTGTAAACACTGGTTTTACAGCCAGGTAGCTAATGTTTGCACACTGATATTATAAGGAGCGTTCGGACCTGTCAGGTTCAGTCGTAATTCGGTTGCCTGTAATGTGTGTGTAGAGCAGACAAGTCAGAACTTCAAAAGCAGACGTTAACCACTACCATGTACAAGATCAATTTAAAACACATTTAAATCTGGTTAACTGGGTATTTGAAACAATGCCATTATCAGTCTCAATTTTCCATCACCTGACAAGTTAAGCTTTTTCAATAGAGTTCCTGCCACACATTCATCCTCACCATTTCACTGTTTCTATAGCTATATCTGTATCTACATAAATAATGCATGCCATATAAGATATAGAGAGACAGCGTTCAGTAATTCTTGTCCTGATAAAACTATAAATTATATTTCTTTCAAAGTACAGGAGGAAAACTCACAGCTGTTGTGTTAGGTACAGTCACAAAAGAAACACCTTCAAACTTTCATAACACTTGAATCTGAAAAAGATGATAGTATGGACAGATACTATAAATCTATGGGTCACATTCTCATTTTTAATCAAAGTACTCTCCCATGACGTGTCCTAAATGTATCGAAGTTATTAACCTGTTGTTGATTTTTCCCTTGCGTTGTCTTTATGTCACCACAGGGGGGCTGCAGAGTACATTTCTTAAAAACATTGCTATGTGAAAAACACACACTGTATTATACCGGCACTATATTGTCTACAGATACTGAACATTTCATAAATACAATTGATATCATAACTTATTTTGTCTCTTTTTTTCTTTACACAACAATTGAATAGATGTATAATGTTAATCCAAAACTGCTTCATTCGATTCAGAAACTGGGTGAATCTGCAAGTAGATTTTGAAGCTGGTGGGGACAAAACTGTTTTGTTAAAGTGGAAAAATACCCAGAGAGTTTTCCTGGCGCAGGTGAGTGGCCCTCGCTCTGCTGCCTGATGCCTCTCAGTAACCCTGGCCATATCTCTCACAGCTTTCCGGGACGGGCATGCTCAGTGCATTCACACCCCGGCAATTGCAGGAACCTTTCAACTCCATTAACCGGAACACTCAGAAAGCCTCTCCACTCCACTTATAAATGTAATGCACCTTGACCTTGACAAAAACACACACTTGATGGGAAAACAGAGATTCCTTCACAGTCTAGTGCAAGAACAACACGTCCATTAAGAACAGACATCTTTTAAAATCGTGTCTTCTGTTGAAGATGAAACAGCAAAAGTGTAACACAAAACCGTCAGAAAGGGAGCACTTTTTATGTTACACCACCACCACTGGTCTGAATGTGTAGTTTACCATATTGTTACCATTATACTACACTTTACCACATTATACCATGTTTTTACCAGGGAATGCTGTATTTTATCGAGATTTTGCCACATTGGCACCATGATTGTATCAAATGTTTTGCCTATGTGTACTATGATTGTGGTAGGTCTTAGACAAAGCAGAAATGTTTTTCATAAAAGAAAATGAATTAGTGATTAAATTGTTTTAGAGAGAGAGAGAGAGAGAGAGAGAGAGAGAGAGAGAGAGAGAGAGAGAGAGAGAGAATGCCTTACAACAAGAGCACTCCGGACCATTGAGAAAATAAAATCAATAAATCAATGAAATAAGATCAATGTTGGGGCCACTATAGCATCCAGCACAACTTTCTATCAGCCATCTCTCACAACAGCACACTCCAACAGGTTTCATTGTCTCTGCTTATATAGTGCTTGTGTAAATGCCCCCTCCTTTAGACCAAACCACAAACATTATAGGGGATTAAAAAGAAAAATGCATTATAAACATACAGAAAGTCACCAAGTAAGCACATCATAACAATGTTTTTCTTTAAACAAAAGAAGA
This sequence comes from Amia ocellicauda, assembly GCF_036373705.1. Lineage (NCBI taxonomy): Eukaryota > Metazoa > Chordata > Actinopteri > Amiiformes > Amiidae > Amia > Amia ocellicauda. The sequence goes on from NC_089855.1 coordinate 5,360,265, forward strand.
TGACAAAACAAGTCTATAAACCTAGACATATGAATTACAAAATACAGATACAAAATATTCCAGACCGAGAACTGGAGACCTTCTCTTAGGAGGACTACGGTAATCCGACTGTATAAAGCCCCTCAGAAAGATGGCCTTTGTACTGGCCTTCTTGCCCCTCACAAACATGGCAGACCCACATTTCCTAATAGCCGAAACACGCGTAAGTTTCCCCGATACACCCATGTGCACCATTATACAGAATTGTAATTATATACATGTAGGTCTCAATGTAACCCTGCTTTTGTTTAGCATCACAGTGTACCACAACACACAAAAGTGCACCCAAACATTTCAAACAAGCAAGACAATGCATCCAATAAAACACAAATCCATAATAATAATGTTATAAATTAATAACAATGTTGACTCAATCAAGCCCCCGTCACATCCTGTTACAGTTACCGTCATGTATGTATCACTCCCAATATAAGGACAATGACATTCTCCACTCAGTTTGGATGATCGGGATGAAATATTAAAAGAATATTAACAGAACCGATAAGGTTCTTTTGTTTTATAACACACAGTATAGATCCAATGACTGGAGTTTCTGTATGTTATATAGCACATTAACCATATGATTATTTTTGATATTTTAGTATTTTTGTATATCCTTATGAAGTAAATACGTGAATAAGTAGATATTTAATTTTAATTAATAGTTTAAGTTATTTTAGTTAAGTGTTTTTTTTATTGGCATTTACTCACGTACTTTGTTCACTTTTTTACATGTGTTGTTGTGTTTAATCATTCTTAACATTCTTCTAAAATCTCCAGTTACCATGTACAGCTCCAGCCCTAGTATCCGTCCCATAATATCTGTGCTTTAGATTCCTCTGCTTGGCCCTGCTGTGTGGCCCCTGTGGCTGCTCTCTGACCCCGGGGACAACCTGCACTGCCAGTCTCACTTTGTAATCTTCATTAAACATGGCCACAGGAGAGAGAGAGCACTGTGCAAAGAAAGTCTCTAATATAACCTTTACCTCATGCACAGAGCTTGCTTTGAATGTGGTTTAGATAGCAGAGCATTAAAATATTTAACATGTCACTAATTAACTGATGGCTGATAAACCCAGCATGTTTAACATGGCATTGTATACTGAGCTGCTGGCATTCATTTGCGTTTCACAGATTTGCTGGTTGGATGATGGACTTGATGGTTGCAATGATAAACGTTGCTCTTGTTAAGTTCCCATTGCAAGTTGTTCTGCGCAATGGCGTGAAAGGGCCAGCAGGCGGCGCTCTACCACAAGCAGTCAAGTCAAACCCAGCGCACGTCTGGGGCAGGGCTGGGCAATCCTGGTCCTGGATTTTGTAGTCATCTCTCAAACATCAATTACTAATTACCTGGAACAAATGGTAATTGTGACCAATTAAGCCAAGCGCCGAATCAATCAATGACTTAAGAGTTGTGGGGAAGACAAAAAACAGAAGTGTCTGTGTGTCCCAGGACCAGGGCTGCCTACCCCAGATCTGGGAATCATTGTTCACCTCAGCTGTCATCCTCGGACCCCGGGGGAACAACACGTTAGCAGTTGTTTCAGTTCTTGCTGCTGGTTGTGTCCCGGTTCTTCAGACGCTGTAATATGTAAGATGAGACACTGTCCACCCTCCGGGACAGGTGGACCACTTTAGGACAGATTTCAAACTCCAGCCTTAGGGGCTGCAAGTTCAAAGTGCAATGCACATAACACATTTTGACACCTGTTGTTTTTTTCTTCCCATTTTATAATGAAATACGTGATTTAGGAGTTGGGGTTTATTTGGGGCGGGCACCATGACAATTTCGATTTGGACTGGCAGGCAGACTGGATGTATTGGGCAGATTTAAACCAGGTCTAGGCATATGAAACAGTGTACACAACTGCGATTCTGCATGCGGATAATGTATCCGGTCACAGTGGTTGTGGAGAGTTGGGCGTGCCCTTGCAGTATTTGTACCAATACATTATAAATGAATACGTTTTATAGTATGAACAAATAATTATAACCAATTATCCGAACACGACACGAAAAGCGGGCTGCTGCATTGCAATGTAATATAATGTCATTGAGGATGAACAGCGATGGACGTGGCAACATGCGCGCACTTATTCGGGTGTTGATCTGCTCCCGGTGGGTTGTTTTCGGGCTGTAGACAGACGGGCATCAATCAGGCACGGAGAGCAGGCTGGTGCTGGCAGGTCATCTATTT